>NC_056587.1:17935962-18535962 GCF_018340385.1 Cyprinus carpio
ATGATGTTCTCTTTTACGGTCTTTCCGAGTCTTGTAGTCAGACTCTGGATGGTCTGAGAGCGCTGTGAAGTTAATTCCAGTCATTTAAGGGTGATCTAATGAACCAAAGATGCTGAGCTTCGGCATCCTGAGGCATCTCGTGGCCTCACAGCTTTGGAAACACAAAGGACACAGAAAGAACAAATGAGCAGCTCCTGTGTTGATGTATTATCAGCCTAAATAAATATTGTATTATATGTTTACATTTATATACTATAGAAACCTCAGAGACTGATTAATGATGTAACTCCCATCCATTATTCAGCAAAACGCTGAATCAGGGCCTCAAAACCTGGATCATGATGATAAAAGGAAAACAATAAACTGGCAAATGTACTTTGTATTTGGCTTCTCGTTGAGCGTGCAATGCTATTAGAGGTTTATGGACATGCCATTACTTTTGTTCTTGCTTTTCCTGGCTTGAAAAATAGTGAATAAGACTGTGAGCTGATATCACCATGACTCATAAATTAGCTGTATTTAATGTTTGAACATAAACTTTATGTATATAACTGTACCTCAGATGATGCTAACCCAGAGACAACATACAGAACTACCACATTTTGCTATAAGTTTGATTGCATAATTGCTGTTAATAGTGTTAATCGTCTGTTTATTTACATCTTTTATTGATTTTTCTGAACATTTCTGCCGTATGCACATAAACTGACAGTCATCACTGATAAGCTACTACTAAATATTGTAGAAACTTAATTTTCTGTAAAGTTGTTTTGCAATGATTTGTATCGTAAAAAGCGCTATACAAATAAACTTGAATTGAATTGAATATAACTGGTAAAATTTTGGTACATTTAAGATTTTTAGAATGTAATATTAAAGATGCAACTTATAAACACAAAAACATCATTAAATAAAACAAAATAAAATAACCATTAATATTGTGAAATATTAAAATTTAAAATAACTGTTTTCTGTGTGAATGAAATATCATCTCTTCCTGCAATTGCAAAGTTGAATTTTCAGCAGCCATAACTCCATTACAGTGTCACATGAGTCTTCAGAAATCATGCTAATACACTTATTAGAATGCTTTTTGAGTGAAAGCTTAAAAAGTCTAAGCCTTTTTTGTCGATCCTGACTACTCAGGTACTCTGTTTGTTCATACTTTGTGTGACTGAATAATTAACAAAGGCACAGATATGCAATTTCTTGTGGCCTTGTTAATGTAACGAGTCTCTTGACTGGTTAGAATGTCTGTACATGTGTCCTAACGTCGCTGTTTTGTGCTTTGGGCTGTGTGTGCACGTTTGGGGTATAACCCTTTGTCTGACGTGTGCAGCTGAGTTCTGTGTATTTCACTCAAAGGCTTTTTCGTCATGTCAATGCATTGTATTGGTTTAATAATTGTGGTGTTATATATGGTTCTACATTTGAGATTGGATTAGAAGCATATGCCAATGAAATCAGTTTATTTCATAAATGCATTCTACAATACAAACTACGCTTAGGTCTGTTTTTAGCTCCACGTTTGGCTTACAATTGGATCTTTTTGAAGATGGTTTTATTTATAGAAATTCACTGATGCCTGAAAAAAAAACAAAGAAAGAGAAGTTTGCTAATTTGAGATCTTCTTTTTAGATCAGAAAAAAAAATTTAAGTTGAGCAGTTTAAAAGAATAATATGATGAAACAGCAATCGATGATGCCAAAGACAGGCTAATGGACAGAAAGCTGCAGCCCTCTCATCTTACATAGTTTCTAGAAAACACTCTGAGTCTCTTTATTAGATTTGTGTGTTAGAGTGTTATTGTGCATTTTGTTTAGACTTGACACACAAATACACATTTGAGGAGCAGTGGGTATGGATGTGGGTATGACTCGGGGAGGGTAGCTTCATTCAGGGGGTCACTGATGGGTGAAGTGTATAGGATCTCCCCCTCTGTATTTCTTCCACCCCTTCGTTCTCATTCCATTTTTATTGATAACTACGCTTTGCTGGTTTAGGGAGAGGTGTAGTCCCTTGGGGGTGTTAGACTCCCCTCACCTCCCTTATATGCTTCTATTTCTGCCTACCCCCCACCTCACACACACATACACACACACACATCCACCCACTCACAAGCAACGAGAACAATGCACTGCAACCCAAAAGCTTCTCTTTCCCCTGAGGGCGTGTTATACGGCCCTGGCCATATGGGCCCCAAGCAGGCAGTGAATTAACCATCAGCGAACACACACACAGCCACCAGTCCTGCACATAAAAGTGTACCGTAATGAAAAAAAAAAAAAGCAATTAGCGCATCTAATTTTACTTCTCTCTCTTTTTACACACCATATATGTTCTAAATTTTACAGTTTTTATTGTCTTGGCTTATGTGTGGCACCTTGAGATTTTCTTTTTGAAATAAATATATACTTTTGATTAGCAAGAAAGAATGCATTAAGTTGAGCAAAAAGTGAATTTTACAATTTTTACTTCAAATAAATGTTCTTTTTTGGGAATTTTCTATTCAAAGAAATCTGTCAAGGGTTTCATATTGAATCTAGGGATAATCTATTAGACTGTGGCTGTCAAATACGGCTTTATCGAGCTCTACGGCTCTGCCCTGAGCAGATATAAGCAAAATGCTATTGGCTATTTTAAAAAGGGGGTGGGGCTGCTAGATATGTCCTGCCCTCTCTTCCTGTTTCAGTTGAAATAACATCACCACATAGAATAATGCTGTGTGTTCCAATGCACTTCAGGGGACCTTTAAGCAGCACAGCTGTTTTCGACATTAATAATAATAAGAAATGTTTCTTGAGAGCAAAATCAGAATATAAGAATAATTTCTGAAATATTATGTGATGATAGCTTTGTTTACATGCAACCAAATTATCCATTAGTAATCAAATTGCTGCTCAATCTGAAAGAATCCAATCAATAGGAAAAAGCTAGGCATTTAAACACTTGAATACAACTATCTTCTTAATCAGATTAAAAAATACCTTGAAGAAAATGCACAGACTAATGTAAATGACTGCATGTAAACATACCTACTGAGGACTGGAGTTATGCATGAATAAAAAACAATATCTAATTTTATTTCTCCTTTCCAAAGCACCAAATATGATCTAATTTTACAGTTTTTATTGTCTCAGCTCATGTGTGGCATCATAAGAAATGGGAATGACCAGGTATCATCTTGTTTTGTCTCTTACAGAAGCACATGGCTCAGGCTAGCTTCCAGGTGCAGGCCTTTGGACAGACCTTCATTTTAGACATGGAACTGAACCAGTGAGTATCTTCTTCCAGGATGTCATGTAGCTCTTTGAGCTCGGAAAAGCACTGGAAAAATGCAGTGTGTGTGTGTGTTTCTGAAGTGTGTGAGGTACAGGTAAAGGGTTTTATGTTGCTGCTGATGGACTGCATGATCATAATGGCTGATGATTTGTGCTGAAGGATTGGGAAAGACCTGACCACTCTATCGATCATGACATCTGCAGCGTTCACTTTCTCTCTCTCTCTCTCTCTCTCTCTCTCTCTCTCTCTCTCTCTCTCTCTCTTTATGTCAGGATTCCATATATTACATGTTGTCTTAATTCTGATAAACATCACTATTTTCACTATGTCCTTGTTCTCATTTGATTGGTCCTGTAGTGGCAGTTTTTGCATTTTGTGATTGTTTCGAATTTGAAGCCATAATGCTCCAATGCAATTACTAATATTTTGCCATGACATGAAAACAAGATCACATTCCACCTTGAAATAAAAAACAACAACTGTATTTTATATTAATAACTTAAAACCTTTTAAGGATCCTTAATATTTCTTGCAATTTTTACATTATTTATAGTGTGCCATTTAGCACATCCCCCCAAGTCCTTATCATCGTAATGAGTTTTTTTTTTTGTAATTCTCATTACTCTCATTTGTGATTCTCATTAGATTCCATTAACTGTAATAACAATGAATTTTTTATTTAAATCGGCATAAATTAAAGTACAGCAAATATTGCCATGATGAATAAACTACTATTTGAATCTATTCTTTCTTTACATTCTACTAATTAATTTTTTTTCTCTTGCATTATGGTAATGAGAATTATGTGGAAATTATGCCTCTTTACGAATAATTAGTTTTGAAATAAATTTTGAAGTATGAAACATTAGTTATGAAAATGTCACAATAAAAAAAAAAAAAAAAAAAATGGGGCCGAAACATAGCCTGGCATGTTCTTAACAGGTTTTGTGTGATTCACCCTAGTGCTATAATCAATATTTTATCTTTAGAAGGTGCTTTATTAAAGCTGATATTACTCAGAAGTACTCCTTTACAAAACTGAACTATAATTCCTTTATTTTCGTATTGTCTTCAGTACAGATGATCATTGTACTGTATAATTCCTATGGGTCTGCACCAGAACTCACAGTCATAACCTCACTTCTTTCATATTCATCACATAAATTTAATCCATTTACTCTTACTTTTACATCCACAACTGCTTTTGTACTTTAAACTGGTGCCAGACAGAGTCAGCAGATTTGATGTCATTATAATAATGCATCATGAATATTTCAGTATTCTCCCTCAGTGTCTGTGTTTCTCCTAAAACATCTTGGTGGAGAGAAAATCTGGTTTTAAGATGCGACTCCCTCCATGTTTTTTTCAGGCCCTTTGTGAATGGAGTGTGTTTGTGTTGTGCTGTTGGCATTCTAATGTAGTTATACCTCTGTAAAGGAGTCACTTTATTTGAGTTTGACATGCAAAACTGCTGTTAATATTAAAGGAATTTTAGGCCTTGAGGGCAGTCTTTAGGCATGTTCGATGCGGCGCTGCACAGACCGATTGGCGAGAGTTGCTGCTTGCAAAATTGAAAGCGGAGACATCAAGTTGGACACTTTCTGCTCTCGGTAGTGACGCTTGTGTGATGTTTGCATACTCCATCACAGATGAAGTGAATTAAATGCAATATTTGTCAAATACACAGACGTTTTAGAAACTTTTTCATGAAATAACAGAAACTTTTCATATACTGTACTGCTTAATACAGCACCATCTGTTCAAGAATAAAAAGTTCAACATATACATATACTATTTAAATACCAGTAAAGTGGGTCTATATGCACTTTTATCTGTGTTTTTTGATAAATGTGACTCAATGTGACTACAGTAAAAGAGTTTTTACTGTTATAAAAACAGGTTTGTGAGCATTAGTGGAATCTTTGTCATGTGGTGAATTCGGCCAATCAAGAAACAGCTGTGTCGTCGTCAGCTCTTCTGCAGTCGCTCTGGAGAAGCTGCGTCGGCTGAGTCAAACTATATGTCACAGTGACGTGGCATCAGCGCTGTCTCAAGTCAGACAAAATTTCTAACCGACACGTACTGCTTTAAGTCAGCCATTGATCAGTCTATGCAGCACTGCATGAAGTCGAACACATCTTTTTCCATTTATATCATGCAGCTCAATCGGCGACCTGGCAGATTATCCCACACGTTTCTACCTCTTCAGTCACCCGCACTGTTTAAATCTAACACTGATGACTTTGCAAATGTATAAACATACGCATTATGTTCCAAATTCCAAACAAACTAACATAGGCAGCAACTTTTTGTGTCATAGTGCTCTTCAATATTGATTTCAGTTAGGGGTGGGAGAATTTTTTTTTTCCGATTATGATTCTCTCTTCAGTGATTCTATAAACACACAAACAAATTGACTGCCATTGCACATATGGGAAAAAAACTAAGCTCTGATGAGAAAAATCCCTCACTGCCCCTTTATTCCTTTATTGTTGCTTTTAAGTTTTAACGCTGTTAGTTCTTATCATGCAGTTGTTTTGATTTAATATTAATTTGTACTTATTTTAAAAAGTACTTATAATTTAATACTTTGTAGTAAGTTATTTAATAAAAATGCACAAATACATCTCATATTCAAAGTCAAACCATACTCTTGATGTGTTGCCATGTCCAGCTTTATAATTGATGCTTATTAAGTATACTTTTTTTTGGGGTTGTTGTTTGGGCTTGGCTCATAAATTAGTCCAGTTTTTGGAGTAAATAAAGCAAGCAGGTGCAGGTTGCGATATTTTGGTATGTGTCTTATTTCCAAGATAAAGCACTGGCATTTACATTTTATGGGCTTGTTTCTCTTTGCAGTTTTTTTCAAGATCAGGCAACACGAATTAGTCAAGACGTACCTTGTTCCCTGTAATTTCTTGCACCGTGCATACAGAAGAGAGACACATCTTTGATGCGCCCTTACATATGTCATTAACAGCTAGTTGTTTAGTTTGGTTCCATACAATCTGCGTGATGGTACTTGTGTATGCTAGAGTCAGTCATATTTTGCTTGTTTGTACATAGCATTGTTTTTCACAAATTGTTGCAGTGCATTATGGGGCTGAATTCTCCACAACATTTACATGCAAAGCTGCCTTAGAATTTGGCCAGAGGTTTTCTTAAAGGCAGCATAATCATGCTGCCTACCTTTTTTAATAGTTGACGCGTCAAGAGCACACCTCTGATACCTTAAAATCCTGTCTGCGTAGGCTGCTCACTAGGTTTTGGATTAGAGCCATTGATACAGGATATTATATCAGCCAGTGTTCTCTCTTTGTGTCTGCATGTGGCTTGTCTTGTTCAGTACAGTACAGTACAGTACAGTTTTCTGCATTAAAGGCTTCTGACTAGGGATGTGCACGAATTCCGCTAAAAATAGGTCACAATTATGACGTACTCTTGCCTTGCGTTATCATCATTTAATTAGGCGGTCGTTAAAAAGAAAAAAGAGAAAAATACAAGAGAACACACTCAACGTCAGCCAATGCTTATTTATTAAAATCAGCTGGGGAAATGCAGAACAATGAAAAATCAATCAATAGCCTGACAGAATTTTTCATCTACATATAACGTTAGCCAACATATTAAAACACAAGACAAAAATAATAGGAAATTTTATCAAGGAATAGCATTAAAAGGGCTTTTAAAAACATACTTCGTCATGTAGTCTATTTCATCTAAAAACAAAACGACCAAAAAGAAAGACAGGACCTGAGGCGATTAGGGTTTCCATCCAAAGTTGCAAATTTTACTTCTGTGCAAAATTGAAAATATTCCATCCAACGCATCAAAGAGAATAAAATCGTCACTTCGGTTAGAGCATTGGACTTGCAATCCAAGCGTTGTGAGTTCAAGTCTCGGGCCGGCAGGAATTGTAGGTGGGGGGAGTGAATGTACAGTGCTCTCTCCACTTTCAGTACCATGACTGAGGTGCCCTTGAGCAAGGCACCGAACCCCCAACTGCTCCCCGGGCGCCGCAGCATAAATGGCTGCCCACTGCTCTGGGTGTGTGTTCACGGTGTGTGTGTGTTCACTGCTTTTTTTAATCAAAATAATCATGATTATCCGTTTAACCATTATTGTGCAGCCCTAAGTTATTGTAAGCCAATTTGACATTACACAGTTCACACAAAACGTTTCAGTTTTCATCTAATTCAAAATAATCCCACACCTTGCCCGTCTTTCGCGTGGTCACTTTTGAGCTTGCCACAACTGACACGAAGAAAACTCATGCGAGGCATGAGGTAACAATGTAGTTTACGTCCCAAAACACTTTTAAAAATAATGTATTATTTTTCAAAATTTTATTTTAACGTTTTTAAAAATGTTTCAAATGTAACAATGGGAAATTGATAGTAACATAAAATGATGGTAATTTTAATGATAATCATGTTTTTTTTTCTGTCGTGTAATCGACTATTGTTTTCAGTGTCGGCTAGTAGGAGCTGTACCGTTTAGTCGACTAGTCGACTAGACCCGCACATCCCTACTTCTGACAGGATGGATTTGCTTCTGTCCCTTTGAATAATGCTGTGTGTGTATATAGCAGAGAGAATCACAAAAGTGTGTGTTGCGTTGTTTAATTTGTTCTTCTGCACCCATGGAGAGCTGGCAGTTGGATCCGTCCTTACTGACCTGCCTCCAGATTAGTTTCCCAGTTTTCACCTAGGAAACCAATTCATTCTTTCATTCTCATTTTCTCACCTCTCTCTGTGAATTTCTAATGTGTTAGGGATTTTCTTAACTTGTTTTTGTGTGTGTGTATTTGTGTGAATTTGGATTTTCTCCGGCCTCCTCCTGAGACCTTCTTTCCTAAGAGTTTTCCTTTTGAATAATCGTTCATCATCTATAGCTTAGCAATCTCAACATATCTGAATGACATATTTGTATCATGTTCCACAACAGTAAGTCTTGTTTTGCTTGTATTATTTAAATATGCACTGACACAAACTCCAATTGTCCACACACAAACACACACACACACACACTGGCTTGCCCCCGTACCCTCTCACATGCTCTGAATAATGAATGAGTGTGTTTGATTAAAGCGGTTGGTGCAAATGGGTTTTCTGCTTTTCAATCATGCTGTGTCGTCGTGACGACGGACCATGTGTCAGAAAGGAAGCAAAATCAGTCAGATATTGCTGACGCTGGGGGAGTGGGAACAGACAGCTGCAACTCTGATACAGATAATAAACAATCACAAGCTCTATGCTACTATAAACTTCTGTCTGACCCAGTCATCACATGCATGACATCTCATCAGATCAAACCTGTGACAGGACACGTCTGCTGAGATGCTGGTGTGTGTCTGATTGCTGCTGAGTGAGCTGTATACGGATTGGTTTTGCTTTGGGCATTTCATACTTGTAATTATAAATCATTATAAAAGTTCAAACAATAGTGGTTTCTTTTAGAGATAAACACAAGCACACACACAACTCGGATGAAAACACTTCATGCATTGCCATTTACATTTATCATCCTGTCAGCTGTGTCCAGCATGCATGAGTCCAAACACACCTCCAGACACACTCATTGGTTTAATTTCAGATGTCAGTTGCACCTGAGGGTTTTGTGGCGTGTGTGTACATGTGTATGAGATGTCGGTTTCTTGTCTTTGTTTGATTCTGTGGTGCTGAGTCTTTAAGACATTATAATCAAAGAACCGGTTCTTGTTTCCAAACTATAGGGTGAGTGTGTGGGTTAGTCAAAATAACTTGCTTTTAAATAACAACACATTGATGCCATTGTAATCATAATTTAGATTATATAGGAATTAATAATAATTTCTTTAAGTGTAAAATGTTAACGTGAAATAGTTAACATCATGTATTCAGTTAAGCAGACACAACAGACATGTTGTTATAGCATGCAATCACAACTTGTTAATGATTACAATATAAGGATGATGTTACAATATAAAGATATTATTTGACAGTGTTGTATGTCGATGCAAAGTTAGTAGATGAACTACAGTATCCAGATATGAAGAAAACAAGCACAATATTGATTAAAGCCATTTTTGTATAATATCTATTCAGTGTTTTGAATGTCAGTGTCCAGATCTGTTACATGTTATCTTAAATAGCTTGGGTTAATAATGACATCATTTATTCAGCTCCATTTTACCATCCTTTCAGGAAACTGTGCAGTAGAGGAAAGCTATACAAAACATGGGAAAGAGGCAGAGAGAGAGAGAGAGTAAGTGAATAAGTTATTGGATGGAGGAAGTGTGAAATCCTTCATGCACCCTTGAGTCTGTGTAGGTGTGTGATGGAGGAGGAGATAGATCCAAGAGAGATGGAGTCAGGAAAAACAGCTGGCATCAGAGTCTCAGAAGTGCTCCTGCTCATATAGTTCACATGTACTGTGATGCAAGATATTTTCAGAAGCAGGTCTAAGACTTTCTGCTTTACCTGTCCATCATAAACAGATTTACACAGATGCTTAGTAATTAATAATTAGCATGCACCTATATTATCTTCTTTTTTCCTTTTTCTCTCTTGCAATGTTGCAAATGCAACATTTGTTCATTAGGCGAAACTTATTCGTTCTGCTGTAGTATGTTGTGGCACATTTATTTGTGGTGATCTTTTATTTTGGTGATCTTTGGTGATCATTATGTTGTTTCTTGGTTTTCTTAAGTGATAGTTCACCCAAAAATTAAAATTCTGTCATTAATTACAGTACTCACCCCCATGCTGCTCCAAACCCGTAAGACCCTCATTCTTCTTCGGAACACAAATGAAGATATTTTTGATGAAATCTGAAAGATAGTAAAGTGTTATATTGCTATGTAATGTTATGAAGCTATGAAGCTTGTAGCTTCATAAAATTATGGTTGAACCACTGATTTCACGTGGACTATTTTAACTATGTTTCTGGGCCTGGGAACGTTTCAGTTGCACTGCTTTCTATGCAGGGTCAGAAAGCTCTCTTAAACTATGCTTATAACAAGTAACGTTTGCTGAGTAACAACGTTACACTGAGGAATGGAGTAATGACTGCTGAAAATTCAGCTTTATCATCACAGGAATAAATTACAATTTAAACTATATTCAAATAGAAAACAGTTGTATTAAATTGTAATAATATTTCACTGTTGTGAATTATTAATTAATTCAGAAATGTTTCAAAAAAATTAAAAAACTTATCAACCACAAACTTGTGATGGTAGATTTATATATATATATATATATATATATATATATATATATACAGATATATATATATATATTTATATATATATATATATATATATATATATATACAGAGAGAGAGAGAGAGAGACAGAGAAATGACTAGACAAGTAATGTAAATTCATTGCCTGGTGTGTGAGTTTAGATTGTAAATTATTGGGGGGATTTGATTGTGAAGGCAAATCGGTGTAAATAACGTGCATATTTGATATTAACAAACTCAGTGGGAGGAGCTGGTGAAACACACACATTTACAATGAGAACAACTGCACCTGCTCCCCTCAGAATATTTCTTCTTATGGGGGGAAGGGTCTCTCTGTGATATCTGATCGAGAGAGAGAATAGAGACAGAGAAATACTAGACAAGTCAGTACCTCTCTGTGAAATATACCAAATCCGTCTTACATTGTAAAGACCTTCCCCTGTGTGTGTGTGTGTGTGTGTGTGTGTGTGTGTGTGTGTGTGTGTGTGTTCGTGTTCATGCATGTTTTATGGTTACATTTTGCTGATTCTTCCTATTGTGCACATTTAATTTAATTGTGATTATTTTTTGGCACTGTGAATGTGTATGTGGATAAGGCTGCTCGCAGGTCTTTTGTTTGCTGAGGCTGCAGTTTTGTCTCTTTGAGAACACGAGCAGAGCTGCAGGTTTAAAAACTCCTGGACAGCAAAAGCACAAAAGAGCTGAAGCGCTCAGCATACTCTTTACAATACTGACTTCAGCTTTTCCAAACACACACACATTCACAAATGCTCTCACACAATACTTTAACATGATGTTGATGTCTTAATATCTCAATACACTCTAGTTACCTTTCACTAGCATCCACTTTTGTCTAATGAAGTTGAATTTGTCTGAGAACATGAACAGGCATGAGTCTCTATTGGGATTTTGAGTCACTGTCTTAATCTCAAACACACATAAATCACAGCACGAATCAGAATTGAGCAAGTATCCATATTTCCATGGAATATAAACTGTGGAACAACACACTACTTCTACTACTATCATTTGTTTACACTTGTTTTAAGTATGCCAATTAAAAAGTTAACTTTTACTGTATGTGTTCAAGTAATTAGATCAGAGATCAGGGGGCTCCAGCTGTGCTGGATGGCGTCCTGTCCTCACAGGAGATGTTCTTCTGCTGGTCTCCAAGGTCTAGAACCAGACTTACTCTTTAAAGATGCTGCATATGGGCATATGGATGAGACAGAAGAAAAACATGAACTTGTCTTATAAATTTGCATTTATGTAATTGTGTACAAATAAAAAAACCTACTATCCAGAGGTTTAGGGTCGGTAAGATTTTAATGTTTTTGAAAAAAATTATCTTCTCTTATGCTATATCAAAAATACAGTAAAAACTGTAATATTGTAAAATATAATTACAACTTAAAAAAACTGTTTTGTATTTTCCTTTATTTTAATGTGTGATGTATTCCTGTGATGGCAAAGCTGCATTTTCTGCATCATTACTCCAGTCTTCACAGTCACATGATCCTTCAGAAATAGTTAAAATATGCTGATTTGTTGCACAAGAAACATATCTTTTTATTATCAATGTTGAAAACAGTTGTGATGCTTAGTATAGTTATGGAAACTGTGACACATTTTTTCATGATTCTTTAATTTACAGAAAATTCAAAATACATTTATTTGAATGAGAAGTCTTTTGTAACATAATAAATGTCTTTATTTCACTTTTTTATCAATTTGATGTTTCCTTGCTGTGGAAGGAACTCAAAATGATGTCTTTCACTGAAATCATATCAGGACTCTGTGTAGTTTGTCTGAGCAATAGACCAACTAGGAGATATAAACTTGAATTTGCAAGAAAAATCCAGAATTGTGAGATAAATAGGTAAATGTTAAGTAAAATGTTATAGGTTTAAAGGAGCATTGCGTAGGTTCTGAAATTTCTAACCGTTACTGACACCAGTGGCCGTTAGAGGAACTGCAGCCAGTCTCATGCTCGTTCTCAGTGCGCACGCTCTCTCTTTTTGCCACACTAGATACGTTTTTTTTTTTTTTTTTAACTTACGAGGAGTGTCCGTGGGTGTCTGAATTGTGCTGCCGGAGGCTGGTCGCTTCTTTCCATCCACAGAGTCCATCTGAAAACAGTCGCTGCTTACTATAATGGCTGGCATGCCGTACGGTTGTAAGCCCAAGTAGACGAGAACGCGCATGACGTCACATTTTGTGGAATTTTCGCGCCAATTCGGGCCCGACTCCTCCACACACAATTGAGCCTACAGGCTGATAGAGGCAACCGTGGTGGACAGTCGAGGTGTCATTCTTTTTTTTTACATCATGGTTGACTCATACATGTACAAATGAAAACTCTATCTTAAAGATTTTTTTAAGTAAAAACCTCCACATAGCTCCTTTAAATAGTATTTTAATGCATGCATTTCAAATGTAGGGCTAATACAATATGTCCCCTCTATGAATATTATATAGACCTATTGTTTAAATCAAATTTATGCTTTAAAAGTAGGGTAATCATAGCAGGTTTCATCCATAGTCTGTCCGTTTAAATCTCTGTGTTTAGCTTCAAATGGCGTCTTTGAAGACAGTATTATATAAAAATGATTTGCATTCCGATTCTGACATCCAAAGTCACAAAAATACTTATTTTCTCTTATTACATGGATTTTATCCATTTCTTTCCACTTGTTCCCAGTGTTTTTATGCCACCACAATGTGCACGCAGCTACAAGTGACATAATTGTGAAGTCTACTCCAACTTGGTCTGTTGGGAAGAGCATAACAAATACTCAGGTGGTTACAATAGAGGTTGACATTAGCATGTTGCTAAGCTAACCATACGATACACATAAGCATAAAACCTTATACATACATTTTTCAGCTATGTATCCTGGGATAGCTGTCTTTGGAAAGGACACATGCAGTGCTGTCTTAAAAGGGGTATTACTTGTGGCAGCATAATTATGGCGTGATGCTTTAAAATGTTGTCCAGGTAGGCACCTCATAGGTTTTAGGACAGAGAAAATCTCTGTAATAAAACCTCTTCACCTCTCACACACACAGATAATGCAGCACTACTTCACACACAATCTGTTCTCTCTTCTGCAAACCCTTTCATTTCTATTCCTCTGGTTTCCCTCTCTTCTTTAATTAGCATCTCTCTCTCTCTCTCTCTCTCTCTCTCTCTCTCTCTCTCTATGTCTGTCTCATACAATGGACCAGTCCATTAGGCTTTACATGAGAAATGAGAGCCATTTTGTAGTCATGTGACAGCGCCATATTAAAATGTTTGTAGGGCAAGGTGTGTGTGAAGAGGGATGGATTGGAATGGGATGGGGAATTGTGGGGCTTTCCTTATAAAAAAAGAAAAATCAAATCCCAAAGCAATTAAAGCAGAAATCTGTTATCAGCCTTTACCTTCGCATTTCACAAAGCACAATATACTGCAGATTTCCACCTCTGCTTAGACTGGGACAGTGCAAACACATGACAGGTATTTGATTTTTCTGGTAACTGAGATCCCCAAAGGTCCCCTGCATGAACAAAAAAAACTGAATATACTTTGAATATATTGAAAAAGTGTTATATACTGTAAGGGAAAATGATAAATATTTAAATAAATATAATAAATATTATAAAAGAAAAATAATTTTAGAAAAACTATTATTAGAAACATAATGTAAAATGTATGATCAAATGTAATGCAGTATAAGTATGTAATACACACATTTTAGAATGTTTAAATATTTTTCCTATAAAATATTTTCTATAATATTTATTATCCTAAACTTAATTTGATGACACATGTGTAACATATTAATTGCATTAAGTCACCAAAATGAAAATAAAAGGAACAAAAGCATAGTTGCAGATGCACTTTAAAAAAGAGAGAGAGACTTACTTATTTTATTTATTTTTTAAGACTGCAGTTTTGTGGTCAGTAATAAAAGATGTTTGTCAGCAAATTCACCCACCTTTGACAAGGGTGGGGAACGAGACGTGATGGGTGGGAGAATTTAGCAACTGTATATTCTTTTGTGTGTGTGTGTGTGAGTGTGTGTGTGTGTGAGTGTGCAAAGGCAGCTCTTATCATCAATCACAATGTTTCTCTCCTCTGACATCCCACTTTATCACTCCCTCTTTATCTTCCTCTTCTCCTGTTCTGATCCTCTTTCAATGCTCATTGAATGGTCATTTCCTCTCTGTCTGTTGGTTTTGCCCTGTCCTCTATTATTCCTTGTTTTGATTTCCTTCTCACTGTCACATATATTTGATGTACATCTGCATTTATTACAGAATGAGTCTCTAAATACAAACTTTTTTGTTTTGCCTGTTATAACGCTACAGCTCTATAAACACCCTGATAATCACCTAGTTTAGTGGACTGCTGATAAAGATGAGTGTTTCTGTCTTTAAAGGCTGGTTTGATGTCATGCTGTGATTGTCCTAGTGTTTAGCTCACGGTAACTGATCTCACAGTCAGTGCTCCTGCTGCGAGACACTTTCAACCGTCTCTCCTCCTGCGCTCGGTCTGTTTTTTGCTACATTGCCATTTTGTGATCATTGCAGTTGTATTATTTGGCTCATATAGTTTGGTTTTATTTACATGCTACAGTCACTCAGTATCATCTGCCAGGGGAACAGTGCTCGCCCAGTGAATCTCTCGACCCAGTTTGTGAACAACTTCTTAAGCGCAGCTTTGCCACACAAACTGAAGTGCCCTTGAACACAGATTAGTGTGAGTTATGATGTATGAAATCATCCATGGATCTCTCTGCAGGTTAACTGTGCTCATGACTCTCAATGTTGGAACACAGATTCCATCCCAGATTCTGTTCCATTTCAGTGCTCTGTTAGATAAGCAGCATACATGAGTGACATGAGTGTTGATTTGATCTACTCATTGAATGTGTGATGCCAGGATCACCAGGAGTGAAGTGTTTGGGAGGAAGATGAATCATTTTTACAGTGCCAATATTCATCAGGCAGTCTATTTTTCTTTATTTTCTATTTCTCAACTAAGTTTCAGCAAGTATTTTTTTAAGCTTCAGCTTATAATATATATACAGCACATCTAAGATTAAAATAACACTTATAAAAATTTATAGAATTACATCATAAAATAAAATATCTAATAAAATGTACATTTATTTATTTATTTTAGACACACTCTATTCATTTACTAACTGCTTGTTTTCTTAAAAAAAAAACACTAGCTTCTCTAATCTTTTTGTATTCTATCTGTTTTCTTTTTATTTATTATACAATTAACAAAAGCAAAAAAAGCCCTCTAAAACTAGCTTGCTCTATTCTTTTTCTATTCTATCTGTTTTCTTTTTATTTATTATATAATTAAAAATACAAAACAAATAAAAAAAAAACTATAATCGCTTAGTATAAAAAAAAAAAAAACGTTATAGCACTTGCATATCATTGCTGTCTTGTTGATTTTGATTTCTACAAAAATCCCCACTAAAAAACCAAATTTAAAAAAAGAATCATCAAAATTACAAAATTTAAATTAGTGTGTATATATATATATATATATATATATATATATATATATGTGTGTGTGTGTGTGTGTGTGTGTGTGTGTGTGTGTGTGTATATACGTATATATGTGTGTGTGTAATCTTAATTAATTTAATAAATATATTTAATCTTAAATAATTTAAGAAATCTGAGATATTGTATAAATTGCAATGGCATCAGTATAGTATTTGCATACTGAAATCTGTTTGGTCTTTCCTCTCTTGCATGTATTCACTGTCATTACATTGCAGACCGTGTCTGAACCAAAGCCTAAAATCTAAACTTATGTGACACTTTTATTCTTTTGATGCTTTGCAAGGCCTGCTATTTTCTTTGGGAAATGCAATCAAGTTTTTTTCTGTACTCTTTTATGATTTCTGTGATTTGTTTTCATTTAAAATAAGTTTTGAAATAATATTTAACAAAATAGTAGAATAGAATTCAGTGAATTCTCTAAAATTATTAAAAATGTAATAACTTGTTTCCAAATTTTTAACTTTTTTTTTTTTTTTTGCAGTGATCTTCTATCTTCAAATTACATTGAGAGGCACATATCAAAGGAGGGGAAGTCAGTTGTCAAAAAAGTGAGTATAAACTCTCATTCCAATATCAAATATCTGCTTTAGACCAGAAGTATATTATACCTTTAGCTCAATATTAATCTACTATTTTTTTTAAAAAAGTGTATACAACCAAAAAAATGTATTAATTCATGCAAATGCCTTGACCCCCTTCTTTCCACTCTATGACTATGTGTGTGAATAGTGGAACAGTGGAACAGTGACTATAGTCTGATCAGATCTGTGTCTTTGAGCCATGCTGGGATTCTCAACTTCATTCTGTCAGTGAACTGAGGCACGTGTGTTCAGATGGGACACATCACACCCAGAGCAGGTGTTTGCTTGTTTTAGCCCAGTGGCTAAAGTTTGATTCTGATGAAGGCCTCAGTGACGACATTCAAATCTACAGCGGCCTCATGCCCACAAACCTGCCTATAAAGCCTGAGGAGACATTGTGCCTGTTGTCATTCTTTAAACAACATGTTGCTTGTAAGAATGAATGAAAAAATACAGCGGTAGGTTCTGTGAGGAAGGAGGGAATAACTGATGGATGGATGAAAAGTCAGAGGATGGAGAGAGAGCCACTGAACAGGTTCTAGAGCAGAAACACAGATATATTTAGCTTAATCTCCCCATTGCAATAGTGAACATCCTCTTAGTTTAACTATAGATGTAAAAAGTACAATGGGATTAATGAATAATACAAAAAAGCTATCATATAGCACATGTATATTTCTCTGAGACCATATCTTGGTGGATCTAAAAGAGGACATCTTGGGATTTTGTGAAATACCACATATCTGGGGGTTTGACCACAACAATGTAAAAATAATTGGTTTTATTAATTTTTTTAAAACATACATGTAGCTGACATCATAATTACATAAATCACAAGGAAAGGGGAACAGTAGGTATATTATTTTAAAATGATCATTATTAAAATTATTATTAGTATTTTAGATTATTGTTTTTTTTATTTAAACATCTCAGAGAATTTTTATCTATTACAAAGAAAAAAATTATTTCTTATATATATATTCCATTATATATTTTCACCCATGTTAATAGGAGAAAAAAACAGTATTTTTAAATATAAAAATAGTTTAAGAAAACACATTTTGCTATTTTTTTCTATTTTTTTCAGTTAAAAATAAATAGAACAGAAAATAATAAAAATAAATTTTATAGAAATATATTCCATAAAATTAGTTGAGAAACTATGTGCAATGTTTATTTCCTATATGTTTTCCTTAAGCTGCGGTGAAAAACATAGTTGTGGACTGAAAACAGCATTGAATTTTTAAAACAACTAATAATAAACAGACTACTTCAAATATTTGGGGTTAGTAAGACTTTTTCAGATGTTTTTGAAAGAAGTCTCTTATGCTCACTAAGGCTACATTTATTTGATCAAAAATTCAGCAAAAACAGAAATATAGCAATTTTAAAGAACTGTTTTTTTTTTCATATATTTTAAAATGTAATTTATTCCTGTGATGCAATGTTGAATTTATAAAAATGTTTCTTATTATTATGAGTGTTGAAAACTGTTTTTGCTGCTTAATATTTTTGTGGAAACTGTGATACATTTTACAGAATTCTTTGATAAATAGAAAGATAATTGAATAAAATAGGGCTGCACGATTAATCGAATGTGATTGTCATGTGTATCATGTCAGTAAAGCCATTTCTGTGATTAGTAGTAAATCTCCAGCATGTGCTTTCAGATGGAGCAGCATTTACTACACAGAGCTGTAGTTCACTGACAAGCTACGCAAAATCACATTATGGCAGACGATTTCCATCTGAAAGCATGTGAAAATACCACATTTAATAACATGTTTTTACTCCAAACTCACTTTATAACGTCAGTCGAGTGTTTGAAATAAATCCTTCTGTGAGATGATGTGGCTTCTTACACAGAATAAGGCACACAACATATTTCATTGTATTCTAAAGCCTTGTCCCAAATGGCACACTTCATGTGCACTTTAAGTCTTGACTTACACTGGCCACTGCATGCGCGTGTCCGTTAAGTCCACGAGATCGTAGGATGTCCCATTCGTCATTTTAAAATTCAGAAGCCTGCGAGCTACGCAGCCGACTTCTACCCGGCAGTCAAAGCAGCATTACGTAACGAAAGTGTGGACTATGAAGAAGAATGTGAGGGTTTAGGGTGCCATTTGGGACAGGGCCTACACTGTGATAAAAGCGATTAGCATTGCATTATATACTTTATTATAATAAAAATTATAATAAGACAAACTCAGATAAACCATATATTGTCGTAGTCGTGTGTTTATTAGTTACGTTGAATTAATGAAGGCAGTTAAATCTTCTATTTATTTTCAACTGCTATAGCCATTTCCTGGGTTTCTTCTGCGAGGTGTATTTGGAGTTTCAGCGCGAGAGGGCCCTCTGGTTCTCAGATGGAGATTTACTGCTGATCACAGAACTGTGTTTCGCTGAAAGATACACGACAATCGCATCTTCTGCCTAATCGCGATTTATCGCCTTTGTGATTTAATTTCGATTAATCATGCAGCCGTAGAATAAAATATACATTGTATATTTATAGAGAGATGTGTTAACTGCATGAAAAGCCAGCATTTTTTAGATTTTGGACACAGCCTGTCTTTCTGTGTTTCTTGGCTCTAATGCATGCTGGGTCATTATTCTGAGAGGGGCTGTTTCTACAACAACTGCACTCCTCAGGAATGTCTCTGTGTTTGTGTGTGTGGGGTAGAGACTGCCCTCAGCTCTTGATTAGCTGAGAACTCTTGAGGACAGAAAGTGCTACATGTGGAAAAAATAGGCAGAAGTGCTCCAGAACACGCTAGAGGAAAGAGAACAGCAAAGGAATGGATAAAACTCTACGTATGAAGCTTTTTGTTCAGTGCAGATAGAGAGAAAGAAAGAGGGATGAAATGAAATTGATCTACTGGTAAATGCTGCAGCCTCAGTCCTCTGAGAAAAAGCAGGAAGAGAAAACCTGCAGCCCTAATGGCAGTCGAGCACTTACACTAAAAACATTTCATAAATAACATACACACTCAGGACTGCTCTTTCAAGTCTTCTCATCACTTCAGTACAAACAAAACTGGCCAGTATAAATGTTGACCCAGACACATGCAGAATTTATACATTTAATGTCAACATAAAATACAAAAATCCATGATCTTGGCCTTATTGGTGATACTGGTTTCTAAGTTCAATATACAATAAGTTAATGTTAAGTAACTTACATTTTAGACAATAATGCCAGTTACTTTTTCTGTTACTTTTAATTGCCAAAGAAAATAGTGGCAAACAAAGCTGCAACAGACTATTGTGTGTCTCTGAGTAACACAGCAGTGGCGTTTCATTCCTGAATGAATCAGCGTTTATGAATGGTTCTGTTGAATGAATGTTTCAGTGGCTCAGTTTTTAATTCTTGAGTGAATCAGCATTTCTGAACAAGTGAGTTTAATGCATGATTCCGTGACTCGCTCACAGATATTAATGAATTGGCATTCTGAACGAATCGTTTCAAAGAATGAGTCAGTGATGCACTCATAACGACGGTCATTTGTCGCCACCTACTGGTGTAACGATGTAACATACAGAAAGAGTCATTAGTTATGTTTCCATCCAAAGTTGCAAATTTAACGTGTGCGCGAAACTATATTGCATAAACAGTATTGAATAAAACATTTGCGAATAAGCACCATTTCCATCCAATGAGTCAAAAAGAACTAAACCGTCACTTCCTGATAAACTGGCACTTAATATCACTAAGAAAATAGGAGAAGCCACTGAATATAATAATTTCCATATATAATAAATTACTTGTGCCTCAGTCAGAGCGAGCAGATGAAACACAATAAATGCGGTCATTGCTTTCGGAGGTGGATACCTGCTGTTTGAGAACGCAGTCGTGTAAGACAGTTTTGGGAGGCAATTATACAGAAATACTTCGACGACAGACTTTGCTCAGGCATTTCAGAATGAGCCTAAACAACATTTCAGATGCTGTGCAACGAGATCGGTCCACCGCTTAGTCCGGTTATGTCGTCCCAAGTCACTAATAGCTATTGAAAAATCCACATTTCACATTTACTTTTATTAATTTATCAGCTCTTGGAAAACCAGAACTAACTGCTGGAAAGTCCAGTGAATTACAACTCTTTAAATAAAATGTACCTTGTCTCATTTGATTATTTTCTCTTTTTATTTGGAAACTGATGGAAGCAAATCATGATTATGCATAACAGATGAATAATAAATCCGGCAACAGATGCTTCACATAATGCAGCATTTAAGTTAAAAAACAAAACAATAAATTTAATATTATAAGAGGGATGGTTCTTCTGACTTTTCTTACTAAATTCTGATTGAATTAGCCACATTTAAAGCCATTAACATCAACATTTGTGATTATTATTTGTTTCTCCCTGCAGGGTGGAGAACACTGTTACTACCATGGGAAAGTACGTGATATTCCAAAGTCATATGTGGCGCTTTCAACTTGCCATGGATTACAGTAAGTCCTTCTAAAGATGTGCTGCATGTCTGAATGAACATACAAAAGCAGTTACAGTTGCCCACAGAACTGTCGGTCTGTTTCTAAGACACATTCATAAAAGAAACACGTTAGCAGGCCAAAGCTGCGATTATCCCATTCAGCAATTAGAGCTGTATAATTACAGCATGCTATTATCTTCCTCTCATATCACACACTGATGCTCTCAGCGCTCTTTGTGTCTTATGTGTGTTTCTTTCGTTCTCCCCTGTACTGATGCTGTAATGCTTATTGCATCACATCTGGCCTTTTGATCCTCTTTTGCAAGTGGAAAATGTTATATTTGTTGTGTTTGTAAGATTTATGTTTGTATTATTGGTTACCAGCTGTGTAAACCTGAAGTAATCCTAGCTGTGTTCCTGAGCCGCTCATGTGCCTGAGGAGAATTGAGTTAGTCTCTATAGAGCCTTATGAACACACACCACCTCTATGCGTGGCCCTCTGGGATAGCTCAGTTCCTTCCGTCTGTATTTTTAGTGAGAGAAGGAGTCAGGTCAGTTCCATCTCTCTCTCTCTCTCTCTCTCTCTCTCTCTCTCTCTCTCTCTCTCTCTCTCTCTCTCTTTATGTGAATGCACAGAGTCAGGTCAGATGTAGCTCAGAAATAGAGCAGCAGTGCTCTTCACATACATAGTCATCATTGAACGTTTACAGCCTTAATATCTTCTCCTCAAAGAATCACATATGCACAGATTTAGGAGGAAATGAATTGCTTTTGTTGTTTGTTTGCACATGCTCTCTGGACAAAAGAATAAAGAATTCAACATATTTTATTACAATATAGTGTACTCGTAATGTTATTATTTCAGGACAGTGTTCACAGTTTTTTTGTTAAATGTTGATGTATGTTTAAATAAATATATAAAATATTAATTTTAGTTGCTAAGACAAATATAGATGTCATTAAAACTAATTAATATGATATTATGAAATACTGACAAAATGTAAAGAATATTTTCATTAACAGAAAAAAGACTAAAATACAAAAAAATTTGACCTATGTAAAATCTTTTGTTTTTATAATTTTATGCAGTTTAGTTTAAAAGGAAATGTACATTTGTTAAAAGCCAGGTTTGTTCTTTGCAATAAACAATACAGTATACTTAATGTGTTTTAAATGAAAATGTCTCATGAATAAAAAGTACACTATTGCTAAAATTTTGGGACATACTTGAAAGATCTCTTTTGCAGTATTTATTATTATCAAAAATTCAGTAAAAATAGTCATATTGTGAAATATTATCACCATTTTAATAACTATTTTATATTTGAATATATTTTAAAATGTATGTCCAGCATCATTACTCCAGGCTTCAGTGTCACATGGTCCTTCAGAAATCATGCTAATATGCTGATTTACTTTATTATCAATGTTGAAAACAGTTGTGCTGCTTAATATTTATGTGTAAACTGTGATACATTTTCTTTGATTATTTTATGAATAAGAAATTTAAAAGGACATTTATTTGTAAATGTTATTACACTATAACATTAAATATTACACACTTAAAAGGACCTTACTATAATATTACACCATCCCCTGCACTGAGGATAATCAACGACGTTGCTAACAAAATGCGTTTTATTGTAAACATGTCATCTGTAAAAAACCGCTTAACACCGCATGCCATTATCCAAATTGTGAAATAAAATAAGAAATTAATCTTATTTACCCCCAAACGGAAAAGTAATATGAGTATCATAAAAAAACTGTGACATATAATGAAGAAAGTAATAATGGTCACTTAGTGTTACACTTGAATCCTGCAACATCTGGGAACTCATACTGTAACGCCATGGGTAGATGTGCATTTATGATCAGAAACGCTCTGAAATTCACCAACAGTAAACAACTGGGTGACAAACAGGCATTACCACACTGTGTAGTCAAGCTCATGAAAGTTTGCAGGAGCGGTGCTGCTGAGACGGTGAGTTTTTATGGTTAAAAACTACCCATTTCTCGAAACAGTGGAATGACCTATATTACCATCAATGAAGCAACTGTGGCTTTGCATCACCTGGGAACTGTGACATACAAACAGTCACTCCATTGTTAAAAAGGACCCAACAAAGGTTGGCCAGTGAGGAAGTTTAACCCCTACAAGCTCTGAACAGTGATAGTTACTGTTCTGTTTTTTGTCTGTTTGGCTTCATCTACAAAATGACTCCCTACAGAGAACGACTGATAGAATATTGGTGCTCACCCTGCCCACTCTAAGAACTGTCATCCGGAGTGAGGAAACTTTCAGATCTGGATCCCCTTCCAAGTTACCTTTTGAAATGCCATCTGTACCAGGACAGGTCTGGCCAATTTAAACAGAATGTAGCAAAAATGTGCCATTTTTTAAAGGTCCATAATTCTCGACATGACTTGTCATCTATAGCACAACATGTTCATACAAATTTGATGTTTTGTTTTTTGTTAAAATAATAATAATTATCTTATGAACCCCAAACGGAATTGTAAATATGAGTATATAAAATAAAATAATAATAATTATCTTATGAACCCCAAACGGAATTGTAAATATGAGTATATAAATTATTTATGAAACCCAAATACGGAATTGTCAATGATCTGTCATATAAGAGAGTGTCTACAAAGGAAATGTATATATCTTTGTGTGATTGAGAACAGAGTGTGTATGTTCTGCTGATGAACTGGCATTCATATATGGGTCAGACAAAACAGCATTACATATGAAAAACCGCACACTGCATCATTCTATTCATGATATCTCTTGCAGACATTGCACCTAAAGCCATGTGTAGTCTGTGAACTGTTTACAAAATTTTCTCTAAATGACTCTCAAAAAACAGAGACAAACATGTCTGTCTGTCTTTTTGTTTTTTCTCTAAATGACTCTCAAAAAACAGTGTGAGCCTAGCATCTGTCTTGATGAACTTTCATTTTCTGGTTTTCCACTGAAAATTCTTTTATGATTCATTCATGTGTGTCTGTATTTATGAATGTAGTCAGGCTAAAGGGCATTATATCATCCTTCATATGCTTTCAGAAGTCACCTTGAGTGTCTCGGCACTGTCTGGAGGCTCTCTGAGAGTCACCGTCTGATTGATCTAAAAGATAAATTCCATCAGAGCAGAGAATGATATCCTCTCTGCATGTCTCAAGGCTAAAAGAGATGTCTGAACTCACACATAAACACACACACACACACATACACAGTCTCCACTATGTCTCATTATTACTCAAGTATTATATTGGTACATAACAAGTGTGAGAATTACCTGCATTTGGACAGTCAGCACTGAAACATCTAGATGGACGAATCTTATTACCGTATGCTAAACCTTTTTGCACAAAATTGCATTAAAATGCATAGTAACCACTTTTATATACAAGATGATAACTGGACGCCCCTCACTGAATTAATCATGCAGCATGATGAGGTTTATGTGCAACAATGTAGCATACAACTGTTAACTGCATGGTTTTTATAAATTAGTAGGCAGTATACAGTATATACTGCGCAGAATTAAGCAAGAGTTGTGCAGAATTCTGAATAGAAGAACTTCAGCCTTTTATTTCATCACAGTATTTGTCCATAAGACAGATATAAACCTCCAACTTTAAATGCTTTTTAAACTTTATCAAGATTTTGTCAAACCAGCATCCAAAGTTTTGTGACAAACTTTGCTTCTAGTTAAAAAATTACAGTTTTTATTAAATTCTTAAATTCAAATTCTGACAGTACTGTTTTTCATTAAATCAGTAATGTACTGTAGAGAACAATGCATTCTGGGCAATAATTTTAACGCTAAGCAACTGCTGTTAATTTTACTGCCCATTTTCAACACTAATCTACTGTATTTATGTATTACAGTTTTGTATTGTAGTACGCAATGCATTATAGGCTGTCCATTTGAAGCAATAGCACAATGATGGCGCTGAACGGTTGTTTCACATGAGTTTGAGTAGAAGTAAGTCTTCGCCTATCCTTGTTTGCGCCGCTCACGACAGGAATATATTTGGAAAGTAGAAGAAAACTGATCGGAGGAGAGGGAACTTTGAACCTGACTGCAGTGAGGACTGAGGAGCTTGTTCTTTTAAAACTGGACCAGTGACTGTGATGAGCGGGAAGACCTGAAACTGAAAAAGCGCTGCCTGAAACGAACTATTGGTGTTCTCTGCACTTATGACACATCGAATCTCATAAGAGAGAATTTAGAAACTGACTGCAGCGAGGAGCACATTCTTTTAAAACTGGAGGTCTTTGTCAGAGTGTTTTCTCTCACATCCAAATCACCCTAACGGTGACCGATGAGCTGGAACTGAACAAGCCGGAATGGTGCTTGAGAATGCTTATAATAAGTGAGTGATTATAAACACATCAGTTGAAGAGGGTAAAATTCTGTCAATTCACTGTAATACATAATTTATTCCCAACTTTAAGTCTTTATTAAGGCTTTCAGACTGTGTATTATGGCACTGTAAAACACACAAAATTATTTGTCACATTTATTTTTACACATTATTGATTGTTAAACTTTTAAAACACAATTTCTTTTAACTGTATGAGCTATATTACAGAGTTTGTGTTTTTATTCTTTTATGCACTTTTGTTTACAAAAATGTTCATGTTGCATTTAAAGGGGTCATATGACGTTGATAATTTTTTTACATTTTTTTATTTGGTGTAGTGCAATGTGTTTACATGGTTTAAGGTTTAAAAAAAAAATCATTTTTACAAAGCTCATCGTTCTGAAAAGCGCGGTGTGTTCTGATTGGCCAGCTATCTTGTGTGTTGTGATTAGCCGAATTCCTCAAGCATGTGACGGAAATGTTACGCCCCTTATCAGGTTCAGGAACACATGAAATCGGATCATATGGCCCCTTTAATCTTGCCTGTTTTTGTCCATTGCGGGTGTTCTTGCTTATAAATAAATGTTCACCTTTTATTAGCCTGATACTGTTGCCTGTGTTTTTACTGTGGTAATTTCCTTATATGATTTTATTTTCCAACCTATTTTTTGAGTGTTTTATAAGTTCAAATAATCACAGAATATACTCCATGTATTTTTACAGTAAATGGCTGTACAGTAATTTCACAGTATTAATAATGTAGAATTACAGTATATTGCTGGTGACTCTGCTGCCAGTATTTTACTATAAAATAAAAAAAATACTGTAAAATACTGTTTTGTTTTTACAGTAATATGCTGTAAAGCAGTTTCACAGTATTCATACCATAGAATTACAGTAGATTGCTGACGACTCTGCTGCCAGTATTTTACCATTATTTTACAGAGATTACCGATATTTTTTACAGCGTATGCATCACCATCTCTCTCTTTTTCTTTCTCTCTAGTGGAATGTTCTTTGATGGGAACCACACATACATGATTGAACCAGGAGGAGAGAATACTACAAGTGTAAGTATAGCGGATTCCTGCATTAAACAAAGCAAATATCACCCATATCAGTATTAGAAGATTCATATGTCATCATGTTGTTTATTAGATATAAAGTAAAAAACAATTATTGTATTGCCACTGTTTTTATAGCATACTTGCTGCGTCTTTACTTTGGTTTTAAGGTGTCTGTAGATGAAACTGTAAACTTGATAGTGATTGTTTGAGGCAAGGAAACACCCCAGAGCAGTTTAACAGGGTTTTTCCTGTGCAGACAGGTCATATGTTGACTGATAAGCCCATCACACAGTCGATAGAGATACCTGACTCTGCAAAAGCGCAGCTATTATCTGCTAATGGCAGAATCCTATGTGAACACTGGCAGAGAACAAGGAGGGTGTATCTGGGAAAGACAAGCTAAAGCTGTGTCACTGAGACACTGAGGTTTTAGAGAGGAAATATAATTTCTCAGTCACAGAACGATTATCTGATTCATTAAGTGACTTACAGAGGTACATGCTAATGAAGAGATCTGTGTCATTTAAAGCAGCGGTGAAATGCTGAGATGTTGAAGTTCTTTCATTAATGGGAGATTGAAACCTGTTCAGTGACACAGAAGGGAGTTTATGATCCATTCACAGTTTGCTTTCTTCTCTCAGCTTTGCTTTATCTGTTCAGTCACACATATTATAAGTCCGGAGTCTTTATGCCATCAGAAATGGCTTACTGAATGAAATTCAGCATAATTCACACAAATGTTTATCTTTATAAATGTAAATGTATATTAAATATTCATATTTCTAATAATGCTTAAAGATTTTATAAACACAGGTATACACATTTTACAACAATGTGGTAAAGTTTTATATATATATATATATAAATATATATATATATATATATATATATATATATATATAAAATTTGTTTTTTTAAAGATTATTTATACATAATATATATTTATATTAATAATATAATATAATATAATTTTATATTATTTATCTAAAAATAGAAATGACGATTATACACTATATGGTATATATAATACACATTTAATAAATAATATATGACCTATAAATAAAATAATTTAATTTCAGACAGACAGGGAAAATAAAAAAAAACGCTTGAATTGATGACAGATTGGTTGATTATAATGGGATTAATAGTTTAGAACCATCTACCTTTGTTTTGTATTTAGAGCTCAAAACCTTTGTTTCTGATTGTTACTGGTTTCTAGTTTATCTCCAAGTTAATAAGCAGGTTGATTTAATTTTTAACACTCCGCAACCGCTGTTTCTTCTGTGGGAATGTGAGGAATCCTTATCTTCTCACTTTTGTTGTGCAATGCTTCGTCAGCTTGTCTTATGAGCATCTCACCCTGAGAAATTACTCAGTTTCTTTGTCGTCTTTATGCTGATGGTTTTGTCATGTTTCATTTCAACCCCGTGACCTTGCGTGTTGGTGACCTCAGCAGCAGGGCAGTCCTCTGATCTGATTCATTCAGACACAGTCAAAAACCAAAGGGACAGTATTGTCCTGTTTACCATATGGCACATGCATCTGTTATCTGCCTCGCACTGCAGCGGGGGACATGAAAATGTGTCCCTCTTTGGCCTCTGTAGTGTCTCTCACTGTTGGATTCTGCACAAAGCTCACAGTACATGCAGGGTCTCTGCCTCTCAACCTACCTAAAGTCATAATGAAATCAAAGTGGACCTTCTTTACTTTACTTTTACTCCTGATTTCTTGCACATGATTCATCAGTGTCCATGTTAGTCCTAAGAAAACAATGTAATAATCTATTCCACCTCTGAAATGACAATTCTTCAAGACCTAAGCCAAATATACAAGAAAAAATTCAATACCTCATCCAAATATATAACAATACAAAAACCATTCAATAATAAAATATAAACAATAAAAAAATCTATCAAAATTAAATTATGAACAATAATTTAATTTATTTAATTTAATTTATAAATGATATATTATATTATTGATAAATTTATGTTTATTATTAATACTGCATTTATTTATTTACATTAAATGAATAGTTAGCTATAGGATAATAATGGAATTATAATGAAAAAATATTTTAAATAAAAGCTGTTCTTTTGAACTTACTATTCATGAAAGAATCCTGAAAAAAAAAATGTATCACAGTTTATTACTGTGAGCAGCACCAAATCAGCATATTAGAATGATTTCTGAAGGATCATGTGACACTAAAGATTGCAGTTAAATGCTGCTGAAAATTTAGCTTTGCCCTCACTGGAATAAATTTTAAAATGTTCAAATAGAAAATAGTAATTTTAAATCGTAAATATTTTTCACAATATTTCTGTTTTACTGTATTTTTGATGCAGCCTCGGTAAGCATAAGAGGCTTATTTCAAAACAATTAAAAAATCTAACCCCAAACTTTTGAACAGTAGTGTATATTTTATTATTTATATGCTTATATTTATGAATGTAGCTCAAAACAATTCATCTTAATATGATCTGATTTCAGTCGGATTTGCACAAATATCAGATTTGGGCTGACAGTCTGAACGAGGCTTTAGTTTGTTTAAAATGGATTTATTCTATATTAAAATTTTTTGCTAGTAAAACAGGACAGTGTGTTTTTGGAGGGAGGGTTTTCAATGAGTTTGTATTTTGAGAGACATCTCTTACTTCTCTCTCCATGTCTTTTTACAGTGGACAGTCGGGCTGATAGTGTTGGGGGTGGGTGATCGTCTCTGGAATGGGGCAGCAGGCACCCCACCCCCTCAACATTTTTAACACACTTTCCAAAAAAATGAAAGTGTGCCATCCCCCAACCTGCTTTCTATTCATGATCTAGTCCCCAAGAGAACACACACCCCCTCCTCTGCTCCAATACAGAAAACCCCATCTTATTTTAAGCCAATACATCTGAGAGGCCATCTGCGTTATACGGCTAATCCTTCACAAAGTGCTGCCTCTCATACATGAGTATATGGGGAGTGGACTAGAACAACCTCCATAGAAACGAGGTCTGTGTCTCCCTCGTCTTTCTTATCTAGTGCACCGATATTCCCCCTAGCAGCGAGTGCAAGCGTGCAGAAGTGTGCTGGCAGGATGTGTAGTGTTCCTGTAGCTCAGCTGGTAGAGCATGGCGCTAACAATAGCAAGGTCATTTCCCAAAAAATGCTTGTCTGTTAATACGCACATCAAATTCACTGTAAATCGCAAGTGTCTGCTAAATGCAGTGATGTAATTGTTGAATACTGGAGTTGTCTGATATTTCAGGTCAGAACATCTTGAGACCGACTGGCTCTCTGTTCCAAAACCTAGTGAGTTGCCTACATAAAATGGAACCTCCTAAGTGACTGATTTAAAACGCTCTTCATAGGCAGCCACTCTGTGTATCATATGGAAAGCTCTCAATAGGCGTGGCTCTCATTTGATTTCAGTATATTTGCTTGAAGTTAGTGTTCTTAAGCTTTCGGCCATGTACTCTATCTACTAAGCATAAAATGCATAGAGCAAATAAATATTGGGTAAATTATTAATAAAATATTGGCTACCCAATTAGTTAAAAAAAACTAAAGATAAAAAAAAAAAATATTGTTCAATATAATAAATGTTTTACCTAAGAATTTATTAATAAATATTAGGGAAATTGTTTTAAGGTATTCAGCCTTGAATTGAATTAAAATTTATAATCAACATTTATCTAGCTTTGCTTGCAGTATAATTGTAAGCTAAATGTTTTCCATTTTAATTTGATACAACATTTAAGCCCAGTAATTCAAAGAAATAACTCTACTCTCCCTGAAGAAAGCAATTCAGAAACCAAGGGACAGCTCTATATTTAAACAAATCACAGCAGATTTCATTTAATAAATTGCAGTCAAGACATTAGTACTCTATACAGGTTATGTAAAAAATATATATATAAGAAAAAAAACATTACATAAAAAAAAAACATTTTGCAATACAGCTTTGTAGAAACAGGCAAGATGAAATTCATCTGTGCAATATGTCATAGGCAATGTAACAGGAACTATTTGTTTTTAAGACATTAGTGTTTTTCTCTCATTTTTTAGCAATGGATTAAGTGACTATGTAACAGTAAACAAACATACTACTACAGCATGTAATTCAAATGCTCTGAGTTACACTGCAATGACTTCTCTGGTGTGACACCTTTAAAATGCAATAAAAACATCTGCACTAAAAGAAGAGAGTGGAATGCAGTGTAGTGTTTCATTCATGGTTTGTTGCTCATGTAAGGCTCATTACAAAGCATAAATCAAAAAGTGGAAGTACAGTCTTGATAACAGTAGTTAAACTGCTCAAAGGCATCAGGCAGAGATGAGTAACGAGTCAGACTACAAGGTTATTTTCCAAAAGTGCAAACCCTTAAACATATTAAAAAAACTGATTCTGTTACACAAGTGTTCATGTAGCATCATGACAGTTTTTAAACTGACAACAAAACTGAAATAAAAATTTTTTCCATTGCAAAAATAATAATAAACAGCAGGTAAAAATTAGTTCTCCTTCACATTATGTAACATCAGAAAGTTAATAAAACAAAACAAAAACGTGATGTTCAGGTATTACAACAATAAGGCAACATAAAAAGGCAAATATGAAACGTCATGCATTGACAGTAGGAATAGTGTAAGCAGTCATAAAACAGAGTGTAGGTTGCGTCTCTTTTTAGCATTTACTAATCACATTTAGATATAAGCAGGAATATTCACTAACAGGTTAAAACAGTGCTTAACATCAACATTAAGTTCAGTGTTACTGTTCAGGTTTAAAAGCAGAATAAAGACATAAGGTCATGAAACATGAACGGAATGAATTTCTGTGTACATAATACATAAACCTGTCACACTGAATTCAATGCAACATACTCAGTGAAATTATGAACAGTTTACACAAATGTGTTATGCTTGTGTTTTATGAATAAAGCTCATTGAGAGAGGTGCACAATTTTCTAATTCCACTTATTGGTTTGATGACCATTTTTCCATTGTTTGGCCATTTTCAGTGCTATTACTAAGAGGAACCTGCTACATCAATTGAATAAAAGGTGTTTCTTTCAATTTCACCATTTTGTTCACTTCAAATTCACTGCCACTGCTAATTTACCATTTCTAATTTATAGGAACAGAATACCAGTTTGACCTGTTTGATTTGAAACAACTAACACAATGTCAGTCTGTAAGGACAGGAATGTCAATCTCAATGCCGGACGTACGGGAGCGTGTGGAATAGTGGTGCCCAGCATACCTCTGTGAGGGGGTGTAGCTTTGAGATGGGACATATCCCTGAGAAGGCGCATAGCTTTGAGAGGGAGCGTAACTATAGCCCTGTGAGGCTCCCACTTCTGAGCCGTAACCATCAGGTATGGACATCTGTGGCATGTAGACATGGGGCGGCATAGGCTGTGTGGGTGCAGGTTGAGGGTAACCCTGAGCTGGGACAAAAGTGGGGGCATCCAGAACAGCCGGAGGGAAGTTCTGGGGTGCGTATGTCATGGGAGAAGGCAAGCCGTTGACCATGAGGGGCTGTGCAGAGAGGCTGTTGGTCATTGCAGGACCTTCAGGAAGAGGTAGCCAGAAGGGTGAAGGCAGTTTTTTACACATGCAATACCACATGAACATCAGCAGTGCGGCTAAGATAAGACCACCAGCACTGCCAATGGCCACATACACCCCAAACTCAACAGCAAACAGATTATCGTAGCGCTCATTAAGGTTACGCGTTTGGAACAGGAACCAGACGGAGGGCGGCATGGCAATGGCCCCGCCTAGAAACAGAAGCATCCCAGCCACTAGATGGCAGCCTGAGCTGTTGACCAAGCAGCGGGAGTTCTTGATGTCATCAGGAGTTTTGGAGCAGCAAGCAGTTTTACACATGCCAGTGAGGCAAAGCAGAAGAGCCAAGCTGGAAAACAGCAGACCTGTGGAGAGAAAAGGCTGATGTCAACAGAATGAACTTAATAAACCCTATGATTTCCATGATGCAAAAAATGAGGACAGAATCCCCAAAACCAGTCAAATTTTTTATTTATTTAGTGTACAATGCAGAATGTTCTGGAATTTGGCACAAATTTGATAAATAAAAAGTAGAAATGTAAATTCAATCAAAAAAGTAGATAAATGAGTAAATGAGCAGCACAGCTTGTGTTTTCAGCAACTGCTGTCTCACTATATATATAGGACACTACATATGAACTTCATCTCCAGAGCTGCTCTAAGAGTCACATCATGAGTGTTTTACCATTACATATGACAAAACATTGTCATATAGATGCAGAAACCCAAAGGTCTTAACTACAATGCGTCTGGTTTGAAACCTTGGCCACTTTGAATGGCCAAGGCCCGCCCAAGAGGCAATATGACTGACAGGTAAAGCAACCAATCACGTTTTGTTTTGTGCTGCATCATGTTTAGGAATTAGAAAAAAATGAGAATTTTAAAGATTCTATGCCGCAAACTTGAAATATTCCACATACTTTTGAAAATCCAGCATTTAGTTAGTCTGATAAGCGCTCATCGTCACAGCTGTAAACATGACGGCTTCTTTCTTCCATGAGGGGGTTTGGCAGCACTTCATCTTTGTTTCCAGGTGCAACGTTAAAAAACACGACACACATCTCCTGGAAATCCTTTATAATTCAACCATTTTAATGACGACTTTGAAACTCCTTAAGTATTTCCAATTTTGTGTGCCGTATGTATCAGGCATTCAGCCAACGGTCCGTGGGCGTGACGTCTGAGGCTGAGACTACAGTTCACTCGACCTTCTTTCTTTGCATATGCCTTTGAGCAGACATTATGCTAATATTTCAAACTGTGATGTAGATTTCTGCAAGTAATATCTAGACTTCAATCAATGCATTTTAGGCAAGTCTGGAGCAGTGTTCTCTGTTTGCTAGAATAAATCCCTTTGTGGGAGACTGTGAGCTTTGTAACTTTGCAGGTTTTATACATTAACAGATACAAAAAGAAAACAGTAAAAATCATCATTTGGCCTCTTTAAAATTAAACTATTAAAACAGAATTAAAATGGAAAACATGGAATTTGGGAGGTAAAATGTAGTTCATACAGCCTTATAAACTGAAGAACAAGTTCACTGAACCCATCATTAGCACCTACCAGCAGGTAAACAGAACTGCAGCAGTCTGAGGTCCAACTGGTCTACTTTTGCATACCAGTCTGCATCAAAGTAATAGCAACCTGAAGAACCATCTCGCAGCACACACTTGGTCCACAGGCCGTCGTACACGGTCACGTTTTTGGCATTGCGGTTGAAGGTGAGCAGGCGGGTGGTTCTCCACTGGGGAATAAGCGTGGCGACGGTCAGACCGCCCACTGACAGCATCGCGATGATGAAGGCGAAAGCATTGGTGGCGTGAACTTCACGACAAGACATGGCTGGAGGCAGGAGAAAACTGGAACCTTGTGGGGAAAGGGGACATGAAATTACATTTTTAGTCAAGGAGATGAATGACGAGAAAAAAGCTACGTTTTTTTCTTCCATATTTCATTCGGCATTCTTCAGGTCATTTGCAAGTTTGCTTACAAAGTGCAAGTTTTCATAAGATTGTATGTAAATATAGAAAAGCATACTGGAAATCTTATTGTAATGTCCACTCCTTCACAGACATACAGTAAGGATGAGCCAAAAACCAGTGATGATTGCATTGCTTATATATGTGTCGTATTAAGTATGAGTGTGTGTTTTAAGCGTTAATGTGTGTTTCTAAGTGTAGACTACAATAAATGTCTCTGTGTATAGGTACAATAGGCGTGTGTAACTTACTGTTTACATGGAGAGTTGTGCGCGCGCTGTCATTACAACAATAGATGACAGACAATCGCATCTCTGTAAGGATTTTCTTGCTGTGTCTATCAGAAGCGACTTATTTAAAAGTTACATTTGTTGTGTCTTCACGAGCTTAGAAGTTGTATTTTTGGTTTATGGTTTGTTTTGAATCATTAAAGAGTATATTCGAGCGCTAACAAGCTAATCTCAGCTAACGGCTAACATTATGATACAACCTGTTGCGCTTTAAGTTAGTTTCATCCCAGTTACGCTCTCAGGACCAACATATCGCACACATACCTGATTAATCGTGAGCTTTAAACGACTCTTTTGGTGATACAACGGTCATTTTATCACGCAATCGGTGATCTTCTGTCCAGTTTCGCCGTGTAGTGTTTGGGAGAGCGCACAAACTCACTGAGGCGGGAGCGGCGTGACGTCACATGCGCGCTCACTTGTGCTATTAAAGAGTGTAACGTGAATAAACGCAAAACCAGTATAAATATTCAAATTACCCGTGTGCGAATCATACAGTGGCCTTTTATAAGACAATTATGTTGCTAATTTTAACGAGACAGTCTGTGGATCCTCCTCTCAAGCAAATGTATTTTTAATTAAAATTATTTAATTTAATTATTTAATTTTATTTAATTTTAGAGCCTCCAACAAACGGTAGTCAAAACGTTCATTTTCCATTTTCCATCTTATCATTTTCTAAACTGTCTTAACTATCTCTTTACAATAAGTTTGATTTCACATTTGTGAATAGGATAGTCATTTTTTAGGTCAAATTCTGTATAAACATTTAAAAAAAATTGAGGAAAATTAATTAAAACAACAAAACTGTAACATACTGTAACAAACTTGTTTAGGCCTGCAAAATATTGTAATTTGTACATTTAGAACTTTTAGACACAAATTGCCTAAATCAAAATGTGACTTGCATTATCATATGTGCTGTCTGTCTGTTTCTTATACAAACTCGACAGTGTGTCTAATCAAACTCTCTAAGTGTTACATAGAGGCATTTGACAAATATGAATCATATCATATCCTCTCAATCTTTCTCTGTAGGAGGAGGCCCATGTGCACATGATTTATCAGTCTCCTGGTTTGGACCTCCCAGAGGACTTAATTTCTGCAGGTATGAACCATTCTTGTGTTCAGGTTTAAAGCATGATGTATATAGCATGAGTATACTATATATAAGGGCCCGTGGGGGATAATTAATAAAGAGGAATGAGTTAGTTTTGTGTGCATGCACTTTGTGCTCAACTGACCATACTGATAGTTAAGATTTGTTTAGATCACCTGGCAGAGTCACCGTTCCAGAACCCTCCACTGTCTAGTGCTGCCCACAGAAGGAAAAAAAGACAGGTGTGTATACTTATAACATGCATGACTCATGGTTTGTGTGTGTGTGTGTGTGTGTGTGAGAGAGAGAGATCTGATGTGATTTCAGTGCTGTTGTAAGTGCTGCTCTCTTTCTGTTTCTTCTGTGTCTTTCTTTTCATCCCCATCAAACATTTACAGCAGGGCTGTGGACACTTTATGGCACTAATGTATAGATCAGCTGTTTCTCATCTTCTGCATGCTGCAGGGTGATGATATGCAACATGTTTGTTTTTAGGATTGGGAATCATTAATAGTTCAGAATGCTTTACTTTTTAAAATAATATTAGAATGAAATTATTATATAAATTATATAATACTATATAATACTTAAATAATAATAGAATAATCATTTGATTCTGTTGTTCTAGAACATCTGCATTTTTCAACTGATGTTGCTGGAAGGCTTTAACAAAATATGAATAAAATATGCAGTATTCACATCAGTGCAACTTTTAAACTTTACTGTTGTCATGACAACACAATGTCAGTGCATGCCAGTCTATGCATAAGAATGAACAAAACTTCAGAGTGTGTGATACATTGTTTTTTGGGATTAAAACATATTTTAGAATTATTACTGTTCCGTTTAGATCTTAAAACATCTCATTATTTCGTTACAGGCTGCTGATAGCATTGAATGCATTAAGAATTCTTTTCCATACTTTGCATATTAAAGGGGTCCTATTAAACTCTTTTTTACTTTTTGAATTTTAGTCAGTGTGTAGTGTGTATGTTTGGGCACAAAAAACATCAACAAAGTTACAAATCTCAAAGTCCACTCCAAAGGGAGATATTTCTTTCTTTTTTTTTTTTTTTTAAATCCTTTTTCAAGAACTACAACGAACGGCTTGTTTGGACTACAGCGTTGTTTTCTGGGTTTTTGTGATGTCACAAAGCGGTCCATTAGAATATCATGAAAATAATTCCTCCTACGGAAACTCAAATGGTTGGGGGTTGGGGAGGGGTGGTTAGAACGCTTGGTTGAGTGCATCAGATATGAAGAAGTGCTGCTGTACCGTCTGTTGTAGCGTCAAGTTTTCGCAGGTTATTACACATGCACCTGAATAATTATGTATGTAAATATGTATGTTACAATTATGAAAACGTTTTTATAGTAAATTGCTGACAGTACAATACTAGACAATTATGTATTCTGCAGAATTTACACTTCAATCAAGAGACTACAGTGTTTCCCATGCATTGAGTGCGGATGTTTTTATATCAATAACAATAACGTTACCACTCTTATATGTCTTGCAATATCCGTGCATGCAGAGGTTCTACGTGATCCTCTTGTTCAATGTTCTTGGGGTCTTAATCAATATTGATGGCAATATTGACGCCATTCGGAACTTGCTGCTTTGGCAAGGGGCGTGGCAGTACTGAAACAAGCTGTTCCCCAATCACAACGCACTGGGATAGCTAACCAATCACATCACATTTAGTTTTTCTGAAGGAGGGCCTTAATCAAACCTGGAACTAATCGAGCCGTTTGTGCCAGGCTGGGGAGAAAGTATTGTAATAATGTAAATTATGTAAAAAAATTATGTTTTTTTTGAACCACCAAGCATGAGAGCATATTCTAGTACACCCCCAAAACAAAATCAAGATTTTGTAAAAGAGAATAATAGGACCCCTTTAATTTCTTCTTCAAAACTAAAATAATTATTTATGGAATCATAAAGTAACAAGATTCCTTAATTGGAACTGGATCCAGAATCATTACGATTCCAGTCACTTGTCACTGTCTCAGAACTAATCAGAGTCATAAACTACATGAAAATGATGCACTTTCAAATTTCTCACACAGATATCGCGAAATCCACGGAGTGTTTCAGATGAGACCAAATATATAGAGCTGATGGTCATAAATGATCATTTAATGGTAAGATGAGTGACCTAATTAACCAGCATATTAACCAATTTATCATTGTTTTCTTTCTTAATGCCTGTAATGCATTCATTTTACTATGTAATCACATTCATTTTTCCCAGTACAAGAAACATCGCCTTTCCGTTGGACAAACGAATAACTACGCCAAATCTGTTGTAAATATGGCTGATCTGGTAAGTTGCTAATATATAAAATTCATTGTCTTCTATTGTTAATTTTAATAATATATCCTTTTAATATATTTTTTTTCTTACACTATATCCATTAAACAGAAGACTGATCCTCATCGGTTTCCCAAGTCAAATAAACCTTGTGCATTCTGACAGTCACGTCATGAGCTGCTTTATCTGCTTGTTTGTCAGTCTGTCTGCCCTTGACAGTCACATAAACATCCCTCCATTTCTCTCTCTCTCTGTGAGAGACAATTGGCATTTATCTGCTTCAGTCTGTTGTTCAATATGTCAAAATGGAGCTCTAGAATAAAAAACAAAACAAAAAAACATCCATCATCCAGCAGTCATCATCTGTGTCTTGTGGATTCAGATTTAATAAAAACATTTCTGTTTGTATCTGCAGTACTTCAAAGAGCAACTCAACACTAAAATCGTCTTGGTTGCGATGGAAACATGGGCTGCAGACAACAGATTTAACATCAATGATGATCCCATGGTGACATTACGAGAGTTTATGAAGTACCGAAGAGACTTTATTAAAGAAAAGTGTGACTCCGTTCACCTTTTCTCGTAAGTTATCAAAAAATACACAGCAGACATTAGTTTTATGCTCAGGTAAAGTGGCATTTCTAATCAGTTTTTCCTCTCCTTTTAGGGGCAACCGTTTCCATAGCAACTGGGGAGGAGCCTCATATATGGGCGGAGTCTGTTCACTCACTAAAGGAGGCGGAGTCAATGAGGTTTGTGGTTGTGGTTATAAAAGATGCTTTTAACTAATGAAAATGAATCAGTTTATCAGTCTCAAAGGCTTTTGTTTGAGTGTTTTTTTTTTTTCTCTAATTTGTTAGTATGGAAAGACTGAAGAAATGGCCATAACTCTCGCCCAGTCACTAGGACAAAATATCGGCATCTTTTCTGATAAGAAACGCATTTTAAATGGTGAGTATTCTCGATTCCTATTCTAACTTTTATATTTTTTGTATGTGCTTTGGCAGTAAATACAGGAGTACTCAAACAAACAGACTCTCATAGATTGTCACTGTAATCCGTCTTTCCCTCACAGGGGAGTGCAAGTGTGAAGATAAATGGTCTGGTTGCATAATGGATGATGTTGGGTAAGTTTCTAATAAAGCAGATTTCCCAGATTACCTAACACATACACATAACACACTAACGGTTTGAGACCCTATTGGACATGCATATTAGTCTTACTGAAACTGCCTGTCATGCTTTGTGCTGAGTCTGTGTCCCTGTGTTTTGTTACTTAAATAACTTAAATTAAATGTAGTCAAAGTAACAGTGTTTGAAATCTGTGCCACTTACTGATCCATAACACTTTCTGTTACGTCAGATGTTGTTAACTGGCAGCCAGTGAGAAACTTTGAAACAGATTTATACAATATTTTTCATGAATTCCATTAGGTGGCAGTAAATAATTTGGCTTCTCAATTCATCTGTCTCAGTGCTTACTCATATTTGTGTCCTGTTTTCATTTTCATGGGAACCTCACAGACTGTTGATGAGTGGGTGAATTAGCTTTACAATCTGTGAGGGTGAATCTCACAAAATCTTCCACAAAATATGCAGATTTCACATTTCACCCTAAAATCAAGTCTTATTATTGTAACGTACCAAAAATTCATTCTTTTATTGTATTACAGTAATAAGAATCACAATTGAACATTATACAAAAACTCCAGATGACATCCAGATGAATGTTAATGTTCTTAATTATCATGAAAATAATTTCACTGCGCAAATAAAGCTTTATAATCCTAAAAATTCTGTTTTCTTTATATATTTTTTTATATCTAGCTATATTTTTTCTTTTTTGGTGTTGGGGTGAAATAGGGCATTTTTGTAAGATTGAAATATGAACTCCTGTGTAAAATTAGAACACGATATCCTCAAAATGTCATGAGAAAGTGTTATTGATCATTTTAGTCAAATTTTCTATGTTTGGCTCTCCACTGTTGACATTTCACATGTGGATTTTGACATTTCACTGTTCACATTTTTTTTTTTTTTTTTTTTTTTTTTTTTTTTTTTTTTGCAATCTAACATTCACAGACAGTGTTTGTCAGTTTCAAACTGAGAAATTGTATTAACAGAATAACAAACCACAGCTAATAATTAGTATATATGTTTAAAAACAGTCAGAAATGTTCACAGTGGTTGTTCGAAAAATGCTTTGATGTCAGGTGATCGGATACGTGTGATGCGATTTTGTTCATGTCATAGTGTGCATCTGTGTGTGTTGGTTTGTCTTTATCCATGTGTTTTAATACCTTTTGCATTTCCCCTCAATCCCGAATGGGACAGCAGGTGAGCAGACGCTTGGTTGTGTCATGCTCGCTCGTGTCTTGTCGACCAGTCAGCTGCTGAGTCACTTCAGCCCCTCACTCCATCTAATAGCATTATTACCTCAGTTTTATTGTCAAGAGAGCAATATGGCAGAAGCAGCATTGTGTTGGAATATTCTGCAGGTTCCTGTGTGCTCTCTTTTTTACTGTTTTTTAATTCGGCTGATATCTCATAGTGGGACATGTTTCGTTAAAAGAGGATTATTGGGCTCCTCTCAGTTTAAAGGGGTCATATCATGCATTTCAGTCTGATGATATTAGCTAAGATCTTTCAGTATTTTCCACCTCCTAGAATTAAACAGGCTTTTGGGGGTTTGCTGTCAGGACTAATATAGTTTGAACTTTACCATAATTAAATTAAAGCCTTTCTGCAAAAAAATAAAAAACATCCACAACAAAATCAAGTAGTTGAACACTAGTTTATGTCCTTGTATAAAAAGATTTTTTTGTAGCATAGTTTTTTTTTTTTTTTTTGGAATGGAAGTTTTGAGTTCCAAAGCTTGCAGTATCACTCTTTTGTTTCACAAGATCAAGGAAAATCTAATTTTCTGTGATATGTCCCCTTTAAAGTGTTTAAAACTGTCTGCAGTCATTCATACTCAAAAGAACAGAACAATCATGATTTCATGCTAATGCCAAATATCATAAAGCATGTGTGACACACACACAGTCTACCTCTAATAAAAAGGTCTGCTTTCATAATACAATTAGAGAATTAGAATTATGGTGACAAAACTGACTGATATCTGCCATCTGATGTATAATGGCTTACTGACAGGACGTTAGCTCAAATTCACACCAGCACTCTCAGTGTGTGTTCACCCTCCGTCTTGCTGTTTGCTTAGCTGCTCAAATAAGACTTCTCTTCTTCTCAAGTCATGTTTCTGAACACATATATTAGTCATTGACAGTTTTTACAATGCAAAGGTTTCCTCAACTCCTCCTTTGGACCTCCAAACTGAAATACCATGTGTAGAAGGTGAAAAACTAAGAGAAAAAGTGTTGTAATCACCACACTGAGCGAAGCACTTTTTCACTGTCAGGAGAATATGGGACTATTGGGGCAAAAAGTCCAAACTTCTGAGTATGAGAAAGTCCTCTGGTTTCAATATGCACATATGATGTAGTTGGGTTGTTTTTTACATATTTATATGTATCATAATTTCCTGAAAGCTACAGCACACTCTCACGGCTCATGTTATTAACACTAGTATCAATGGCCTTTCAGACAGATGCTCATGTCGATCTGTCTCTCCATTGATGGATGTTTTAAGAAGTTTATTTTCCTTGTAGCCTGCATGTCCGATCTGATCCACTAACTCCATTGTTAATGTGGCAGGATGTTTTGTGTTCTCTGTTTTCCCCCTTTAAGTGTGTCTTCCAGTTAACAATCGAGTGTAAATGTCTGCAACACTTTAAAATTAATTACTCATGCTCAAGCAGGTAAGACATGGTGCCCTGATATTCCAGGATCACACTCAGCATCTGGTAAACGAAGAGTAAACACTCACACATGGCATACTGTGAGATATGCGCTTATTGATTCTCAGCCTCTGGTTAAGGCTTCCTGAAACTTCATTGTTGCAGATTGTCACAGATTGGAATAGTGATTACAGCCTCGGAATGATATTGAGGACAGTGACCCAGCTGATACAGGCTGAGCAGTATTCAGACCAGGGTTTCCCAAACTAGGTTTCGTGAACTGCAGGGTGTTCATAAAAAAATGCAGGACTAAAATATGGTCATGCAGATTAAGGCATTCAAATGGGTTTTATAAGTACTAATAAACAGCCAATCTGTTAGTAATATGCATGCTAATAAGCAAATAATACATGTACAGTAAATATAGATGTGAATACATTTAGCAACTGTTATTTATATATAATGCAATACACTGCATGTCCACCATATTGAAGAGGTAAAGGTCTGCCTGTAAATACTGGGAATTGACTGATTCTTACTACATATTTTTAACAAATCTGGCTGCTAGCCCTTGTTTGTTTGTTTGTACAGTGTGTTTTTTTGTTCTTTGTGTCTGAGTAATGCCCTCTGCTGGTCTGAATGAAAAAAGAGTCAGTGGCCACATAACCATTTCCCCATATAACCATATTGATGTTTACATTCAGCATGACCGGTTCACATTAATCTTGTTTTCTGTCCCAAGCCTGTAATTTTTAGCATTAGTTTGCCCCCATGAGAACTTTTCCACAACAGTGACCAGGTTTACATGAACATTTTGATTGTGGAATTTGGTCGTATTCTGATTATTTAGAGTATGTGTCATATAAATGTGATTTAACTTGATTGTCATAAACCAATCTGAACGAGGTAGCTGGTATTTCCCTGTAATAGTGATAAATGTTTTTTTATTTGCAATTGGAACATCCACATTTTTACAGAAAAATTATTCTCCTCTATTGGTAAGCACCTCCAGTATTTCCATATAGGAGTAGTGGGAAAAGAATCTGCATATCTTAGTTTATTTGTAATATGATTACATGTGGAGCATTGAGGAATTGTTTTCAAAATGAGGGCTAGAATACCTTAATCAGAAAACAATGTGCATGTAAACGTGGTGACTGAGATAAGATTTGTTGCTTTTCAGTTTAAGCTCTGTGAGACTTTGATTAGCATTACAAACACTATTTTTTATAGCCTGTCTCATTGGTTGTGTTAAACATAGGGCTTGGATATAAATATAAAGTTAGGCAGTATGACTCTAGTGGTTTGTGGTTCTCTCTAACAGCTTCTACTTACCCAAGAGATTTTCTGACTGTAACGTGGAAGAGTATCATGATTTCCTGAACAGTGGAGGTGGTGCGTGTCTCTTCAACAAACCTTCAAAGGTAAACCCACTTCAGTTCTGTCTGTGTGTTCATAGCAATCAATTTCCTTAGTATGTCACCAAACCCACAGAACTCCAGAAAAAGTTCCACAAAATTGGAGCGCTTATTCCCAAAGTTTTATACATTCAATTATATTCAAAAGTTGGGGACTGGAAGAATTTATTTATTTGCATATTTTACATTAATCAAAATTAATAGTTAAGACATTGTTACCAAAAACTTTCATTTCAAATAAATGCTTTTCTTATGAACTATTCAAAGAATCCTATAAATTATTTGCTCTTGCTTAATACCTCTTTTTTTGTTGTTGTTGTTCTGTAGCTCTTGGATCCTCCAGAGTGTGGAAATGGTTTTGTGGAGGCAGGAGAGGAGTGTGACTGTGGAAGCCCAGCCGTGAGTGATCTTACATCAACATCATGATCACATTAATCTGACGCTGCTTATGTAATCAGGTTTTTCTCTCTTTCTGCAGGAGTGTGCTAAAGAAGGGGAGAACTGCTGCAAGAATTGTATGTTGACTCAGGGAGCCAAATGCAGTGATGGTCTCTGTTGTAAGAACTGTCAGGTAGGCGCTGAGTCGAACAAGAAAACTCTGTAGCCTTCTGTTTGTGTGTGTGACTTTTAATGATCATTGTGTTGTCTCTGTAGCTGGAGTTTATGGGTGTACTTTGTCGTGATGCTGTCAATGATTGTGACATACCTGAAATGTGCACTGGGAACTCCAGCCAGGTGAGGGCACTGTTACGTACATCTCACAACACATCCTACACCAGCAGAATTAATACATCAAAGGAACAGTTAAAAAAAGAAAATGTGCTGAAAATGTACTAACCCTCAGGACATCTAAGATGTAGATGAGTTTCTTACTTCACTTGAACAGATTTTGGGAGAAATTTAACATTAAAACATTACATCACTTGCTCACCAATGGATCCTCTGCAGTGCATGGATGCCACTAGAATGAGAGTCCAAACAGCTGATAAAAACATCACAATTACATTTTTTTATTTTTTATTTTTTATTTATTGTATTATAGTTTTTTTTTTTTACAGTATTACATTTAGTGTGCTCTGCTGTATATTGCACATTTCTGCAAATCTAGTAGATCATACTGGTGTTCTATGCATTCATCAAATTCACATATCTTACTCTACCTGGTATACTGCACATGACATTTATTCAAAAACAGTAAATAGTATGCCATTCTAAACATGCTTTAAAATGTAAAACTCCATATAATTTTTAGTGTCCTCCAAACCTGCACAAGATGGATGGGTACACATGTGAGAAAGACCAAGTGAGTTGTTATGTATATCAAATGTATATACAGTATAGATGTGTGTGTGTGTGTATATATATATATATATATATATATATATATATATACACACACACACAGTCATAATTTATTATTTTATATTATTTTGATATGTCAGTGTAACCTATTTTTCTTCATTTCACTAATTTTAGGGAAGATGTTTTAATGGCAGGTGCAAAACCAAGGACAGACAGTGCAAATACGTCTGGGGAGAGAGTGAGTGCCAATGTTATTTTAAAATTATTTATATGCTATTATTTATTTATTTTTTAAAAATATTTTTTTATTTTTACATTTTTTATTTATTTTAAATTTTAGCAATTTCAGCATTTTTATTAGTTTTATTTTTATTTATTAGTTCTTTTTAATAATATTGTAATGTATAAATTTTTATATTCTACAGTATTTGGCCTTAAATAATTTTTATTTCAGTTTTAGTGTTATTTATTGCAGTACTTTAACTTAAACATTTATTTCGGTTAGTGCTGCTGATGTAATTATGATATGTGTGACATCTCTGTTTCTAAAGAAGCAACATCGGCTGATAAGTTTTGCTATGAGAAACTCAACATTGAGGGCACAGAGAAAGGCAACTGTGGACGTGACAGAGACACCTGGATTCAGTGCAAAAAACAGTGAGTTTTATGGTCATACTACACTGATGGGGAAGTATGTTAACCTTAAAAGTGTGTATGTATATTGTATATTTAAAAAAATATATTATATTATAGAAATTTCTATGAATTTTCCAGGCTTGAAAATTATGCTTAAAATCACATAATTTCCTAGTTTGTGTTAATCTTGTGCTAATTACTTTTTTCCCATTTATTATGGCATTATCTTAATTTTATTTACTCTATCTAGATTAAAAAGTGTGCATGTGTGTGTTTTAGGGATGTACACTGTGGATACCTGCTGTGCTCCAACATTTCTCCTGCACCCAGACTAGGAGAGTTACATGGAGGTTTGACTTCTTTCTCCGTGGCCCAGCACAGCGCCTCACTGGACTGCAGGTACATACACAAACACACGCTCACTTCAGCTTTCTATGTGATTGATTTTCCTAAAGTGAGTTTGAATGTTTCAGTGGAGGCCATGTGCTGATTGATGGCAACACTGATTTGGGATACATAGAGGATGGAACCGCTTGTGGGACGGATCGCATCTGCTTTAATCACAAATGCCTCCCAGTGCAGGAATTCAACTTCAGCACATGCCCCGGCACCAACGAAAGGGTGATCTGCTCCGGACATGGGGTGAGAGAATGTGTGTGGTGTGAATTGTGACAGTTGTGTCACCCACTGATCCAGTTTCAGCTGAAAAAAGAAGTGCCAAATGCCATGAATAAATAATTAGAAGACAATTTGTACTGTGAATTGGTAATTTTCTTATTTATTGTGAAAATAAATGTGCCAAATTATCTAAGTGTGGGAAAAATGACTTGACAGCTTTCATTCAAACGGAGAAGCCTGATATTGATAGAGAAAGAAACATCACTACACAGTTCCTTACAGAGGCGCAAAATGAATCTGCTCCTGCCCTGATTGTAAAGCAAAACGTGCTTGGTTATAGCGAGAAAGTGCTACGATTGGTCATCGAAGTGGTGCTGTTATCTGATTGCCTTGAGTAGACAGTGGGTGGAGTCCATGCATTTGTGGATTGGTGTGTTTTTTGACGCTAGAAATGTCTCAAAATCCACAAATGTGCGCAGCGATCTACAAATGTACAGGACGCGATTCACAAATAAATGCCAGGCAAAGTTGTGTTTGTAGAATAAAAAGATATTTGTGAATATATTTTTTATTTGCAAGTCCCATTTATATAATAATGTTCTGTTACAGTTTAGGTCTATTAAATGATGGCACACATTTTACTATAATGTTGAATAATAACATTTATGTTTAAATAAATCCATCAGTATCAGTACTGGTATTGGTGATTAAACAAATATTTTAAATATACAGTCTTTATATTTTTTCTACTTTAATTTAGAGATTCATTGTGAACATTTATTTACGGTTACTAATGTTTATGTTTGATTCGATTAATTGCAATTACAGAAAAATGTGCTATTAATTAGCTAACATTTTAATGGATTGACAGCACAGATTTTAATGTATAAATATTAATAAAAGACAATAATAAATTGTCAAAATTGAATGAAAACAAATTTTAAATAACGTAATAAATCATACTGTGGGCCAGATTGAACTCAGAATTGATGTGCTATATTTATTATTATATTATTATTTTGTTTAATATCAAATATGTGTTTAATACCCATAATATTTTAATAAATGATTCACTGATTTAAGTCCCTGCATCATCTTTTAGTGTAGCAAACGAATTAGTTAAATGCTGCTGTTCATCACTGTGTTTTGACTTCATTCTATAATTGCTTTATCTATGTGTGTGTGTGCTGTAGGTGTGCAGTAATGAACTCAGGTGTGTGTGTGACCTGGGCTGGGCAGGTGAGGACTGTAACTCCACTTCTCCTCTGAGTAACTTGCTGGTGCGACCCACAGCCAAAACACCAGGTAGGCCAAACTTTCACCTTTGATTAGTCTTCAGAAGAGAATAATATGCAGAACAAATTCCACTATTTGGTAGATCCTTTACCAACATGCATTACAAAATCAGCTCATGACATGAATCCAGAAGCAGCAGACATGGTAGTTATGTGCAAAAGCCTCCAGCAAGTGGAGACTCACCACCTTGCTTAAAGCTTAAAGAATCAGATGTCGTGTCTGGGCATATTTCATTGGTCATTTGTGTAAAACGGATGCATATGTCAACTTTACTAGTAATAAGGTGTTCTCTTAAAGGGGTCATATGGCGTTGTTAAAAAGAACATTATGTTGTGTATTTAATTCCATGTGTTTCTGCGGTTTAAGATTCAAAAAACACATTATTTTCCACATAATGTACATTATTGTTGCTCCTCTTGTTGTGTCGATTTTTACAAAGCTCATCGTTCTGAAAAGCCAGGTGTGTGCTGATTGGCCAGCTATCCAGTGCGTTGTGATTGGCTGAATACCTCAAGCGTGTGACGGAAATGTTATGGCCCTTAACATACTTTGATGCCCTGTGTCCCAGCACGACAAGACAAAACCAATAAAACCCATTATAAATGATGCATTTGTTGCATCCAGTGGGGACATAATTACTGATTATAATGACTTATACTGTCTTTTTACACGTTGCGTTGCATAGAAATGACAAACAACAAGCGCTACTCTACACTGCTCAAAACTCGCGTTCGAGCGTCAGACTGTCCTTGCAAAGTTGCCTTGCATTCAGTTAATCCTTACATTAAACAGTTCGAATCTACTTGACTGTTAGGATAAATTTGATGGTTCCTGTTATTACAACACAATTGTAAGCTGTTTCAGATACATAACCATTAAGATATTTAACAAATATATATATATATATATATATATATATAATATATATATATATATATATATATATATATTATATATATATATATATATATGAATGCTGGATATATCAACATAATTTTTTTTAGTCTGTTTTTCTTCTCTTCTGTTTTCATGTTCAACAGTTCATTCACCACTCACACATTTCACATGCTTTTAATTTCTCTGTTTCATGGCTTTTGTTTATATGCACTCGTTCTTGTGGACAGGCTCATGTCTTTTGCTGGAGTGACAGTGAGTTTAGATTTGAGTTGCTGTTTGTTGTCATTTCTTCTCTGTCGTTCACTCGCCCCATCATTCCTCCGTGTTTCTGTCTTATTGAAAGCTAGCATTGTTTATCTGCTGTGCTGTGTTGTTATAAACGTTGTCATATACCCTGTTTTATGGATTTGATTTAAATGGATGCCTTTAAGATACAGCCCCCGTGGACAGAAAGAGTCATAAATCTTTATCGAAATCTTTTTTCTGGTTTCTGTCTGTATCTGTTTTATTCCAGATTGATCCTGGCATGCGGTCAACTGGACAAAAAATAAAATAAAAAATGAGATTGTGTATCTATATCAGATTAGTTCTGGCTTGTCCAGACGGTTTCAGGTCAGTGTTGACTTTTAATTGGCGTGGTTACACATTAAATGTTCTGTTCCTCTGACAGGCGTCATCACTACTAACATCATCATCGGGGCCATTGCAGGCTCTATCCTGGTCCTTGCACTGATTCTTGGCATTTCTGCATGGGGATACAAGTGAGTCACATGACTACAGACCCCACAATAGCTGAAAACATTTTTAAACCTTATTTAAAGTGATAGTCCACCCCAAAATTAAAATTCTATCACCATTTACCTTGATGTAATTCCAAACTTTCTTGGACTGAACTCAGAAGATTAGCAGAATCTCCAAAGGGCCATTTTTTAATTTTGTTTAAACTTTTGGAGCACAACAGCTTCTGCTTTCACTTTAATTGCATGGTGAAGAGCACCTCAGAAATTTTCTAAACAGTTCTTTCTGTGTGCTTCACGGAAAAGAAAAAGTCATACATACAGGTTTGGAATGAGTGAGGAAGGCTTAAACTGGCATTTTCCATGCTCTCGTGATTGCAACAGGCATTGTTTACCACATACAGAACCATATACAGTTATATACAGAATATACAATTTTACATTTGTTCTTGGATGTTTTGCACTAATTGCGGTTGTTGCTTTTTTTTGTGTTTTCTCCCATGTGAAGAGCTACAGACAGCGTCAATATGTTGAGTCAGAAGTACACAGAAGATTCTGTCGGTTTGTTCTCCTTTCTCTTCATTTTCTGAGAGTGTTTTTATGTGTTGTGTGAGGGAGTGGAAAGTTTAGAATTACTGCTAAGGTTATTGTTATTGCTTATACTTTTTGATAAGCATTTCAACAAGCTCCCTAACCTATATATTTCATTTGCCACTCAAATCTTCAGGTTTGGGTTTTTTATTATATTTAACATAATTTCACATAAATTCTTAAATGCTGATTTGGTGTTCACATTTCTTCTAATTATTATCAATGTAGAAAAAAAGTTGTGCTGATTAATGGTGTTGTGGAAATTAATTCATGAAAAGAAAGTTCAGAAGAACAGGATTTATTTGAAACATAAATCTTTTTACCGTCTCTTTTGATCAATTTGATTTGTGCTTGCTGAATAAACCTATTAATTTCTTTAAAAAAATCTTGACCCCAAACTTTTGAATGGTAGTGTACTTCATATAATTTTCTAAGTTATCAGATTTAAGATTTTGGCTGGTGGATAATATTCCCAGCTCAGTTTTCAGATCAAACTTTCTTCATTTTGTCAGTCAAATGCCTGCTGGGGATTACGTGAAGAAGCCTGGAGATGCAGATTCTCTGTACAGTGATATGCCGCAGGGCGTGAGCTCAAACTCCGGCAGCAGCTCCAAGAAGAGGTCTGCCTACCTGTCTCACTTCCAGATCAACACCTGCTCTTTCACCCCCTCTATCCCTTCCATCAGCCAAAACATCTCTCTGTTCGGCTTCAGGTGTGCTTCATCTCCATCTTCATCTTCACCACTTTGCCTGCTCTGCTAACAAATAGTGTAAAAGTTTACTTTGAGAGCCCAACAGACCTAGTGGAGTTCCCAGTTATGTTTCGGTTAAGTATCAACTTTGTCTCAGATGTTTCTATGAAAATTGGAGACTTAAGACACGAATGAGACATATTGTAACATATAGTAAGTATATAGCTATGAACTTAATGATGCGCATACATAATTTGATGAGAAATGTTAATGTCATACTGAGATACAGACTTTAAGCATTTTTGCAAATCTGAACACAGTTTGAGACTGTGATCTCTTCTTAAACTCTAGAGGAGACATATGTGAGATTATTTACCTCAGGACAAACAGTAAGTCACCATTTGCGCTGGATTTAGTCACATTGCAGTCTAGTAGATGCAAGTCTATATATCTATAATCTATATATTATTAAAAGTGTGAAATAATTCCAGTTTTATTTGGCACAGACTTCTTCAAAATAAACTGTGCCGTTCCTTCTACTGGACCTCATTTTTAGTCAAGACTTGAAGATTTTTATTCATTCTTTAATGACTTCACTGCTGTAGGTTTGTGCTCAAAACTGTCTGTTTGTCTTTCTCTTGGTTATTGTTAAAGTCCTATCAGGCGCTAGTATCATTAATACTGGGACAAAAGTAAGTCAGTGTCTTCATGGCGTCCATCTCCATGATCTCATGCTCATCTCGCTCATTTCAGTGTGTTTGTTCTGCTCATCACAGTGATGCGGGTCATTCCTGCTTTACAGTATCTTTTGATCTCTACTTAAAAATGAATGCACTATAATGATTTCTAGCTAGACATTTTGATTAAAGGAAGGAGAAATTAAGAACCCCCTGCGATATTGCCTAATACATTGCCAGTTTTCCATAATAGTATGCAGCACACAAAGATATGGGAAAAACACACTTAATTGTGTGCTGCTAAAAGAAAGCAAACTGATATGATTTCTATCTTTAATAACAGTGAGTTCAATATTTTATCTAATATATTAAGCCATACATGATGGGAACATTAAAATGTACTGCTTAGTAGGAAAGGCCCATGTGACGTCTCTGTCATTTGTTTTCCTCATACAGAACCCTTTTAATCTCTGTAACTGCATTGAATGAACTTCAATAAGAATTTCTCTGTTCTTTGGTCTGAATCTAATGGTCTGTCTCACTCCTGGAGTGAAAGAATCCCAGATGCCAAGCACATCTCTGATGTCTGTGAAAATGGACGACCCAGGAGCAACTCATGGCAAGGTAACGCACCCATAAATACATCTGCTCTAAATGACAGAGCTTGCATCAGCATTAATATCATGTGTTCTTCTCCTCTGTCAATGTAGGAAACATCACAGGTACCCGTAAGAAGCTCAAAGGAAAGAAGTTCCGTCCACGCTCCAACTCTACAGAGTAAGAGATGCAGTGTTGCCATAGTGACGTGTCACATGATGTCATAAAGTGACTGATGTAGATGTTGGACTTTGCATCGAGTCTTAAACTCTATGCTGTGTTTCAGTACTACAGTCTGTAGAAGTCCAAACAAATGAACTGAAACATTATTTTGAGTGTTTGGATTAAATGTTGGTTTGTTTTGGGTGTGCATTGATGTGTGCATTGGTTTAACCTCTGGAACAAACAGCACGTTGAAACTGACCTGCACGTCTGTCATCATCTGTATGAACACAAGATACACTCTGATTCTGAGCTCAGCTTGATGCTCGTTTCTGCACCTCAACTCTCTTTTTTCAAATGCATGTGACAAACTGACCACAACTAAAACAAAACACAACATGCAGCTGACCTACACAAATACTACAACTTTATTTTCAAATATTCGTTCAAATCTCAAGCAAGATATATTCAGAAACGCATTATAGTCAGCAGCATCGCACTTCTAAGATGTGCTTTAACGTTGAATAGCTTGATGGTTGTGAAAAAGTTCTGCTATATTTAAAGGAATAGTTCACTGAAAAATAAATCATCATTCACTTATCATGTCATTCCAAACCTGTATGACTTTCTGTGTTTAGAACGCGAACAAAATGTTGATGCTTTGTTATACTAAACCATTTAGTGATCAGGGCCTGTTAAGCTATTAAAAATGATCAAAAAAGTAAAGTAGTCCGTATGACTCATGCACTATATTCTGTCTTCTGAGGCCATATGGTATGATATGTGACCCAGGACCACAAAAACAGTCTTAAGTCGCTGGGATATATTTTTAGCAATAGCCAAAAAAACATTGTATGGGTCAAAATTATAGATTTTTATTTTTTGTCAAAAATCATTAGGATATTAGGTAAAGATCATATTCCATGAAGATATTTTGTAAATTTCCTACCATAAATATATCAAAACTTAATTTTTGATTATTAATATGCATTGCTGAGAATTCATTTGGACAACTTCAAAGGCGATTTTCTCAGCATTTAGATTTTTTTGCACCCTCAGATTCCAGATTTTCAAATAGTTGAATCTTGGCCAAATATTGTCTGATCCAAATAAACCATACATCAATGGAAAGCTTATTTATTCAGATTTCAGATGATGTATAAATCTCAATTTCAAGAAATTGACACTTAAGACTGGTCCAGGGTCACATAATGAGGAAGAGATCGTAATTTAAGTGTAATTATTGATAACCTTAACCTCTGCCATAGCTCTCATTTATTCAACCTTGAAGAAATATTATATAGTATAGATATAATATTGTAATATTACTGCGGAAACTGTGATGCAGTATTTTTTAGGAGTCTTTTATTAATAGAAAGTTCAAAAGAACAGCATTCATATGAAATATTAAAGACATTTATAATGATACCGAAGATTTCTTCCACTTTTTTCATTGCATCCTTGCTGAATTAAAGTCTTTAGTTCTTTAAAAAAAAAAAAAACCTTACTGACCCCAAACTTTTGAACAGCAGTAAATTGTAAACTTTTGAATATGCACGTGTGAATGAGATATTAGTGCTACAAGCAGGGGAAGATTTACATCGAATACGGCTTAAAGAACTTAATAAAAGTTCTTGTATGGCTTTGAATACAGTGCACAAGTCATACGGACTACTTTGATTATTCTGTTTTTTATAATTTTAGATATACACTAACCCCTATTTCACTTTCATTGTATTGAAAAGCACATTCTAATTTGTGTTCCATTGAAGAAAGAAAGTAAAATAGGTTTGGAGTGACAAGTAAATTGACAAATTTGACATTTTTGGGTGAACTAAAGTCAATTGGATGCTGATGTTACAGCAGCTGTTTTTTGTAGAGTCTTTCATTTTTTCTGTCCTACACCAACCATAAAGTGAAAAAGCTTCATGATATCTGTGTAGGTGCTGTAGTCTGAGCTGCTGTCTGATTCCTCACCTGCATCTTGGACCGTAAAGAATTTCAGTGCTGCTGCTGTCTTTTACCAACTTCCTTCTTTATCCTGTTTCTCCTATCTCTCCTGTTCTTTCTCTTCTCCCCATACCCTTCCCTTTCTCTATCTCTCTGTTCACTATCACTCCTTCCCCATCCTCCTGCAGGTATTTAACCCCTTGCGTCAAATCAGAGTATTATGTAACTAAATGGGTAGAAGATGTGAATAAAAACACTGAAGGACCTTATATTAGGTACAATAACATCAGACTGCATTATATCTGTCCCCTATTCATCAGTTTCCCTCCTCAGTTGTTCGTCCCCCTGACCAAATATAATTTTTCAGAGATGAGAGCAGAGTGCTAGGGTTTGAAGAGCACTTGCTGGCAGAAACGACCCCAAATCCTCTCAAAATCAAATATTAATTTTTAATGTATTTGTTTCTTCTAATCCTTTATTATTCCATTGCAACAAGTCATCAGCAGATACACTAGAAATGAAACTGTAACATATCAGATAAAGTGTTTTAAAAGAAGTGTATTGTAAATGCATAAACATTTCTACAGTTATAATAATCAACAGTATATCCAGATATCCAGTGTTTTGTAATCGTAAGTCATAAATGTTTGTTCTTAGAAATCTTCCATTCATACTTCACAATACAGTCGTTTAACTGGTGGCTTGTCTTTAAAGGAAGACAGAAGGCATTTGATAATCAGTACATCATTTGATGTAAACATCAAAAATCATGGGATGCAAGTATCCAAAAATGCCTTTCATATGATCATCTCACAAAATCAAGAACATGTTCAGATCAGATCTGAGTCCAAAATCAACAGAAATAAGAAATTATTTTTCAAATTTTTAGGACCATTAGGTTTTTTGTTACATTGTGACATTATTTTAATGACAAAAAAGGACATTTAAAAAGAAATATCAAAATTCTCATTATTGCAAATAAAAATTAACAATCAACAATTCATTCAACAATCAAAATTCTCTTTATCGTAAATCAAATATACTGTACATCATTGTACATTTTTTATTACCTTTAATCTATTTGAATTTAAATAAAAATATTACAGTAGTTCTTTCACTGTAGTACACTTAAAATAACTATAAATTAGAATCACCAGTCAGTAATAATTATACATTTTTCAAGTAAAGTGTCTTGAGACTTGAATGTGTGGGAAACATTGTCACCGTGCCAATGATCATGTTCCTAAAAATTATTTTATATGGGTATATATATATTATATGTCATTATCATATATATATCATAATTATCTAATTAATTTTACTGAACATAATATTTTCTTTTGATTTTGGACTGAAATGTAACTAGGATGTGTTTTCGTGAGATTCACTCAGGTGCTCTGTGTAGGTTGTTTTATTTTTGCATCTGTGTGTGAACATCAAAAGACCAAACCAGTCTCATTTATTGTAGTTAAAGCTCTGTGTTTGTTTAATTGTATTTTTTTGTTTTATTCGTCCTCCACTGCACTATACCTCTCATACTCAGTGTCCCTCTCTGCATGCCGGCTGCTGCTTAACGTGTGTCGCTTCTGCACTCTGTGATGTCATCATCATTTGGCTGACATAGTCTCTGTGATAATGATCACATGTGTCTGTCCTGATCACCTCATCATGTCCGCCATGTTTGTAAGCCCACATGACGCCGGGTATGTTTGTTAAACATCTCTACAGCACTACATTGTGCTCACAGTATCTGCCCAGCTTCACTCTCCAGTAAGAGCCAGTGGGCATTTTTGTGGCAAGGACTGATGAAGTTAGTGTTTTTGGATGATGGTTTGCCATGGAAACACTCCCTCTGACCTCTTCAAGGGGTCAAAGGTGACAGCTCCATGTTTGTTAACGCTAGTATCCGGTTCACGCACTACAGTACTAATGTCACATCTCTCCATACCCTCAGGACACTGTCACCCGCCAAATCGCCCACTTCTTCAACAGGCTCCATCGCCTCCAGCCGGAGATACCCCTACCCCATGCCTCCCCTTCCAGATGAGGAGAGGAAGGCCAACAGACAGAGTGCCAGGGTAAGACTTACCATATGTCAACGTCACTATATTATCATAAGTACATGATTAAATTATTTAGGCAGTTTCCTCAGAACAATGATTTAGCTTTTGTTTCTCAAGGGGTTGTTACACCACATTTTCTGCACAATGTGTAACTTTAGAGCTTTTAGTGAAGTGAAGTGTAAGTGACATATAGCTAAGTATAGTGACCCATACTCAGAATTCGTGCTCTGCATTTAACCCATCCAAAGTGCACACACAAGCAGTTGGGGGTTCGGTGTCTTGCTCAAGGGCACCTCAGTTGTGGTATTGCCGGCCTGAGACTCGAACCCACAACCTTAGGGTTAGGAGTTAAACTCTCTAACCATTAGGCCACAACTTACCAATGATCTCAAAATGATCAGTCCACTAATGAGGAAAGCATTCGAAATGCTGCTTCGAGAAACTTTGAAACATTTACATTTGTTTTGAATCAGTGGTTCAAAACTTGTATCAAACTTAAGCCTATGTAAAAACAACAAAAACTAATAAAAATGACAAAAACTAAAATTAACATGAAAGCAGAAAACAAAAATAAAATGTAATTCAAAATATATTTCAAAAAAATTATAATAGTATCTTAATTATACTAAAATAACACTGGATGGCATTGATCTGGTGAACACACTAACAAGTGTCTTATGGTTTTTAACTCATCTCTGATTGTAATAATGTAGGTTCATTTTTAATTAATTTAATGAATTTTATTACTTATGTGTGTACAAAAAGAAAAATGAAACTTAATTGATACTGACTTGTTTGTCAAGCCCTGTCTAATAACACAAAACAGGGACTACAAATGAATACAATACAATTTTTACAGATTTTTAAATTTTTAATAGTATTTAATTATTTGTAGATTGCATTAAATAGATTACAGTTTTATCAAAACGTTTGCAATTGTTTTATGAAAGGTGTAAAGGTTCGTTGCATTTACACGGTTTTGACCAGCATGTGCCGCCATCCTGTGATGTTTAGAGCGCTTCGAAACAGTGAATCATTTTACAAAGCAGTTGATTCAGAGCTTCGAAAAGCTTTGTTTTCCCATTGCTATCATGCACAGATCATATGAAGCACTTAGTCAAAAGTAAACTAGACACCCACAAGCCTGGGGACACATTCACAAAAAAACTTGAAGTTAAGGGTGTGTTCACACTTGTAGTTTGGTTCTCTTGGTTCATTTGGTCCGGACCAAAAAATAAAAAGATACATTTTGTCCTGGTCTGTTGAACGTTCACACTGGCATTTCTGACAGCAAACCTAACCTAAAGGCATAGTGATGCGTTCACAACCTGATTGATCAGGTTGAATGATGTATATTTTGTGACAGAACTCTCCGAACACCCCAAACAAAAGCTGTTTTCTACTTAAAGTGACCGATACATAAAAGTACCCATTCACCGATCGGTCTGCTCAGTGCCACTTTAAGTCGAACCCCTTAATGCTATCTTCTGGACTAAGCACGCTCATTGTTGCGTGTACTTATGATTTTATATTCACCACCTGCAAACTCACAGAGAGCTCAAAAACGGCACTTTACCTCTTCGTTGCTCAACTTTTGCCCTCTGCTTATTTTGTTTTGGATACACCACTTGTTCCGCGTCGTCAAATCATGTCACATAGTGTCGCATCTCATCATTACTTGCTGTTTTTGGTTCGTTTAGAAGTATTTGGCCTGTGTTTCTTTCGAACCGCACCAGAGTTTGTTTGGAACCGGACCGAGAGCCAACTTTTAAGCTGTCTCAGTCCACAGCAGGGTTTGGATGGCAGTGTTCACACTTGGGTATGTTCACACTTGTCATGTTTGGTTCATTTAAAACAATCCCTGGTGTGATTGCTCTGTTAGTGTGGTTCAATAGAGTAAGTGTGAACGCTGCCATCCGAACCCTGGTGTGCACCAAACGAGCGGACCGAGTCTGCTAAAAAGATGGGTCTCGGTCCACTTCCAAATTAACTCTTGTGGGGTTCGAATGAGATATAAACGCAACACGGACAACATCTAATTTTGCTGAAGACTTTGCACCACCTTCACATTGCTGTAATAATCATTATAAGCATGCATATTTTTTTCAACATGACTGGCTTGAATAGCATGTGTTCATTTTGTCTGTGCGTGATCTGTTTCAGCTGTGGGAAACGTCAATATAAAAGAACTCCTCGAAACTTGTCTGCAAAACTCCGTAAGGATTTTCCTCCGCATTTGTATGAATGAGAAAATGAAATAAGAAAATAAGGAATTCAAATGGAGAAACAAGGGACGAGTGAATGGAAGAATTGGGCTTGGTCTTCTCTGATCTCTGTTCAGCATTTTTGGCATGGAGCCGTCCCACCCTGGACATTAAGGAGTGTGGTATCAGATTCCCATCCCTGCTGTCATTCATAAACAGGACTCAGGAACACGATTTCATCATGGGACAAACCCGGAATGGCAGCCGTGCTAAGCAGAAACAGAAACAACAGCAGCCACTCATGCCCTGGTTAAACCCCGCCCCCTCTTGTGACCCCACACATCCCCTGCCCCGCCTCCAAACACATGCTGTCTTGTGATTGGTGCCCTTGTTTCCCGGGTGCAAGAAGCTCATGCAGGAGCAGGAAGTTAACTATTGTTTTGAACGCACGCTGTCACTGTAGAACCTACTGCTGTATGCATGAGAAAACATGTTTATCGATTCCTTGTAGTGTAACGATGTACAAATGTTTTAAGATCTTTCACTCAAGGGTGCCGCATGTATTGAAGGACAGCTTCGTAGGCTGGTAAGATTCAATCTCATCTCAAACCCCCCACGTCCACTTCACCAGAACATCATCTGGGCCCGTTCATGCTGTCATCTCTTCTCAAAGAATTTTGTACATATGTCATATAATTCAGAGTGAAATGTGAGAGTGTAGTATTTTTCGGTTTTAATGTTTGGTTGTGCAGAGTGTGGTGGAACTTCTCTTCTGCTTTAGAGTGTCTGTCCTGTGATCGTCTTTCTAAACTTACAGAATCCATCACAAGCCTAGCACACGCTACAAGGCAGAAGCGCCATTTCATGATTTCTGCATTAGTCCCAGATCATAGCAATATGTCATGATCACTGACACTTTTGTAATGTCCAAAATCTTGTACTTCAAATTGAGTAGTTGAAGATGTCAAAGGGTTAGTTCACCCAAAAATGAAAATTATGTCATTAATGACTCACCCTCATGTCGTTCCAAACCCGTAAGACCTCCGTTCATCTTCGGAACACAGTTTAAGATATTTTAGATTTAGTCCGAGAGCTTTCTGACCCTCCATTGAAAATGTATGTACAGTACTGTATACTGTCCATGTCCAGAAAGGTAATAAAAAAATCATCAAAGTAGTCCATGTGACATCAGAGGGTCAGTTAAAATTTTCTTGAAGCATCGAAAATACATTTTGGTCCAAAAATAACAAAAATTACGACTTTATTCAGCATTGACTTCTCTCCCGGGTCTGTTGTGAGTGCGTTCAAAACACTGCAGTGACGCTGCTGACGTACGACGCTGCTGACGTGTTATCTTCATTATTGGGCGCACCAGAAAACACGTCAGCAGCGTCGTACGTCAACAGTCACAGTAGTCGCACTCACAACAGACCCGGAAGAGAAGAAACTGGAAATAGCTACAGATCTTTTTTTCCTCTGTGATGTATATCTGAGTGTATCTGATTATTGAAAAAGAAAAACTGTAGGACAGGGACTTGCTTCCATCTGTAGGTTTTTGATTGGATGGTGGCAGATCTGAATGCCAGTCTGCAGAAGAAGGTGGTCGCTGCAGAGCTTGACATCCAGCTCCCATTCTCTTGATGTAATGGGTAGAGCTTTAAGGTCTAGGTCCACACCCTTAATAACCATAACCCTATCCCTGAACATAACTACGTCCAGGAAAGCCATCCAGCTCCACCCATTCGATTAATTTGGTGACCGCAAGACAGAGGTGGGGTTTAAGTGGACTAAATGATTGGAGAAGTCTGACATACACCACCAGAGAGAAGTCTGTCATTTTTAATGGAAGCTTGTTTCTGTCACAGAATAAAACAATTAAAAAAGGTAATTGCAACTCTTTATCTACTTTTTTTTGTTTTGTTTTTTTACTCAGAGTTGCAAAATAGGCTATAAACTCAGAATTCAGAATTTTTTCTCGCAAATCTGAGTTTAGAACTTGTTAGTATTCTATCAGAATTGCAAGATAAAAAGTCTCAATTACTTTTTTTAAAATTTTTATTCCGGGGTGGAAACGAGCCTTCAAACATCTTGATTAACCATTACGAGGTCGAGAGAGAGAGAGAAAAAAGTAATATGAACGGATGAATTGTTCACAATAACATACTGTACATCATAGGTCTTCAATCCTGCTCCTGGGGACCCACTGTCCTGCAGAGTTCAGCTCCAACCCTAAACAAACACACCAGAACCAACTAATCAAAGTCTCCAGGATCACAGGCCAGGTGTGCTGATACAGGTGGAAAGAACCTGCAGGACAGTGGGTCCCCGTGCAGGAGCAGGGTTGAAGGCCATACATTAATAGATAGGAAGGATTTCATGATGACTTTAAAAATCTGCAGTAGTGTCTACATAAGTTAACAACTAATGGACTGGGCTGTCAGTTACAAAGTCCTACCGTGACAACACATGAGAAAATGAAACGAGCTTCTTCATTGTAACGTGCACTCTGTAGTCTCTGTTTGTGATTCAATTGAGGTTTCCCTCATGCTCACAGCCGAATGTAACTCTTTCATTTACTTATTGTCTTCATCTCATGTAATTTATCATTCTCTCGAAAGCGTAAGGAATGTGATTTTAGCTGATTGTTTTGGGTACTTAGCTTTTTTTGTGATACATGCTGCATTCATGAAACAACAGGAACAGATTTGCGTATTGTCTATACAATTTATTTTCACCAGTGTGAGAGGTTTCCGGTGTCCCTTCCAAAACAGTATGTTATGATGTTACTGGTCCTTTATACAGTAATTTCAAGTTTTACAGTTAACTGCATTTTGTTAGTCTTCTAGTTACTTAATAACCATTGTATCTGATGAATCAGAAGTCTCGCACATTCTCAAAAAAAATAGCTTACTTCCGCAGTGATTTTAGATGCAATGTTTAAAAAGTTATTTGAAATATAAGGTGGATAAAACGAAGGCGAATAGCAAGAACTGAAGGAAATAAATGGCTGTCATGTTTTACATTAGAGAATGAACTAATTTCCTCAACTGAAACCCCAGATATGTGTGAATGTAAGGCTAAACATATTTCCTTGATAAATTACGAGGTTTAGGGAGATTTTTTTTTAAACACATTCTCCCTGAATAACATGCATGTAGACTTGCTGTTATGAACCCATGATCACAGTTTTCTGATTTTGTTAGACGTTTGTTTACAGCATGACACTCCTCAAGCTACACAGTATCCTTCTGGTCACGTGACCATCCGGCCTTCATAGATTGCCTACTTCTGGTCAGTATTGTATTAGTAATGGCAGTTTTCATGTGTACATATAGTCTGCTGTGCGTTCGACTTGTCGGCACTGATTTTTGCACTCTGTGTGTCTGTAATCCACGAATAACATCCCGTAACATCGCCATGCATATGAAGTATTTTTAAGGTGACTTTGTAACGTCTTTCCCTCCTCCCAAGTATTAATACTTGTACATAATTAACCCCAACAACAATTAAGTGCTTTAGAATGATTAATACCGCAATAGGTTTTGTGCAAACGTTTTATTTCATTAACAGGTCGCCTCTGTACATCACGTGGAACATGATGATTTTCTGTGTTTGTATTAGCAGTTTAAACATCAGGAGACTAAACTCACACAAAGAACATGAACAATAACTCAGTATAGTTTATATTCGTTTATAACAACTGACCATCTGAAGCAATACTCTGTGCTCACTGTGACCCTGACCTGTCCGAAACAAATGCACACTCGTACTGGAATAAACGTGTCTGTCAAACCGAGTCTGATGCTAGTCCTATTAATCGAGGTATCTCAGCACATTGATCCCTGACTGAAGGACACAACCAAAATACCTATGAATGTATTTAAGAAAATTCATATTTTCACACATAGCCACACCCACTCTGAGATCTATGGAAGCCTGTTTTCACCACAGGATTATTAATAATAATAAAGGTGGTTGCTTTTCTTAAAAAAGTGAAATAAAAAATAAAAAGTTATCTCACCATTCAATGTTTTTTCCTAAAAATTGCAATTATTTTTATCCTATGTTGGAAACAAGCTTCTGTAGTGATCTCTCTCACGAACACATACTCTGGAATCCAGGACAGTGATTTTTTTGCAGCTGTAATTCAGGTCTTTGCAGTGCTTTCTGCGGTCAGCCGCTGTCACTCTCTCTGTCGTGACCGTGTACACGGTGTTGATATTCATAGATTCTTCATGGCTGTTTTTGTTCATTGTGTGCTGTACATAGACTGACAATTAAAATGATACATGCTCATTTTTTTCATACAGTATCCATTCAGTATTGTAATATATTTAAGATAAAAGTAAAACTTTCATTCAAATCATGTCTTGTGTGTTCTGTGCAAAAAAAAAAGTTCTTGTGTACGGTTTCAGAATAATTCTTACTCTAAATTCTGATTGGATGAGCCACAGAGTACATTTACACCAATGAACCACATCCACAAAATTGTTTTTATCTTATTGCAGTTGCCACCATTTTATAAAAGCAATAAATCTTGAGAGGTTGTGAGTTAGAGATTAATTCTTCAAAAGTGTGTAAATGTCCTAAAAAGTTGTAATCAAAACTTACACACATACGGCATTTATTACACCAGCAGACACATCAGGTCAGTAACGGCTACAAAGGATGATCATGTTTTAAAACTTAAATGTTAAAAATGTTAATCAATTTCATTAGTGGTTTAAGAGAAAGACAAATGATATCAGATATGATTCGACATTACAACAGGCACATTTACAGTACAGTCCTGAATTCATCGAAAATGAAACTTGGCACATGAGCCTCCGCCACCTGAAAAAGAAAAGAAAAATGATTTCTCCTCATTTTACGTTATGAAATATTTGTATCTTATAAAATACAAAATCTCATGGCAATATTTCCTACCTTTCTGGGCAGTTTAGTGTAACGCACATAGTCCTCCAGAAACATTAACGCTCCGACTACATCTGAGGGCATATCTGGAATCTTCTGACTGTAAGGAACACAGACACTGTTAAACACTTCTGTTGCTATCATGCAGAAAAAAAAAACAGATTAAAAAATAATAATACATTCTAGCTTAAAATTAAGTTATAAATTATGCCTCGCTTAAAATGAATATCAAGATTTATTTTTGCATTGTTATTATTTTTATGACAACTAAGCATATTTAACACCATAATGCAATAAAATAATTATTTACTGTAATACAAAAAATATATAGTTTATATTTATAAATTAATGTAATATGTTGTACTGCCTTTATGTAGATTATAAAAAAAAACTTGTAAACGTTTTTATTTTGTATTATTATACTCTATGTATTATACATTTATTATATTTTTTTCTATTTTATGTTATTTCACTCTATATAACTTGCTTAGTTGTTATATATTTTATAATATATTACATATATCATATATTATTTACTGTATATATACCATGATAAATAAAAAATTATGTTTTATAGTTTAATATTTTATAATTAATTACTTATTAGTTACAATACGTTTTATTAGTTAATTAACATTTTTATAATAAACTTCATTTACACAGAAATGTAATACTTGTTGTACAGCCTTTATGCAGATTAAACTTTTAAAAATATAACAATTTAATATTATATTTTATAAATATATGTTTGTTTGTTTTTTATACTCTATATATTTTTAATTCTAAAACAGTAAAAAAAAAAATATATTAAAAGTATTTACTTGTTTAATATTTTTTGGGCATATTCTTGTTCCTCTATCTCACATAGTACACCAAAGTGAGGTACCTGGTGCACTGCTCCATTATGGAGCGAATAAACTGTCCGATCAGAGCCAGGAAATGTTCCGTGTATCTGGAATGAAACTGTTTGAGCAGCGTCAGGAGACCCAAAACCAGAGGAGCCCAATCCACTTGATCCGCTGCCCTCCTGCACGTCATGCCTGTAAAAAACACAAAAACCCACACGAGCAGGATGTTCACGAAGATTATTTTACTACTTTAATTACTAATTTATTAATAAAAAATGCATTAAAAACAACAGAAAAGACATTTCCAATGTTAAAACTGAAGACTGGAGTAATGATGCTGAAAATTCAGCTTTGAATAAAGGAATAAATTACATTTTAAAATATATTAAAGAAAAAAAAAACAGCTATTTTAAATTGTAACATTATTTCACAATATTACTGTTCTTAGTGGATTTCTGATCAAATACATGCAGCCTTGGCGAGAGTAAGAAACTACTTTCGAAAGCATTACAAAGATCTTACTAATCACAAAAAGTGTAGAAAATCAGTTACAGACCTTGGCTTTTGTTGTACTGCAGTTTTGGCAGCTGCGCGATGAGGAACAGGAAGTTCACAATGGGAAAGTAAGGCAGACGCTTTGTTGTGATGTAGATCTGAAAGGAGCAATTTGAATAAAACAACAAAAAGTGGTTCATGTCAACATACTGTATCATGTCACGTAGGATGGTCATGGCCAAAAACATCATAATGACTGAGGTGTCAAATGAAGATTTCACATGCACACGACTCACTTTGTTGAGTGGGTTGTGGATTCCAGCGGCCTCCAGATACGCGGTGATCTCGTAGAGCAGAGTGTTGTCTTCTTTGGGATACGGCAGCGATGGATCCTGGTAATGAGCTTCGATATCAGACAGCAGAGACCTGGAGATGAGCACACTTACATTATAAGATGTGAGGGAGAAAGAAATAAAGAAGAAACATCTTTCCCAACCCACTTGTTCAGATTGTCCAGCGCCGCAGCGAGGTGTTTCGAGTCAAATTTGCAGGAGTAGTTCAGTTCATTTGCGATCTGCTGCCTCAAGACCTGCATCTGACCCACCTGTCAAAGCATCATAGTTTGATTTTGAATATGTCTGCTGAAAAAGAAGAAACGTGTCATAGACAGAAAGCAGCACCTTCATGATGGCCTCCAGATACGCTGGCCAGATCTTCTGAGTTTTGGCCGCAGCGTTGGCGTAGACTTTGCTTGCATTTGCTGAATATTAACGCAGAAAGACAAATATATCAAGAGGATTATTGTGGGAATAAGTGTCAGATTTACAGTAGTTTAACAAACACGCCTACCCACAATCCCTTTGACAGGATTGACAGCCGTCAGCAGAGCTTTAAAGATGTCAACCACAGCTTTGTCCTTCAAGATGTTCTTCTGAAAGACTGTCAGAAAATTCTGCGATGGACAAACAAAGACAGATTATTATTATTATTATTATTAAAATGACATGTATTGTGAAGACAGGATGCATTTTTTAAATAATGAATCTTTTTTTTTTTTTTTTTATAGAATCATGGTTGTTCCTTTTGTTTTACAAAATCATGCAATGTATGTTTATATTCTTTTGTTTTAGTTTATAGTTGTTTTAATGTATATTATTATCACTACTACTACTAATAATAATAATTTTATCATTGTTGTTGCTGTTATTACTATTAACAATTTTTTTTTAATTTATCATTTATGTTACATTTATTGTGTAGAGGGAGATTTCATGATATTCATGGTATGAATTTTTTTAATATTTAATCAATAATTTCAGATACAATCACAATTGTTGATTCTGTTCTTTACTAAATTAAACAAAAGAATCAAAAAGAACTGCATCAAAATTCTGTTACAGTTTACAATTGTTTTAATTTATTATAATATTATACTACTAATCGTATTATTATTATTATTGGCCACTTCTTTATTTTAATTGAATTTTTTATTTTATTTGTAATTTACATGACATTTATTGTGTAAATATTTCATAAAAATTATATTTTGATTCACTTTTTATTTATTTTTATAGACATTTTGATAAAATTATGATTCTTACAATTCTTAACTAAATATTGCTAAATTACTAAACAAAATGTTTAAAGCAATTTGACTGTTTTGTTAAGGTCTGTGATTGTTTAAAAAAAATGATTATCTAATAATTATTATATTAAGATTGACCTGCAGCTCTTTCACGATCATGAAACACAAGAGTCGGTCGAGTCCGTTCAGGCCGAAGGTTCCCAGCGTGTCCTGAATCTCAGAGAAGAGTCGGTTGTTGGTCACTTCCTGATGCGTCCTCACGTCGTACCAGGTGTTCAGCTGATCAATGTAACACGTCGTTCTGAGAGAAACAAACACTTTTAGCTCTCGACCATCAAAGCTTTGAGAGTTTGAAAGAATCCCGTCTGCGCTGACTTACTTTGGATCTGTGATCCTCAGGATTTCCCTGCAGAGACGTCCAATAAACGTGGCCGATTCATCAACGGACGGATACTTGGGAATGGGAATGTGGGTGGACTGGTAGACGCTTTGCCAGTCTTGGATCTGAAAAGAACCTCTTTAAATCAACACTAGCAGTAAAACACTAAATCTGAGGTTTAAATCAATAGGATACTACAAAGACAAGACCTTGGTTCTGAGGAAACTGTTGCACTCCTGCTCTACGTTGTAGTTGATGATACGAGACACTTCCTCCTGCCAGATCTTCAGGCCGTAGATGCTCACGTAATCCTGAATGTATTCAAACGAGCGGTAAAACCCATCCATGGTGGCAGCCATTTCCTTCAGCTTTGGCATCAGTTCACTGGGCTGAGAGAGACACCAGAAATCAGACGGATCATTCTAAGAAACAGAATTATACAGCAAGGCCAAATGGTTTGCTCACTTTGGCTTTGGGGTTGAAGATGAGGCCTTTGTGCAGAGCGTAAGCAACACGTTTGACCAGCTCTTTCCTGATCCCGTCCTCCAGAAGCTGCTTCGGATCCACCTGAAACAGACGTGTTTTCATGCTTACTGAGCTCTCATGGCATAAGTGATGTTTAATATTCCATAAAAACGGTAATAAGGTTAGTTAAAACATCTTCTCAGATACACTGTCAACATAAATAAAATAAAAAACAACACTTTTTGCAAATGAAAAGAAAAATGCCGGAGTTTGTGATCTATCAAAATAAAATGATCAAAGTGTAACATTCAGAGAATCTGTTTAGTACCTTGATAATGCCGACGAGTGTGGTCTTCATCATCAGAATACCTTCAGTGAAGACTGAGATGGCATGAGTGAGTTTAGCTACCTGTCAAATGAAGAAGTCAGTGAGTTACTTTATTATTATTACTTATACTACATACACAAAAACATCAAGATGGTGACTCAAGGCCTGAAATGTAAGTTCAATTGAAATGACTATGCAGGCTCGGTTTTGTAAAGAATTTTGCTGAGCAAGTTAGTTATACAGTACAAAAAAATACAAAATAATGTAAAAATATAGAGAGAAGAATAAATATTCTATATAGAGAGAGAGTAAAAGTATAAAGAAATATATAAATGTACAAAATATACTACATACATTTATAATGTAATATTTTTTAATCTGCATAAAGTCAGCACAAACAAATACTACACTGATGTATAAATATAAATAACTTCACAATTAAAAATATACAATTTTTGGATCCACCTGAAAGTTTAAAGTGTGCATTATGGGGTTAAAAATATGCATAATTGTCGTGGAAGTAATGTAACATTGTAAAAAAAAATTTTTTTAATTTTAAGTAAAATATAATTTGTAACAAAAATTTTTTTTTTAATAAAAACCAAATATATATATATATATATATATATATATATATATATATATATATATATATATATATATATATATATATTATATATATATATATATATATAATTTGTAAATATTAAAAAGAAAAAAATATTCCCATGTAATGTTTTCATTTTGCTGAGCAAGTTAAAGTATGCATGTTTAATAATAACACATCTGGTTTAGTGGCAGTAATTATTTTGCCCCTTACTGATGATTTTACTCCGCCTCTTTCAAGAAGTCATATGTATCTGTCGTACCTCATAGCGGGCACTGAGCTGAGCGTAGTCCTTCAGCTTGTCTTTGTCCAGACGTGTGGGCACCTCCATAATGTCATGGATCTGCAGTTTGATGATTTTGGCCAGCGAGGTGAACATACTCTCTGGGATGATCTGCAGAACCTGGAAGCACGTTTGCAAGAAACACCAAGTCTGAGTGAATACAGAGAGATTTCAAGCAAGAGATCCAATCACAAATCAGAACTCTTCTCCAAACCTTTCTGACATAAGCCACCAGCTCCCCAGAGTAAAACTGAGACACGCTCAGCAGATCTGGACTGTTGACCTGGTTGATTCGGAGGAGAGGCAGATCCAGCGCAGACGCAAGCTGTTCATATTCATAAAGCCCGTGTTATATTTCACATTTCAATTTGTTTCTAGTGTCATATATTAACAGGCCAGTCTGACTCACCTTCAGGAAAGTGGCTCTGAGTTTGGTCACCATGGAGGGGTTTGCTCTGATACTCTCTTGCATTATTGATGTGAAGCTGTGAGAAACACATTTGGAAAAGGAACTTCAGTCTAAAATTTTGATGAGAAACCAAAAAGAGGTCAATGTAGCGGCATCACCTGTCAATGATCTGCCAGGCGTAGGACAAATCTCCCACTATCTGCATGGTGATGAGCACTTCCTCTTTGATGTTGATGGTGCGGATCATCTGATGGAGGAACTTGCGTGTGTCCGCCAGGAACTGACTCACCTGCAGGTTGGACTCCAGCTGGTGGAACTCTTGGACCTTTCCAGAGAAAGAATTTCATGTGAAATCACTGCAGAGCGTCACGTCACAGCACACGTTCAGATGTGTCCGTACCTCCACGAGAGCCTGAATGAGCTGCACAGTCTTCCTGCCGGCTGCGGTCGAGTCCTCATAGTTCAGCGACTCGATCTGTTTGGAGATCTCTCTGAACCAGGCCTGAAGATTCTCTGATCAAACAGATAAATGCATGAACACACTGACAACACGTCCACAGTTTGCCTCCAGCATGTCGTGGGACCTCAAAAGCATTTTACCGTTTTTCTCCACCCTGGTGAGAGGTTTGACCCCAGAAAACACCTCGGCCAGCTCCATCATTCTCTCTGATCCCTCTTTCTTATAGCTCTCCCACTTCAGCTGCTTCTCTGCCAACATCTGCTTAAACATCTGAGAATCACACAAACCAGGAGAAATGAACAACCAGAGGCCCAGTAACAAATCAAACTATCTTCAAACATTTGGGGTCGGTAAGTTTTCTTGGTGTTTTTGAAAGGAGTCTCTAATGCTCACAAAGGCTGCCTTTAATCGATGAATAAAAATACAGTAAATAGCAATATTGTGAAATGTTGTTACAATTTAAAATAATTATTTCTATTTGAATATATATATTAAAATGTGATTTATTCCTGTGATGCAAAGCTGAATTTTCAGCATCATTACTCCAGTCTTCAGTGTCACATGATCCTTCAGAAATCATTCTAATATGTGACCCTGGACCATAAGTGTCTTAAGTGTCAATTTCTCGAAATTAAGATTTTTACATCACACGAAAGCTGAATGAATAAGCTTTCCATTGATGTATGGTTTGTTAGGATAGGACAATATTTTTCTGAGATACAACTATTTGAAAATCTGGAATCTGATGGTGCAAAAAAAATCTAAATACTGAGAAAATCACCTTTGAAATTGTCCAAATGCAGTTCTTAGCAATGCTTATTACTAATCAAAAATTAAGTTTTGATATATGTATGGTAGGAAATTTAAAAAATATCTTCATGGAACATGATCTTTCTTAATATCCTAATGATTTTTGGCATAAAAGAAAAATCTATAATTTTGACCCATACAATGTATTTTTGGCTATTGCTACAAATATACTCCAGCGACTTAAGTCCAGGGTCACATATGCTGATTTATGCTTAAGAAACATCTCTTACTAGTACTTTTTATTCTTTAAACATTTATTAGTAGTAGTAGTAGTAGTAGTAGTAATACAAACTTAATGAAGTATCACTTTAAGATTATGAATTATCATCATTATATTTTATATTTACCTCTTTGAGTATGAACTCAAACTGGGCCGTGTCCAGCAGCAGCTGAAACAGAATTTTGGGATTGTATTTGGAGTCGTTGATGACTTGATCTTTGATCTGACGCAGTCTCTTGTTGTTTGGATCATAAGCTTTAACAAAAAACAAACAAACAAACAATAGTACTTAGAAAAGCATTTTGATGCATTCTAAACAGCAAACTCTAGAAAGTGATAATTCCTTCCAAATAAATTCAGTAATCAAAACCCAAAACATTTACACCAAGGGTTCTCAACAAGGGGTCCAGAGCCCACTAGAGGGCCTCAGCAAACTTCCAAGGGGCTTGCTGATTGAAACCTTTACTAGCCCATGACATCTCACCGGACTCTGCAGTGTGCAGCATCAGCCAGCGGATGGCAACGTTACAGTCACGAAGGCAGTTGAGCAGTTTGGGAATGTTGTCCAGAATGATTTCTTCTCTCAGGAATCCCTCTTTCAATGACTGCTGCACCCGCGGGCGCAAACTCTCCACACTGGCAGCGTATCGACCGGCCTGAGAGGACAGAACAATGAGAGTCCCGAGTGACTCTGGTTTAGATCGAACATGAGTGAATGGAAAAGCCCAGGTGACTGTACCTGTTCTCTGATGTTAGCGGTGTCCAGCGTGTAGTTCAGGGCTGTTTTAGCAGCTTTATATGGTTCCCACGCCTCCACCAAATTCACGGTGATCCCCATGTATATGCTTATAACCTGAAGATATAAGATGGATATTGCAATAGATCAAGAAAATCACATTTCTGGAATTGACATGATCAATAAAGTCTTCTCACCCAGTTGTCGGGGAAGTATTTGTCCACGATCTCTCTCATCTTGGCCTGTTGTGTGTGCAGGATGGAGGGGGTGAAGTATAAGCAGACACACAGCATAGCGGCCTGCGTTGCCAGCGCTGTACTGCGGTGCTCCGGCAGAGGATACGCAGAGACCTGTAACACAGACGAAACATGAAGCATAATTAGACATGAGTTATCCATCTAAATGAGGGGTTTTCAAAAGTTTGATACCACGGGACCCCGAATACTGTATATGCGGAACCTTCTTCCTAAAAATAAATGTAAGACAGCATTTTCATGTATTAAAACAAATCTAGTATATTTTTTCTTTTTTTATTATTATTTAAATGTCAATAGAACAAAATAATTTGTCATTATCAACTTATTTTATTATTTTTTATATGCTGTTTTTTAAATGTTTTAAATAGAATAAAAGAAGTTGTCATAATCAGATTTATATGTGTGTGTGTGCATTTAAACTATTTTTCTTTATTAAATTTTTTCACTTTTCCATTTAAGTTTTTTTTTTTGCATTTTATCAGTCAACAAAATGAAATAATTTGTCATAATCAGACATTATTAATATTATCATTAATGATTTTTATTTGAAATATTTGGTTTAGTTCTTTTATGCATTTTATCTAAAAAATAAAATAATTTGTCATTATGAGACATATTTTATTATTAATTCTTTATACAGTATATCTATGTTTTACACAATTTTCTCTGAACCTTTTCAATTAAGTTTATTTTTGGCATTTTATCTGCCAATAGAATAAAATAATTTGTCATTATCAAACTTATTTTATTATTATTTTTCATATGCTGTTTTTTACATTTTTAAAATAGAATAAAATAAGTTGTCATTATCAAATTTATATGTGTGTGTGTTTACAGTATTTTTCTTTATTTTATTTTTTACTTTTCCAATTAAGTTTTTTTTGTGCATTTTATCAGTCAACAGAATGAAATAATTTGTCATAATCAGACATTATTATTATTATTATAAATGTAAATATTTATTTGAACTTTTGTGATTAGTTCTTTTATGCATTTTATCTGTCTAAAGAATAAAATAATTTGTCATTATCAAACGTATTTTATCATTAATTCTTTACACAGTATATCTATGTTTTACACAATTTTCTCTGAACCTTTTCAATTAAGTTTATTTTTTGCATTTTATCTTCCAATAGAATAAAATAATTTGCCATTATCAAACTTATTAATAGTAGGTTTTTTAAACACTTTTCTTCCGAACCTTTTTAAATTTTTATTATTTAAAAAAAAAAAAACTGGCATTTTATATTTCAATAGAATAAAATAATTAAGCATCATCAAACTAATTTTACTAGTAATTTGAATTTTCATATATGTTTTAATACAATTTTTCTTTGAACTTTTCTAAGGACCCCCTTGTGGCCCCCAGTTTGACAAACTAAGTCACATTACTGTCTTGCCTGGTTGTAAATGTCATCAGAGCGGAGGCGGCCGATCACCATACTGAGGAACGTGGGGCTGATGGGAACTCTCTGGAAGTAGCTCTCAGGGTAGTTGGGGGGCCGTTTGGCCCCCGGGTGGCTGGAGTATCCCGTGCTACGCAGGAGCTTGCAGATGTCGTCCAGGTTTGAGTCACCCGAAGAGCGAGCAGCACTGGGGGCATGAACATTTTTATATAATGCATTTATTCAGTAGCACACTGACGTGTTTGTCCAGCTGTTGAGATATTTCACCTCATCTGAGCTGCTTGTGAGCTGTTGAAGCCAAACATCTTCAAAAAATACAAGGGTATAAAGGACAGTCTTACCTGTATCTGTAGTAGGACACCAGCATCCTTTCTCTCACCTCTCCCTCCATCTTCTGATCAATGACCAGTAACATGACTCCATACAGGTACAGAGCCTCACACTGACAGAAATCACATGCATTTACAATCTGATTTACTCTGTTAACTCTGATCTGCATTTAGTGAAGCAAAAACCCTTTACCAGGAGCTGTTTCCCATCTTCATTCAATAAAACAGTTTCTAGTGTTTGCTGAATGTAGACCCCTTCATTGAGATCATCCAAGTACTCAGAGGAAACACGTTATGGTTTTAAAATTTGATTTAGGAAGGAAAATCAACTCAAAAAAGCATTACAGAGGACCATTACGTCAAATAAACACATTATAATAATTGCTCCGTGCTGTTATCATAAGATGATTTGAATGTTCCGCTAATTTCAATGCAAATTATTTAGTCACAATTTCAGAGAAGTTGCATTTCAAATCAACACGCACCTTATCAAGTCTACAACATATTTATGGACGCTCTCAAAGGCCAGGTAGAAGCGTGTCAATATCTCAATGTTATTTTCCCGAAACTCCTCATCCAAATCCTGCAGCTCTGGCTTTGCTTCCAGTTTACTCTCATAAAACTCCGGACCCTGGGAAACAGATTCATACTGTATCAAAACCATTTGCTTATTGTAAATCTATCTGATCATCTTAGCAAACCCAGATCCTATATAAAGGTAACAATCAGAGTACCTTAAAGTAGCTGAAATCACAGATTATATCTCCATATTTCTGCTGGTCGCTCTTGTCTTTGAGTCTGAAAACTGCAGGAATGAACTCTGAGAGCCTGAGTAACTCAGCTATGATGGCGTTTCCTCTGGACACGATCCTCAGGATGGCCTGACCACACAGGTTGTTCTCTGCCAGGAAGTCCACCATGATGAGGAAGAAAACAGCAGGTCTGCTCTCTGATCAAAGATTCATTCAGTCTCCTCAGTGCTGGCAAGATCTGAGGATATTCAATAAAAACCTTACTTTTGCACACATACTTCCACGAAATCGAGTGTCATCACTACAGATGTACATACAGTCATTTTACACTAAACTGACCTCAGCTTATTTATTTCTAGAATACATTTCAATAAAAACCTATTTTGATCAAACAGCGCTGAAACGGTTTTGAATGCACCGGATACGGTTCACTACGAATGAAGCGATGCACTATAACAGCCAAAAATCACATAGAAAACAAGTTTATATGATTCTATTATGTTTGGTGAATTTACATTCTTGTCACTCACCCTCTGCAGTAACAGACCAGACACTTCCTGTTTACAAATCACGTGAGTGTCACGAGGAGAGCTCCGCCCAGCGCTGAGCTTTTAGACTAAATGGATGCGTACTGGTTACCTGCTTCAAAATAAAAGACTCACACTTGACGTTTTAAAGATGACTATTTGAGTGATTCTTCAGGATCTAAGAGTTGTTTTATTAGGTGCTACTAACAAACTATAAGTATTTTAATTCAGAAACCTTTATATATTTATAACTTTGCATATATGCAATGTTGAAAAAACAAATTTCAAGGTTTTATACAGTATATATATATATATACATATATATATATATATATATATATATACAAACCTATATATATATATATATATATATATATATATAAAACCTTGAAATTGGTTTTTTTTCAACATTGCATATATGCAAAGTGACTGTCTAAAGAATCACTCATGCTATTAAACTAGTTAACATAGCAATTTTAAGATTTGTATATAGTATTCTTCAGTATATTTCAGAAATATTCACAGAAAGTTTTTAAATAGATAAAGCATATCTATCATCTGCACTCATGATTTATTCTGTATACCCAAAAGTAAACTACCCCTAATGAATTAATAATCGTCTAGTACTGCATTGATGCAGTTATTACTTACTATATAAAATACAATGATGTACTTAAATAATAATAACATTTTATAATGTAGTCTCAGTTATTATTAAAGAGATTTGAGATTGATTAGAAGAATGTGACGCCATTAGGACACTTGTTCAAAAGACCAACTTTGAGGAAAAAAAGAACAGCATAAAGCATTTATTTTTTCATCCAAATTTATTGCGTTGTCCTCAAACAAGTAGAAAATATATATATTTAGTCTAAAACAAGCAAAAGCCTATTAAAACACTTCAATTAAATTAAAAGCATTGCACAAGGCCTATGGCTCTGGGAAATAAAGCTTTTGCCACCACAGTGGTGTCTACAGATTTTAAGGCTCGTCATGAGTTTCAAATCACAGTCCATGATGGTTCCAGATCTGAAATATTATTAGTATAACTGGTGCATGTAAAAATCTATGTTTTTCAGAGCCTAGAAACGGTCTAATCTGAATCTGACCGTTTTAGAAATTGTAGTTTTATGCTATTAATGGCAGCAGAAGGATGCACAACATATAAATGTGGTTTGATTCTAAACTAAAATGCATTCAAAGCAAGATCCCAGTAAGGCTCTCAAACTCTAAAAAACATGAAAGGATCGGTTGTTAACAGTGGAGAGGACACATTTTGCTAAGTTTAAATGTGCTATTTTGTTCAAACAGTACTTACCATGTTCACAGAGGCACCTTTGACCTCTTTCCTATAATACACTACAGTATTCACAGGAAAATGCAGAGGGTTGCAAGCAAGTCAAATAAATTTTCACCAAAAAAAAAAGTAGGAAATCAGGACATAAAACCAATATTACAACACAGAGCACCTTAAAAATCTGTGAAACATTGGTCTCAAATCACACAAGAATTATTTGAATGATCGCCATACAAGTTACACACTCGTGTAGAGGTGAAATTTAACTATAAATACAAACTTGCAAAAGGATTTTAACTACTGGTTGAGCATAAATGTATATGTACAAACTAAACACTTTTTTCCTCCATCATTCTACTAAATGTCAGATACATGCTGATATAATGAAGATGGTGAATGTCTTACACGGGGGTGATTTTAAAAGTACCGGTCATAGTGCTGTTTTCATGCACAAATATAAAAAGACAACCTCAAATTACACCCATGTGGTACTTATTCATCAATAGTTCATGTTTCATTTAGTCCTACAAAAGCAAGGTGTTAATGGGGTGGGATGCAGCAGTCATAAAGATGGAAAACATACCACTTCATGATTAGGGCATATATGCATTGTTTTCCTAACATGATCAGTTAAAATGTGTCAAGCAAATGAAAGTCCCCTTTGCTTGCAGGCTTATGAACTGTGTAGAGAAGAGGGAGATCCCACTTTAAAAATGAACAAACAGCAAACAACCACCAAAAAAGCAGGAATTCCCCAATGTTCCCATTGAATTTTAGAAAATACTTAAACTGTCCAGTTGAAAAAATGCAAAATAGTCACATCACCTGTTTATTTCCACAAAATAACTTTCCCAGCAATATGAGTATTAACTGTTATTGTTTGAAGATGACCTCCATTAACCCCAGTCAACGGGACTACAGGAACACCTACAACTTCCTGTTAGGATGTACTGTGCTGTATATCAGATATCCATGGTCAGTATGTAGACGATAAAACACTGGGAATGAAAAATAAAACACTTTTGTGTCACTGAATTAGAAAATTCGATCTGAAAAGTTTGGTCTTGCCCTTGACAAATAAGGTGGCTAAACTCCGTTTAACATCACGGTGGTTGACAAAGTGCCTCATGCATCCAATTCACAATGTATTCATGTATATTCCCTTAATTAGCTACTGTGTCCATTATTAAGGGAACCATAACATTCAATACAATACCTTTGGCACTAAGTGTTCTCCATTTGACTCCAAATGAAAAAAGCCCATTTAAAAGACCCTATAGAAAGGCCTAGGATGTCTTTGCATGTACAAGGGTTTAAGGTGCATGATCAATTCTGATAGACATAAGTTCAAATTGTATGCATGACATTATTAATATTATTTGAGGGATGCACTTCAGAGCCACAGAGAAAAAACCCTGTTAATGTGCATGACTTCTCAATCTTTGAATGTAGTCAAACATTCTGACCAAAAACGGTTCTCCTCAGTGTTTATGATAGAAAGATCTTGTCAAACCTTATGTGAAACTACAAAGAATATAAGCAGAATTGGTGCAGTGGTAGAGGGCATGTGGTCGAGACCCAACACAGTCATGGTTTTTCACCAAGGGCCATTGCTCAGAATAAAGCCAATTCAGAACGATCACTGACCCTCAGACATAGGCAATGTTTTTCGAATGCTCTGTGGAGGCTCCCAGGCATCGCTGTCATCAGTGTCGTCATCATCTTCATCACCGTCTTCATCTCCCAAAACAGGTCCTTGCTCCTCAACCGCAGTCTCATTTTCACCCTGTGACTCGTCCTCCTCCTCATCTTGGTCTTCATTTCCCATTTTATCTTCAAACGGGTTGGTACCCATTTCCTCCTTCTGATGAATCTCTGCAAACCACTCTCTCACCTGCTCGTAGCTCATGTTAGACTTGGCGACAAGCTCATCTAAGTCCTGTTCATTCAGGAACTTGTGCTTCAAGTAGTACTCCTTCAGAATATCCCGTCCAGACTTGAACCTGATTGGTAAATTCTTTTCCGATTCTGTGTGCTTCTTCGCTTTTCTACTACGGGTTCTTCCCCAACCGCGGTTTCGAATCCTCCGTTTTCTGTTTTTGTTGCCATTCGTTCCTCCCATGTTTCCACTTTGATAGTAAAAATACCACTTCAAGTTGCCGTTCTTCCAGGCATAGCGCGTGTCGCCAAACCAGTTGACGATGTAGGAACGGGGCAGTCCACTCTCCTCAGCCAGCTGGTCGTATTCTTCCGCCGATGGCCACTGGGTGCGAACAAATGCAGTCTTTAGAACATGAAGCTGCTCGGGAGTTTTCTTAGTAACCTTCTCTTTGCTTAGCTTCTTTCCTCCAGGTGGAGTTTGGCTCCCCTTCTTTTGGGATGTTTCACCATCTGCTTTTGGCTCTGAGGAATCAGGCACAGGGGTTTTTCTTTTTTCTGTAAACCAGGCATCGATCTCACGTCTGGTAAGTTTCGTCTCAGCTCTCAGCCGGCTGAGCTCTTCATCAGTGGGTGTGTCACATTTCTGAAAGCTTTCCTCTAGGACCACCAACTGCTCTGGTGTCTTTTCTTTAAACTTCTGCAGCGTAAAGTCCGGGAAGGGGTTCCAGGTCTTGGCACGCGTCTCCTTCTCTTTGACGGGCGATGGCGTCGGAGACTGTGGTGTTTCATCACTGGAGTCGATAACAATGGTGGCACTGCTACTACCCCTGGGATTGTCATTCGCGATGAAGGCATGGCTGTTCTTAGAATTGCGCTGGTTGTATCGGGTGTCGCTGAACCACTTTTTAATCTCACCTTTGGTGAGGTTGGTCAACCTCATTAGCCTAGCTATCTCAGCATCACTGGCAAACTGATTCTTCAGATAGCTTGCTTTCAATTCAGCCAGCTGTTCCTTGGATTTCTTAGGCCGCAGGCCAAAGTGATCAGCACTGAGTGCAGAGTTCTCCTGAGGGGTCAGCGATGGGGGCTGAACCGTAGTAGCTCTCTTAGTTTCACTGAGCGCAGGGCTTGTTTGATTGGTTGCAATCTTGGGCGTCTGGCTTTGACTGGGCATTCCTGCTACTGTCAGGGTTATTGGGGTGGTCACTGGGAGGCTGTTGGCTGTGCCAACCTGTGTCAGAACCAGACCTGGTTGACCCACAATCTGGCAGGTCTGAAGAATAGACTGCAGGCCATTAGTGGTGGAAAAATGATGGGCTGGGATGACTGTGATAGTCTGGGGAACTGTGTGGACTGTGCCATTAAATTGCTTCCTCCTGGCTTCCTCAACCTCTTCTGGGGTCCAACTAACACCATGCTTCAAACGCTGAGCCGAAAACCAGATCTTTATCTGCTCCTCACTGAACTTGGTCTGTGCTGCAAGACCCATGATCTCAGACACAGACGGGTAGGGGAACTTCTTGTAGGTGTTGACCAGGACTGCATTGGAGTCCATCGCAGAGTTATATGTGGGAATACTACTTACTGGTATTAGAAGTTGAGTTTGAGCACTCTGCTGAGCCTGCAAGGCAGAAAGCACTTGGGCCAAGCTTGCCGGAAGAACCGTCGCAGGGTTCATAACCAGCTTCTTCTGATCTGCTACCACAGGGTTTGAAATATTGACAAGAACGCTGGGCTTTACAGACTCTGTGAGCAATGGGCTCATGAGTTCTGGTGCCATGGAAGTGCCCATCACCGACGCTTCCAGTGGCTCCAGTTCCATCTCACTTTCAGTCACTGCCTCGCTTTCACTCATGCCTTTTAGAGACACGGCTATTCTCTTGGGTTCAGACTTGCTTTTCATTTTCATTATAGGAGTCTTGCTGAGAGGGATTCCAGTAACTGAGGGGTCATCACTATCCTCCATCTCTGTCTGCACAAAACCACCCTCTGCGATCAGATCAGAGATGGGCTGCTCTAGTGACGTTTGACCCGAGCGTTTTCCTGAAGAACGACCGTCCTCACTCGAGAAATGGATCCCCTCATGTTCTGTAGGGACAGTAAAAGGATTCATTTGATTAGAATCAGTTCTGTGCATGAGTGTCTGATAGGTAAAAAGTGTATGACTTTTGACTGGTTGAAGTTTTTTTTTTTTTTTTTTTGTCCTAACCAGCTGCAACCGTCAACAGCATTGTGTGACATTGTTTTTTTTTTTGCATTCTGCTATGTAGCCCTTTTCCATTTGTCCAAAATCTCACTCAACATAGCTGTATATTAATATAACATCAAAAAGATTTTTATTTTGCAGCATCAGAACTTTTATTGTGAATAGAAATGTTACTTGTCATGTTGCACTTGGTAAGGACACAGCACCATTCTAACCAGGACAAAAAAAAATTTGCCTCGAGAAGTGAACTTCACCTGTCTCTGTTTCCATGGGAACCACTGCTCCTTCAGTAGGACCGTCTGCCATACTCTCGGCTCCTTCATTCCCTTCCAGGGCCTCCGTATCAGGATCTTGCTCTACAACATCTGATGGAAGCACCATGCAGGGGGTCGTGGACTTCCTTCTGCTCGACATTGTGCTTGTGAACGTGAAAAAGAAATTATAAGACGGCCAGAACCTCCAGGAGGTTGAATTTACATGTTAAATGTTTGTCCCATTCGAAGATTTGAGGTCAACATCCTGAAAGACACAGAAAAACAAAAACACACAAGACACTGGTTAAAATGTAAAATGTGACAGTTGACCTATAATTAAAACATTTACTGATGCATTCATATAGACACTAGATCAAATTACCACACAAGCGTAGTATCTTCTGCTGCATTCCACTATTTTCTTGTTCGACATTGCAAAGCTGCTTTGACACAATCAGTACTGTATAAAGTGCTATATGAAGAAAGGTAACTTGATTTGATAAAAGACAATAATTTTGAATTAAATGCTAATCCAACACTTCAGAATCTAGGTACCACTTTACAGTAAGGCCGTATGTTAAGTTGATTAAACATCAGTTAATGTTAACTTTTTTTTAATCAGTTATCCAACATGTGACATTCATCTATAGTCCTATAGGTTTAGTGCATCTGCATACACTTTAGTGACCTACAGCTGTCAGATATCTATTTTTGCTGAATATTAAGTTTACAATGTTACATAGTTTTAAATCAGCTTTAAAAACACTGAACATGAAGTAAAAACTGCCAATAACTCCAAAATATGAAACCGCAATTACAGACAATTACTTAAAATGTACTATAACATTACTGTGCGTTTGATTTTGTAAATTAAATTTTGACATGACATGGTGCAAATAAACAAAAATACCAGATACAAATATTGACCTTGAAAACACACTTATAATATTAATAATAAGAATCTGATAATTATAAATTAAAAGGTTAATGACGGTGATCTTGGTAAAAGTTTATTCCCATAACTACACATATCTAAGATTAAAAGTCGTGCATGTTTACATTAACTATTGCATTAAAAACAAACAACCTAAAAATCAACAAAAGAGCATTTTAAAAATTAACATTAATTTTAATAAATTATAAAAATGACACATAATGCATTAACCATTGTCAATGTCTCCGGTCCTTTTGTGTCACTATATAACAGGAGTCACCATTGGACAATAGTGTAGTTGCAGACAGAAATGTCAGACGTGTGAGTTTAGTTTAGATGCGTGTGTGACTTTCAAACCCTGGCGGTTGCATTGTACACTTGGCACAGATGATAAAACCATGCTAAGAAACTATTTCCATATTCCAGCACTTAAGCGTTATCATGGTACTACCATATGCACCGTGGTATTAACTGAACTACCTTGAGTAACAAGTTAATGGTACATAAATTTCAGCACCACAGTATCAGCGCACAATGGTGTTGCCAGATACCATCATTATACCATGATACATTGTATATGTGTGGTACCTCAAGAACGCTCAGAAAATTAAAATGGTATTACCATGTTACAAAGTATAAAAACAAAATAAACCACGGTACTTTCCGGTACTTTTTGTTAGTGAGGGAGCTTCAGAGATGCGCTGGAACTCACCGGCCGCGAGGTTCAGTGTCAAACACTGGCAGGAAGAGCGGAGGCGAGGCGGACCGAGACCCGCCGCACGTAGAGGGGGGAAAACCCTGGATGGACCGGACAGATGACACGCCGAGCGGATGTCTCTCTCCCTGATGTCTCTGTTACTCTGTTATTTGGCCAGGCACACTGCGCTGGTGTTTTAGGGGTCTCTCAGTAAACACAATCATCTGCGCTCATTTTAATGGCAGTTTTTAATGATCATCAGGCGTCACCGCTGTCAGTTATACGTCGTGACATCATCGCCAGGCGACTCCCAGCCGTCACGTAAAATCGGCGTTGAAACATGTTTGGACGCTAATTTAACCAAAACACTCACACAGTACTATATACAGCCCCGATGCACACACCTGTGGACTTTAAAAGTGTCTATGCGCTAAGAAACCAGAGCGCTGACTACAGAAACGTTCAACTTCCAAACTCTGAAACTGTCCAATCAGAGCCAACGTGCGGTCACGTGACCCTCATGCATCTGTTCATATATTCAAGTGGAATTTTCCCCATGTTTCCTACTAGCTTGATTTAGATATGATCAGATACAGAGGAGTAGAAACCACAAGTGATTACAACACACAACTATTTTGGCAAAGTGTAGATCAGATATTTGTACCATTACCAAACTATATGCTTAGTATAAAAACCAAAGACAATGATAATTGTGATTAAGGCTTTAATATGCACAACACTAAAATACATGACTAAAGAATTAGCAAAATATAATTTATAGAAGAGTTATTATAAGAAATATATAGTATAGTTTGTTTAAAGAACTAGGAAAACTCCTCAACTTCTTTTGACATCTCCTGGAAAATAAAAGAAAATACATGTTAAGTAGACAGATAACGTCAACAGAATAGTGAGTTAATAAACCAGCAGGAGTATTCTTGCATCATCTAAATGTACCTGTATAAGTGCAGTCTTGTCATAATCTTTCCTGTGTCTATAAATACTCTGACACAGCAGAGCATACAGTTTCTCCAGCTGATTGACCTCATATCCCTCTGTCAGGTCCACAACTGTCTGTAGAAGTTCCTGAATTAATAATGAAAACAGAGATTGAAAACACCATTTCAGTGTAGAAGTCAAGTTAACATGCATACACACTTCTTCAGTTTTCCCACTATCTGTTATTGTTTCTGCAGTTAGATGAAGATATTTGACTTACTTTCAGTTTGTTGTGGTCCACGATAAGAGGCATGTTCTTCTGCTCTAGGATCTTCATGGCAGCATCCACACTGATTAGACTCTGCTGTTCAGCCTGCATCTTAAAGCCTCTCGTCATCCGCCTCGGTCTCAACTCTGAAAATCCCATGCAAACTCAAGTACTGCTTCATGCTCACAGAAACACCACAACTGTTATAAAAAAAAAATGCTAAATGTTTTTTTGTGATTTGCTAACCTGTTCCCGTGTTGTCCTCTGCACTTGGCCCCGTCCTCTTAGGTTCAGTGCTCTCTGATTCTTGGACACCATTTTGGCCATTTATGGCATTATTCTGGGTGGTCTCAACACTAATGACTTCGTCTATTGCAGAGGCAGTATTGTCACATTCTTGTCCTTCATTAGAGATGTTGTTGTTCTGTGCTACAGCCGTGGATTCTAAGGGTTCCTCTGTACGAGCACAGCAATCAGTCTCCATTGACTCACATTCAACATCTTTCATCTTCTCTGGGTCTTCACTCTCAGCCAGTTTTCCATCTTCCTCTTCATCCTCCTCTTCGTCCCCTGATTCTGCTGTGTTAGGGTTATCTTTTGAGTTCAAATGTGAGCAAGATTTCTTTCTGCGGATGAAGCCATTTCTCCATCGGTTTTTCCTCTTCTTTTTCATCTGTGAAGCTGTGAATAGACAAAACATTTCATTCACAGCCTGCATGAAAGAAAGCCTACCAATCTGACTTAATGTAAAAAGTGCTGGTAAAATAATTTAAGTAAGTCAATGCTAAAAGTTTGTTCATATAAATCAAACAATATTGAAAAAAAAAACAAAACCACTAAAACAGTCTCTTTATTTGAACTGGCAAGGTTTAAATTTTTTATTTTATTTAATTGGGACATACATTTAAAGGCTACATGCCAATATTTTAATGTTAATATTTAACTTCAAAATATATTATTATTATTATTATTATTAAATAATACTATTTTTTAAATAAAATATTAATATCAACATTAAATAAAAATGGCATGTAACCTGCAAGTTTGTCCCAAAATGAAAAAAATAATAATAATAATTTTACAATGGAAGAAGAAATCTGCCAAACAATAATAATGTGGTTTTAAAACTGGTATCAAGACTCATGAAATGTCACAAGTGCTGATAATTTAATCAAAACTACAGATGCTAAAACCTCAAATCCTCCCTCATGCATGGCAGTTTTGAGAGGCTCTACAGCACTGATGTCAGTACAGCTCTGTTAATCACCTGTATTATTTCCTGTTTGATATGGTGATATCACTGCTTGTGCTGGCACAAGTGTAGCATCTTTACTGGGTGCTGGATCACCTGTCTTCTGCTCCACTGTAGCGGACACCTTTGGCAGCACGTGGTAGTAGGCAGGAGTGAACCGTGATGAGGTGGAGCCTGAAAATAAAATATTAGAAATGTGAGTGATGTCCACAGTCTCACTCCAATCCACATATGATCTAAAGTAGCATCAGTGAAACCTCTTCTGATGCGAGACTCCTTGATCTCAGCGCAGATCTTCTCAAAGTCCTCATCTAATTCATCTCTGATTATGGCATGCACAGTGTCCTTAAGAGCACAGGCACGGTGTCTGATGAGCCGATCTATTAAAAGCACAAACATCATTGATATTGCATGCCACAGAAATCACACAAATGTTACGCAATTATGCAAAACACACTTGGAAAGTCATAAAGGATATTTCTATCTCTGAAATTTGACTGGATATGCTATCAAAGTAAAACCGCAAATGCTGACAAACCCTTTACTGCACATTTGAGTATTAATGTGCTGAGTTGAATGGAAACTGCTTACATACAATAAGGTGGTTGTGCCACCAATGTTCAGTAAATAATTCACATACCAGGCAAAAGTTTGTAATAATTATAATTTTACAATTTAATTTTTTTTCTGGAAGTCTTTTATGCTCATACAAGGCTGAATTTAGCTGATTAAATATAAAATAAAAACATTGTGAAATATTACACTAAAACTGGCAGTAGGTAGCTGCAGGTCTTAATGAGTGAATCATTTATTTAATGGATTCCTTCAAATGGCTGACTTTTTTTGCCAGACTGTGCCAGACGTTACTCCACACAGAGAACATATCACATCACTGAATATTATAATTTAACCAATATTATCAACTAAACTCAGGACCTGAATTTCATTTAGGAAACCATTTAGGTCTAACAGTAGTATTCAGGTCCAGAAATTGAATAAACTGTAAATTAAAAACAATACTTAAAATTATATTTACAAAAGTTTAGTCAAAAGCAGTGATTGATCTTTTTTGTGTGATTGAGTGTTTTTTTGTTTTGTTTTGTTAACATTAATGACAGACGGCACAGCTTTATTAGGGCGCTGTCCCTTTAAGACCGACTGCTTGGATCCATTATACTAGGGTTGGGCGATGTCTACAGTGAAACATCACGATGGAAGATGACATCGGCGAGTGGGAGGTGGAATTGGGGGGCTGCCCGAAGCGTGAATCCTTGTAAGGGAAAACAACTAATGATTCCTAACACCGTGTCTACATTGGATGCAAGCGGTGCAATGTGACAAAATACTAGAGAACCACTTATCTATAATAGAGATTCATTATATATAGATCAGTCAATAGAACTCAGTATAATCAGTGATGCTGTCTACACTGGATGTGATGTGGCTTAAAAAAAAAAAAAAAAAAAAAAAAAAAAAAAGAAAATGTGCAAATTATACAGTTTTGAGACGATACAACAATGCCCCATTCCCGCAAGTGACAATTCTGTCAACTGTCCCAAAACGCTGTCGCAAAATCTCATATCGCAGCATGCAGCAGTTCTCTTGTAGTGTAGGCAAGATGCACTGATGTAAAGCCATTTTGGAAGCGAAAAAGAGCGAAGACTAGGTACCGCTGAATCACTCATGCGGCTTTCATATGACTAATTTGATCTGATATTCTGTGTGGATTTATTTCCATCTAACCTACATGCTATATTAAATGTTTGTGTGAATTTCCCACATTAAAAACGCAAAACCTGTGGGAATTAGTAAAACTATGCAATATGCACGATCCCACATCGACCCGATTAAAAATGTATTCCATTGCACAGATATCTGTGAAATAAATTTCCAAGACTTTTCCAAAACTTTCTGGCTTTACTAATTTTTCCAGGCCTGAAAATTGCCTTTTTAAAATTCCATGACTTTTCTCGAACCCTGATCATTGGCTTGATTTGTTAAAAAACATGGATTCACTCGGTAACAAAACACAGCTGTGTGCTGCTCGAAGATGCACAACAGTTCAGCTGTGGCTTTGTTAGGAGCTTTTCATTTGTGTAATTGAGCAAAACAGACAATTCTGTGTCTAAAATTTAACACAATATTAACTTGTTTATACAATAGCTGAATAAAGTATTTACCACATATAAAACTGTAAAGATATAGAACGGTTTTGTATTTCATTCTCAGCCTACCTGAGGGGTCTCTGTCTGGGTTGTACTCGAGAGCATTCTGCCAGATCAGATCCACATCCTGCAGGTAAGCCGCCACAGTTTGATACTTGTGCAGATCAATTTTGGAGAGAACTGTGGACAGGTCCATAGGCTGTTTGATGACTGTAGTGTAATCGGGAACCTGCCCCCCCCAAAAAAAAAAAAAAAAAAAAAAAAAAACACATACAACCTCAGTGAGCACATGGCACCGGTTCACAAATATCAACAGCTGGGGGGAGTTGATACAGAAGAGCTGCGGGACTAAAATCTTATCCTCACCTCCTCTGTGTCCACAGGCTTTGTAAAGGCCTTGAAGCGTTTGTCCTGAGCCAATCGGTTGGTGACATCCCGCAGGAAGAGGCGGAGTTCCCTGAGCGTATCCTCTTCCTGCTCTTCTAGTTTCTGCAGCTCCTGCTCAGAGATCTGGCGGGGAGGCAGCGGAGGGGCCGCTGGTAACACCTCCAGTGCCTGGAGGACTAAGGAGAAGAAAGGAGGAGTTATCACAGGTTTGCATGAAAATACTAAGAATGTGAAAAACATCACAGAAAAAAAAAATAGTCACCCGCTTCTCTCTTAGATGCTGGTGCTTTAGCAGCTTGATTTAAAATAAGATCCTCAAAGAATCTTAGCCTCTCCTCCCGAGATGGAAGTGGAACATTGAACACCTCACCATACTCAACATGGAAAAGGTCCTGAACCTTTAAACAGGTAAACAATCAAAACAAAGAAAAAAAAGTCATACAATAACATTACAGAAGATAAATTGAATCACAAATGCTATTTCATTTACTCCTTAAGCCAAACAAGCCCCAGTACTGCTTATACAGTACATGTGGTACCTCAGGATAGAGCGTGTGGTGAGGAAAGCTGCATGTGGCGAGGAGGAGACATGGGCAGAATGAAGGGATGTCCTGCAAGAGACTGATGAATGTGGCCTTTAAAGTTGAACTCACTGTGTCCCACCAGCGCTGGATGTGTGGAACATACAGAATGCTGGGGGCGGTTCTCCTTGCCTCACAGAAAACCTGATGTACAAGACAGATTGATAGTCATTTGATTAAACAAGTTCATCTTTGTATCTTGAGCTCTAGTATTAATTCAGTGTGTTCACCTGTGCACAGGCCTCCTCTGGGGTGGCTGAACTGACCCCATACAAAACAGCAACGTCAAGTGTGTAAACAGTGAATTTCTCCAGGGCGTGAAGAATAGCAGGAGCCAAGTATAAGGCCTGAAAAGATCCCAAAGTCCATCAGACCATAAGTATATATCTAAATGAAGTAGGCTGATGAAGGGCACTCCTGCAATTCATGCAATGAAAGAAATGAAGCAGAGCATGGCATGGCAGGCAGGTCAAAACAACTAAAAATACACAACACGTTGAACACGTTTCACTATTGAACATTTTGAACTCTCCATTATTAGTCTCATTACTATTATTGTTGTTATTATTAGAATAATAACTTAATTCAAATTTGACTTTTACCCAATATATGTGGTGGTGATGTTTTTTCACATATGTATAGGAATGATTAAGAAAAACTTTTGTTGATGATAATCTGGATCTGATGAAAACTATTTTAAAAAAAATTACATCCTGTCTTAAAACAAACCTTTGATTACACAAAACTTTGCGATGATATCTTTTCTCTCATAACAAGGCTTCCTGTGAACTCATATCTGTACACAGTGAGTTAAACCACAAATGAACGGTTCAGTCGAGAAAAGGGAAATTGTGTACATGACACTCATGTCTAACCCTTAAAATGGATAACAGTACATTATTGCTTGTGCAAAATATTGCTTGTGCTTCCCCATATGCACCAAGTCAGCACAGAAGTCAGTTCATCGCATTTCTAACCTGTTCAGATGAAGAGCAGATGCAGCCGCTCCAGTGTTCTTCTGGCCTTTATTAGTAATGCACACGGAGGACCCCTCATCTTCACTCTGTAGCAGATCATCTAAGATGCCAGACACACCCTCTAAAATGGAAAAGATTTACTTGCATTGATTATGAATTTCAAAATACAAACTAAATAAATAAACATGAGTGGTGTCTGTCCATGCAAAACACACTGACATGATATTATGCCAGGGCTCCAAACAAAAAAATCGAGTAAGGAGCCATTGGCTCCTTAAAGAAAAAATAAAAAGAAAAAAGAAAAATAGGCGCCAATTTTTTTTTTTTTCCACACTTTCAGTCCGTTTTTCTTAATTAGTAAAATGCAATTTTATAGGAGTAGTGTAGTCATGTAGACAACAGGTTAAGTAAAAATATTAAAATGCAGTAGTGCATAAATATAGCAAAATGCTCCTCTTTATAGTTATTTTTCTAGCTGACTGATGAGCTTATGGACACCAAAAGGTTATTCTGAGGTAAATGTATATTACGTTGTAATGTTTACAAGCTTTACACATTTTCCGCAGTTTAAAACACTGAATGAGCTTTTACGTGAGACATTTCAGTAAGTTGTACTGTAGGTTCTCTTATGAAATAGCCTACCTTTTGATGTTAAATCATGTTCATTATGTACTATAGTAGTAAAGAGAAAGATTAAATGGGTTAGTTGCCACTTGAGCTGAGGCGCTAAAACAATTGCACCTGCCGCATTAAAGAGCAACAAAAAAAATGTATTTATTGTTTGTATTTCGTTATGAATTTTGAATAATTTTAAAGCTGATACTTTGTTTATTAAAAAGTAACAAAGCACAAAGCTTTTTAAGATTACTGGACGGCAAGTGCGCTTCAAATAATGAAGTTCACGCATTAACCGAGCACAGCAGAGACCTAAGATCTTGTTAAGAAGCCATATTAATGATTATAAACGAGAATTGTTCACGATATTGCCAATATCCACACAGCTGACAGCTTTACCTGTTGTAGGTTGTTTAAGTTGTGCATGAAATAGACATTGCTTTTCTGCACTTTAACTTGTGATCTCTCTCACGCTGCACATCTGAGCTGTGCTAATCAGGTGTGTGTCAGCGCTGCTGCGCGGCAGAGATGAGGACTGTTTGAAACTCTTTTTTCCACTAAAACTGATGCGCATCGTCTCCGTTTAATATGTGAACATAGCAAATGATGCGATCGCAAAAAAATCAGGAAAAAAGGCATTACATGCTAATTTTTAAGTTATAATGTGTAAATATATAGGCCTAGTCACCAGTGGTGACCTCAGCAAGAACGTCACTCGCAATTTATTATTTTTAGTCGCAGTTTGGAGCCCTGTTAGGGTGTTAAGAGTTTGGTTGCTACAGTGTTATGCATGCGTGTTCTCAGTGTTTTAGCACACTGCTAAAACAGAAGAGTGATAAAAACAGTTTTTTTTTTACCAGCAACTCTTTTCTTCTTGAGGCCCTGCTCTACATGAGGAAACAGTCTCTGCAGCATCTCCATGGTTTTATTGAGGGCAGAGCTTAGCAGGGGTTCAATAACAGGCGTGAGTGCTTTAGCTGGAGAGGCCACTGCCCTCCGTGAAGCTGGAACTATCTTCCTCATGGCAGAGAGGAAGTCCCGGCCACTCACACTGATGGATTCCACATCCAGCAGGAGCTTCTGGGAGGAAGCATATATCTGGGGGTAGCGTCTACGCAAAGCACACAGAGCTGCTTCTGAACATACAGCTTTGATGTCTGCGCCACAATAACCTGGAAGCACAGGGAGAGTTTTGGTATACAAACAGGAATGATAGTGCAGTTCATTCTGGCTAAGAACCGCACATTTGGACAGGATGAGATGCTGTTAGGTGAGATGCACTCAGGTCATTTCACATAATCGAACAGGAAAAGCTCTTACCAACACACTTGTCAGCCAACTCTTCAAGAAACACATCAGACAGCTGCGGGTCCCACAGCCTAGTATGAATCTTCAAAATATCTTTGCGAGCCTACAAATCAGCAACAATGTCTTGTAGGTTACTATAAAACAAAACAAAAACTGCAGTCGAAAATAAACAGTGTCAAAAGGCATTCCACAATAGAGCTTGAAACTCCCACCTCTCTGTCTGGTAGGCCGAAGAGAAACTCTCTGTCAAATCGTCCGGGCCGTCTGAGTGCAGGATCGATGGAGTCCAGACGGTTAGTGGCTCCAATAACAACCACCTCCCCGCGGCTGTCTAGCCCATCCATGAGAGCCAGGAGAGTGGACACGATGGAGTCAGACAACATAAACAAACAAGCAATATAATAGTTTCATAGAAGGATAGCAAGAAAAGATAAATATATATTTAAAAAAAAAAAAAAAAAAAAAACACAGAAAAACAGACTAACATACCTGTGTATCTGGTCTTGCCGGCTGGACCGAACAGGTGCGATACCATCAATTTCATCAAAGAAAATAATTGATGGACGCATCTGGTATGCTTCAAAATAAAAGACAGACAAAATTAGGCATTCATGAATGACTATTTCTAAATGAAATTTAATTTTAGTTTAAATGTGGGCAACCTGGTCAAACAGGAGGCGGAGCTGTCTCTCAGACTCGCCCACCCATTTGCTGAGGCAGTCTGCTCCTTTTCTCATGAAGAACGCCACCTTCCTCTCACCTTGACTGCACTCATTTGCCAGAGCTCGAGCTACCAAAGTCTTTCCTGTCCCAGGAGGTCCATAGAACAGACATCCTCTGGAAACATAGCATTTAATCAACATACATTCTGCAAAAGGTGATATTCAGCATTACCTCTCATTTTTGCAAACCGTTGGTTAGTCTTCCAAATATGCATTTTAGCATAAATAATTATCAATATCGCTCTTCATACCTTGGAGGCTGAATCTTAAACTTCTCAAAGACTTCAGGGTAGAGTAAAGGAAACACAACCATCTCCTTCAGCGCAGAGATGTGTTTGCCTAAACCTCCAATGCTGTCAAAATGCACCTGCACATGGAAACCCAACAGTCAACCACAGGTCTCTACAATTTTTGAAGTTCAATTCGAACGGCAAATACATACTGTTTGGTCAATTTGCATCGGATCAACATCTGCAAGACTTGCTCCAATTTTAATCCTGTCCTTGTGAATTCCCAACAAATCCTCCTTTCTTAAATTCATAGGGAGGCATCTACAAGGAAAATGTGTTTAGATTAAACTGTAGTTTAATAATTGCTTTCAAATATGAAAGGCTACAAAATCCACATATAAAGATGTCTAAGAAATGATTTTTATAGAGCTACAGCAGATATGATTCTTTATTGTGTGCACAAAACCTTTGAATTGTCATGTTTACTCTGCAAGACTTTAAACCCAGGTGTCTTTTGAAAGCATTGCATCTGTAAAATAAATAGGTTTTACCTGTTTATTGACCTGCTACGACTCTTACTTCTCCGCCTCTCAAATTTCTCTTCATCAGAAGAAGAGGATGAGGTGGAGTCACTACTGTGGATGGCATGTCTTCTCCTGAGATGAGAAAGGCAAAAGCACAAAAGGACTTATTTTAAACTTCAAAAAAAAAAAAAAAAAAAAAAATTTATAGCATCAATAAAAAGTGTTAACTTTCATAAAATACGCCACCACCTCCTTTATCCCATACCTCTTTCCAAAACATATTAATTTAAATGTGCCCAAAACATCTGTGTAATAATTATGTTAGTGTGACACATTGTAGATTGCTGTGTTTTCTTCACTTTAAAAATTCCTTAATCATCCACATGCAGATGTGCTTAAGTTAGGTTGCAAGAAAGTTTGGTCTTACCCATCACCCTCACTCCTGTTACAACTACAGCACAAAAAACACAACGATGAGTGGAAACATAAGAGAGCCTCTGAGATAATAAAATAGACACTACAGTGCAAAGTAGGAATGTGCTTTTTGGACTATTCAAGATGGGATGTTGGGTGAAGGGGTTCCCTCTAAACTATTTTTTAATTGCTGATCTATTAACACAATGTATTTGACCATTGCACTGTCTCTTGTACAGATCCATTTTTGAAAGAAGGCCCTGTCAAGTCAAGACTCAAACTGATACCAAATTATCCAAGACTTTGCTCTTTCTTGACAACTGGATTAAATTATAATGAAAAAGAATTTGGAGAAAGACAGATGACTAGTACTGACCTGGTGCCCCTCCTGTTGTTGTACAAACTCCTGGGACTTGAGGAACTAAATGTGTATCTTCGTCTAATTGGGGTGGAGTGACGCTTAAAAAATATGCTCTGCTTCTTTGGCTCTGTAATTTAAAAAATATATTAAAAAAGAAATATGGAAACAAAGCATGACACACAGAAAAAGATGATCCAAGTACATTTAAATGCATGGTCTGTTTAATGGACCCTAACACCAACCATCAAGAGGTGCCTGGTAACGCACAACAGCTTTTCTTTGTCGAAACTCATAGCGCTTTCCATTGTCTTCTTCATCTTCGTCCTCATCTTCATCACCCACATCATTTTCTTCTTCCTCACCTTCTCCATCCTCCTCCTCCTCTTGATCACTGTATTCTGAAAAATAAATAAAGGTTGGTTTAAGTTTCCAAATACATTTGGGGCTAATATAAATGTTTTTGTTGTGGGGCTGTAATTCAACAGTGACACAGGACCAGCTAGATAAAGGTGCAGGAAACATTGGTTCGGGATTAATAAATTCCTAATTCACAATCATTACCATTCTCCTGGTTGTCTGAACTCTCTTCTTGTCCTCTTCCTGAAGATTTTGTGATCCTCTTCCTTTTTGTCCCAGAGTAAATTCTCAAATTCTAAAACCAAACACAAATCCAGTTGAGTGAAGTTCTGACTGATCACAGCAGTACAGGAGGAGTCAATGACGCACCTCCTCCTCACTGTCTCTGCTCCTCAGTCTCCGACGCATCTTCTGCATGTCATCCATCTTCTGAAGGACAGCCTCTGCAGTGCTAAAATAGACAAAAACAGCCACTGAGAGCCAAGAGCCATGGAAATAGCCACACACAAAGCCAGCTGCCTATCTGAGTGTGAATACAAAGGTATATTTAACTCATTAAAAAAGGAAGATCAAAAAATCTGACATAAATTAGTCACTGTCTTTATAAACACAGAAATATAACAGTGCGTTTTCTATAGTGGTGCATACTTTGTAATAAGCCTGTTGTAGAGGACCGACTGGTTCCTAGCATCAAGCTTATATCGTGTGATTCTGGAGCTACGTCTCACGGCACTGTCTTCCTCACGCCTTTGAATCCCAGCATGGAGGTTTCGAGAAGTTGGAGTTGATTCAATCTCATCTGAAGAAAGAAATGGGTTTATTTTTAGTAAGCTGAAAACCAACAAAACTGCTGTCTTAATGTTTATCAAATACTATGACGTGCCCACCTGTGTGCTCATCTGCCGACCTCTCCCCCTCCGCCTGAAATCTTGGAGATTTTCTATGAATACATACATAATGGAATACACAGATTAACAAATAAGATATCTAGTAAATAAATACAACATTCAACAGATGATTAAACAAATAGAAAACGACCCGAAAGTAAACCATGACATTCCCACCTTAAATGCCTGCCACTTTTCTCATCTTTTGGAGGAGATTTGCTTGTTTGTCCATTCATATCAGCAAAGGTGATATGTCTTCCTCTTTGAGCTCTGCTCCTCATGCTGTTTTCCTCATTTACCGTCAAAAATCCCTAAGAAATTGATCATATGCATACATCATAGCAGTGTCTGACATGCAATACTTCACATAAAACTATTTTAAACAGAAATACTTCGGACCTCACACTATATGATGATTATTTGTAATTTTCAGAAGTGTCACACCACATAACAATTTGCAGATGACTAAAATGGTTAAAGTGTGTATATATTATGAATTGTATAACAGTTATCCATAACTTTCTTGGCCAACAAAAGGGAATTCTTATTTTTGACTTGCCAACAAGCCATCTACATAAATGCACATCGCATTATTGAACCATAAAATCATCCGGCTGAGATACTCTATGTAAATTATTACTGCTGAAAGCGTATCCGATGTAACAATGCACATCAACGTATTTTTAATTTGTAGTAGTTAACATGTAGCGCGCTCACGCAGTTCACGCGTCTCATGCATCTCGCGCTCTTTTAACCGCCAACTTTGTTTTGTTAAAGCGAATGTTTCACTGTAACGTTAGGTAAACAAAAAAATTACTAACATATCAGTACTTGTAAAGAAGAGTTGTTAACTCACATTCGCCGGACTGTCTTCTGCGCTTGTTAAACTGTCATCATGGGCCTTTTTCAGCCGCGCGGACTTTCGCTGAGGCGGGTTCAGAGAGAGAAACTCTGAGCTGCAGTCCGTATCACCGTTACTGCGTAACATCACCATCTTTAACGAACCTTATAAGACCCTCAGACCATTCGCTGTCAAACTCACTTCAAAAAGTTTTTGACAAGATTCTAATATGCCTAATACTTTGAACGCTAACACATCGTTTTGAAAACGCAATCCGCTCCTCCTTGATTTCTGGCGCCACAAACGTCACTTTCAAATGACACAACGCATAATACGAATGTGTCCTGGCGAGACGGAAACTAGAGCCGTTTAAGCGAATGGCCGCCATAACAAACTTATTTTTTCAAATATAAAAAAAGTTAATTCAGAAGAATATAAGAACAGACGTTGCTGGACTTTTCACTGATAAAAACACTGAGGCTTTTATCCATAGAAGTTATACGATTTTGCGTAGGAATACAGGTGGAAAGGAGAACCGGCTCATTTTTGGCGCGCCGTGAGTGACGCGGCGCTCAAGATTCTGATTGGCTGACGCAGACCAAACCCCCTCACGAGCTTGTTTTGGAACTCAAACACAGAAATGAGATATTGCATGTCATATATTTTCTAACTGCCTTTTCAAATTAATGATACAAGTATTCTCTGTTACATGTAGTTTTCTTTTATGCAGTTTGCTCAAATCTTAAACACTGCAAAACAGAACAAATGGAAACAGTCAACAGGCTTTCTAAAGACTTGTTTATTTTTTTCCTCCAGTAAGAAAGAACAGCAAAATATAAACAATACAACTTTCACTTATTTCCATGCCTTTACATTGCTCAAACTCATGGATAAGTACTAATGAAGTTGTACTAATGAAGACAAGACGATCAGTGCTCAATCTACAACTTGGAAAGATGATTTTTAAGCGATGGCGGCTAGATAGTCTTTCACCTCCGCTGGGGTCAGTCGCCTAAATCCTGCTTCATTGCAGATTCCCACCTCAATGTTGTCCTCAGTCATCTGACCTTCAAAGCTTTCCTGTAACAAAAGTAGTCATAGTTAATGTTAGATGTTTGACATTTTAATCTCATGCAAACAGGGTCTAAAATAAATATTCAGCAAGTCAATTTGAGGCTTTGGCAAGTAAATAAAACACCATACTTTGTGACAGTTACAGTTTCAGTGAGATATTGACTCTAGCTCGTTTGTCACAAATGCACAATGGAAAGCAGATAGATAGGAAAATGATTTTTAATTATGCAACAGACAGTTTCACATCTACCAAATATTTTAGCTTAGGACAAAAGTTAACCTTGGATCTTGTATGCAAATAATAATGGTATCTAATACATAATTGCAATTAACAGACCTTTAGCAAATGTGGATGGGTTGTAAATCATTACCTTAAGAGTCAGAATAGCTGTGTGAATCGCATCTTCCAGTTCCAGATCCTCGTTGTATCTAAAACAGGAAAATGAAACAAATGAGATGTTGTATGTTTAGGAAGACTAAAAGGGTCTTATGCTTTCAGTTATTACATTTTATACCTTTTTTCAAGGAATGTTTTCCCGTTCACATAGTTCTTCCCCATCGCTGTGGCTTTCCATGCAAAGTATGCTCCTTAAACAGATCAAAGTCCATCTTATTTTTCTAATACAGTGCATAATAAAGAGCTTAACATTTTAAGAGGCAATTGTTTTTCAGTTACACTAATACAAAAATACCAAAGTGAATAGCATACTGAGGGGTCAGACTGGAAAAGGTACGGACGGTCTTCATCCCAGCCAGCAATCAGGAGCGACACGCCAAATGGCCGAACACCTCTGTGTTAAAACAATAACACAAACACACAAAATCTGCAAGTTATGCCATTGTCACTCTGGTAGATGCATACTCTTTAATTTCGCAAAACAGCTGTTTGTAGGGCAACTTTTGCATTGAACAATTGCAATGGAGACATCACACATACCCTGATTGTGTGTACTCCTGCATAACAGAAGCCACCCTCTGAACAAGCTGGCCTGTAGGAATCGGCTCCTGATAAACCAGGTAGTACTGCTGAGCCAGCTTTCGTGCCCTTCGCACCAGAACCCTGCAGACATGATTAAAACCCGTTACAACAAAACTCTTATTAAGCATTTTACCTTTGCCATATAATCCTACCTTTCTATTATAAGCACGACAATATGAAAAATCAGACATTAGAATAGTTTTTTTTTCTTCTCTCAATGAAAATGGACTCAGATGCAGATCAGTTTGTTTCTTCATTGGAATGGATTTGGAGGAATTCAAAAAGTTCTGATGAAGAAACAAACTCATTTACATCTTGGATGACCTTAGGGTAAGTACATTTTCATTTTTGGGTTCCATTAAATTTTTAAAAACATGAAAACTATAGTTTTGAATGTCAACTACACTTTTTTATTTATTTTTTTATTTTTTTACTAGACAGCCTTGCACGTTCTTTATATGCGGAATCATTATTATATAGTGTTTATTCATGCATGCTCCGAATCCATACCTGTAGTCTGGACCCATGCCACTGTAGACCATACCGATGTGTTTGGTTATGGGTTCTACTTTGTGAACACTTTGCTCATCATACAGTATAGATTTCTGCTTCTTTTCCGTAGCCAGAACAACACCATTCGAAGCTGTGAAAAAGAAATAAGGATAAGTTAAACTGACTTGCTACTGTATATAGACACAGTTCACAAAGCTCATAATAAGCACATGCTAAAACCATAAAGTTTTATAAATAATGCAAGCTTAAGACACACATGATAAATAAAAGAACAATACTAACCTTTTATTCCAACTGAAGGAGCACCAGCTGCTACAGCCGCCAGAGCATACTCAATCTGGACCAACTTCCCCGAAGGACTGAAAACACAAAAATAAGAAAAAAGGTGTTGTGATTGTAAGATGAAGCACATTTTGACTAGGATTAACTTTTTCTTTTCCTTTTAAATCACAATAAAAATGTGCTGTGTTAAAACATATATAAAAAGCTTTGTGTTGCATTGTTACTTTACCCATTTACAGATTCAAAATATACAAATGAGGTGCACTCTTATTAAATTTGCAAATGTGCATATTATATAAATATGCTACAGTCCTCATAAAAAATGTTATACTTTACATTGTCACAAAAATGTTCTGTTTAGTTAAACTTCATTATAACAACTAAAAACAGTACTGATAAAAAAAAAAGTTCTGTTTTAGTTACATTTTATTATAACAACTAAAAACAGTACTAATAAAAAAAAAAAAGTTCTGTTTTAGTTACACTTTATTATAACAACTAAAAACAGTTCTGATAATCTATATGCCCATTCAAGTACATTCATGCAAAATCAGCTTCCCATGATACACTGAAAGTGAAAGTAAAATCAACAAAATTCAATCACAAAGACAAAACTGAGCCAAGTCTGTCCCTTGAAACACCCATGAGAGGGTAACATTTGTTGCTCTGGGATTCATTATGTGTTGAGTTCATTCTGTTCATGAATGTTGATGCACGTGAATGTAGGAAGCGCTGCATCACAAACACAGTGACTCCGCATCAGCGCCCGGATGATGATGATTTAACGCCTCTGATTGACGGAGCGCTCTCCACAAACCTCAAGCGTCGCGATTCGCCGAAACACACACTTGTTTGATCTTGGTGAACACGTTAGATATAGCAAAATCATAACGTTTATTACCTGAAAGTGGTGAGAGAGAAACTGTACCCTCTATCTGCCATGGCTGTGTCTGACTGTTGGGGAAGTGACGTCACGCACCTAATTGATCTGATTGGTTGAAAGAGTTACTGAATGGATTGTGGGTATTGCGGCCTTAAGATAAGTTTAAAATAACTTTGCATATTTTACCCACACTAATTAAAACCATGTTATAATAAAAATATTTTTTTGGTTTAATCAATAATATTTTGAACGCATATTGCCCTCACCCGCTCAGAATGAAGTAGATTTTTTTTATCACTATACTACAAATCCCAGAATGCACGGGTGTAGTCGTAGAACCACGCGCAGGCGCAGTAGGTCTTTTTGAGCTGTGACCGTGAGGATGTAAAGTCTGTTAAATTAAACGTACACAAAACACCGCCCATAATGTCATTATCGGGTTTAATTCAGTTTCTCGGACGTTCTCTGCAGCGTCTGGAGCTGCGTTTAGCGCATGCGGCGGGATTTGACAGCTTCGGTGAGTGCATTTACTGTAATGTGTTATTCTCCACCATTCATATCACTATACATACACTCCAATCACACTTAAGCTTAATTTAATATCATATTACACTTTTCCCTCTGATTGGCCATTCCTTTGTGATATTAAATACAAACATTTATTCAAACACTACAACAGTGGGTATCAAGTCACATGAGAGTGTAAACCGTGTTACCTTTATCCTGTTTAATATCAAAACATTATTATTTTAACTGATAATCATTTATGCACATAGGACACCATTGTAGAAATCCATATTAAAAAACATATTACCATGGTATATGTCAAAAACATGGTATTACTATAGTGCATATTCAAAAATAGTATTTTTTTTATTTTTTTTAATAATTAAAGAACTTTATTACACACAACTAAGCGCTCACTGTAACTCAAAGGAACTCTGACCTCTCGTGCTCATCAGTCTGCGCAACCTTTGCGCATTTACTAGTATGTAGAATCTAAAATGAGCTGGACTATACCAATGTGTCACTCTCGTTTAGGGGTGTTCACAATTCAAAACAACTGCATTTCTACAGTTTGTGTAAATAAAGATTTATCTATGACCATTTAATAATAAGTACATAAAAAGCCAATTCATTTAAAGACTACTTCTAATTCTATGCGATGTATTTACTATTTATATTATAATAATAAACGTGTACGCCTCCCCTAGAAAATGATGAATGGACTGTTGGGTGTGTTTTAATGGAATTGCATAATCGTCCAAGGCAAGCTGTCTGGAAGGATCTCATGCTGAAAACTTTAGATTGTTCAAGGTAAGCTAAGTAACGAAACAAACAAAACAGTCAAATGATAACAAATCTACATAATCTATACGCTGTTAAATAAGTGTGTTTTAGCTTAAATGCATCTTCTGGAGAAATGCATTCATCATCTTTTGCAAGGTTGCAGCTTTAGCAGTGTCGTGTTGCAGGTCGCTGATGTCATGATAGATAGATAGATAGATAGATAGATAGTAGGGGTTGTAACTGTACACAAACGTGACGTCACGGTTCGGTATGGTTTCGGTACAGCAGAAGGAAAAACTAAACTTAAAATTGCTTTTTATTATTATTAAACAGTGGTTTCATTAACAAATGGCTCTTTCTTTAATCAAATTCAATTATAATTAAAATTATCCAAACTTCGATTTAATTACTATTTATTTTTAAATATAATGATCAGCACTCAACTTGTAAATTGCACATAATGCTGTTTTTAAATTAACTTCTAAATTATAAAATTTCTATTTGTTGTTAAAAAATATTCAATTTACACAGTGACTGTCATAACTTGTTTCATAACAGATTTATTTAAACATACCTTAAATAATTAAGACATCACAAGATGATAAAATAAAATATAATGAGTATTTAGTCTAATATTTTGTGAAATGCTCTTCTCTAGACTTCATTTCTGTGAACACTGCTGACTTCATGTGTGCAGTGACACACTGTGACAGCAGCTTGAACTTAAAAAGAGATCTTCATCCTCATTCTTTCACTGTTTTATCAGGTTTCTCCATGAACAACCTGAACGATCCTCCTAGATGGAATATTAGACCAGAGCCCGCTGCAGGAGATGACGGGAGCAGATGGAATTATGCCCTGCTGGTGCCCATGATCGGGCTGGCAGCATTTCGTAAGTGTTTTACATACCTTTACAACTCAAGGCTCATACACCGTCACAAATATCTTGAATGAGTGTATTATACTTGATAAAATACTTTATAGGTTGTAATTAAATCTGGGTTTATGAGGGGGGTTGCAAAAACAATCATTTTAATAAATTCATTCACATATAATAATGTTTTCATTCCCACGTTCACTTATATATACATGTTAAGAAATAGATCAACATCTCCTTTATAATCAAATCAGCTATAAAATCAGCTCCTCATCTAAAAATGCTCTAAATCTGCTACAAATAATTAGAACTATAATGCGCTGTTGCTTTTTTGTTTTTCTTTTGTGTTGATTTATGTGTATTTTATGTAGCTTGTGCAGGTTGTGTTGAGATATTTAGTTATTTTAGTATTATATAGTATATAATTTTATTGTAATATTATTTATATACTATTGTATTATTTATTAATATTTTGAAATAGTTTTTTTTTTCAGTTTTATTATTTATTTAAAAAAATTTAAATTAGTTTTTTATATTTCTATTTAGCTTTAATTTATTCGTTTTAGTAATTTTAGAACTCAAGCTTATTTTATTTCTGATATTTATTTTTATTTCAGCTTCATTTTAATAAAAAAAATGAATAGTTTTAGGTAACAATAACCATTTTAATTGACAAAAAGGGTCAAAAATATAAGGTGATAAACAAATAAATATATGATTTCATTATATAATGTTTAATAGATTTAAAGCATTTTATGTGGTATTATTTTGCTTTAATGTATTTGTCAAAAGTCACGTTCTCCTTAAATTGATTTGGTCTGGCTTGCCAAAGAGATTTAACACTTAAGATATCCATGGGTGTATTTTGGAAAGGTTGGATATGGACTCGAGAATCACAGAGCCAGATCCAAGATGTGAAGAACAAGTATGCCAGCGACATGGCAGCCATTACCAGAGACCTGGAGCTGAAGTACAGGGAAACACTGACGGAAAACCGGCGGACAGCAGCACACCTGGAGGTGGAGCTTGAGAAGGAACGTCAGCGCGTTCAGGGCTACAAGAAAGCCCTGATCTCTCAGAGTCAGCAGCTTATGGAGGAACGGAAGCAGCTTCAGCAGGAACGACAGGATCTGGAGGAGGAAAAGAACCGCCTGCTGCAGTCTGGAGTGGCCGGGGTGGTGCTGCGGAAAGCATTGCAGCGAGAGGAGGACTGGCAGCGCAGGGCTCAGGCTCTGCTGCAGGAACTGGAGGTGAAGCTGGTGGAGAGGCAGGAAGCTTTCTGCAGCATCCTGTTGCCACGGGAACATCGTCTAGAGATGGAGAAGAATCTGCTGTTGAAGGTGGCTAAAGACCCGGGGGTTGCCGAGCTGAACCTAGAGGAAGATCTCAGGGACATTTTTAAGAATGACAGACACTGTGCAGATTTACTGAACCTGGATAAGCGAAAGAATGGGAAGTTGATGTGGCTGTATCTCAGGTACTGGCAGCTCCAGGTCACCCTGCAGAAACACAAGAGGGCAGAAGAGACGCTAAAAGGGGCATCGCTAAACTCCAGCAGACCTTGACGAGTGTAGATCTCTGTATAAAACGAGAAGAATTTCCTTCCTTAAATGTTTTCCTTTGCTTATCCAAGGTATCCCCATGAACTATTTATTATGCAAAACTTTTTTGTGAAACCACTTGAGCCTTGAGTCTTTGACAATCACGTCAGAACATGAAAGTGTATATTTTGTTTGGCAGATTTTTTGTGATTCTCAGCTGTATTTTTCTTTTCTTTCAGTTTAATCGATCATGTAGAAACCAGAAGAATCGGATGATTTCATATTTGTTGCATTACTGATGAACTTTAATAGAATAATAATTATTCATTTTACTAATATGTACCACAAACATAAAAATTATGTTCCTGACATGTGTAATAAATGTGTTCTGACAAGAAAGAATATATTACAGTTTGATTGACTAAGGTTTTTTTTTTTATTATTATTGTTTGCCATGATTTCATAAATACATATAAATGAGATTTACAGGCAAGAAAGTGTTTATTTCCAAGAACTAGCTGTTTTGAACAGATGATGATTGTCCAGGAGAGATGTCTTTCCTGCAGTTCATTGTAAACCTGCTGAGAAACAGATCAACAGCTCCTTTATAATCAAATATAGATTACAATCAAAAATTAGATTTATTTTTGAATATTCAGGTTTAAGACCATTACTAAATGTATTTGGACACTTAAGCCACATTTAGAAAATGAATAATGTTTTTGTGTTAGCACACCAAGTGGAATTAGTAAATTAATACTTGAAGCACATCATTTTCATTTGATAAGGTTTCCCTGGTAGTCTCAGCTGAAAAGCATGAGCATATGGGGCTCTTGAAGGCTTTGGTATTTAAGTATGAGTGAGGTCACCCACCACACTTGTCATTGTATCCGTGTCAATGATGGCAGACAACTTTCATCAGCTCATCATTCTCTTCGCTGGTAGCTGAGTGTGTCTCGTGGGGGAGAGATGAGGCTGGACGCTCTGAAGGCTGGACTCCTGGGTTGGATTACCATTGGCTTATGTTCAGTGATGGACGAGACCTCTCTCTTCTGAAGGCAAACTCCATTTAAACTAGTCTCAGAGTCCATGGTGGATTTTGTTTTGCAGGGAGAGGGCTCACGGGTAATGTCAGGCTGTGTGACATCTTTGGGCACAAATATTGGTATTGGAAGTATGTTTCTGTAAGGTAGACAATATTCCTGCAGTGGCTCCCCATCTCTCCCCATGTGAATCGTTTGGTTTAGGAAGCGTCTCACTGTGAAATGAACCACCTGCTTGCTTTCATAGCTCTCCTTTCTCCTCGAGTCCTTTTCAACAAGTGTCATCCTGTGAAGCAGGACTTGTAAAAGTTAGTAAAAAAGTAAATTACATACATGTATTTAAAGAAATGGATGCTTTTATTCAGTAAGAATGCATAAAATTGTTTATAAGTGATATCAGAGACATAATATTAAATATTGTTCTTTTGAAATTTTTTTTATTAAAAATGCTCTGTCTATTGATCAAAGAAACCTCAAAAAATGTTTCTTGAGCATCTTATCAGCATATTAGAATGATTTCTGAAGGATCATGTGGCACTGAAGACTGGAATGATGCTGAAAATTCAGTTTGTCATCACAGGAATAAATTACTTTTTATATTAAAATAGAAAATGTTCACAATATTAATGTTTTTACAATTCTTTTAAATAAATGCATTCTTGGTGAGCATAAGACTTTAAAAAAAATTGCGTTCATGCGTGTTTTGATTAAATATTGAAAACAGAAACACAAGAAAATGACACTTTTTTTTAAAAACAAAAATAAGAATTCGCCTCAAGTTTTTGTTTCCTTTTTACGTTCAGAGGTAGAAAATGGATAAACAGCTTGAATGAAACGCCCCTTTTCCGCTGACTGGTCAAGCAAAGATCGAATGGTGCCATCATCACGTCTTCTTCAGGTCCATGCAACAGAAAAATAGTCCTCTGCTAACTGCTATAGTCTAGTTCAGTGGTTCCCAACCACATTCCTGGAGGCCACTCAACACTGAACATTTTGCGTCTCTCCGTTCTCTGAAACACCCAATTCAGGTCTTGGAGTCTCTACTAATGAGCTGATGATCTGAATCAGGTGTGTTTGATTAAGGTGACATGGAAAACATGCAGTGTTGGGGGGCCTCCAGGAACGTGGTTGGGAACCACTTAAAGCATATATTGCAATTACAGTTCATCTCTCACTCATGAAACAACCAGACTAACAAATGGCTTGACACAAACTGGACTGTGGCAGCGTCTAGACAGGGCTTACTTCTGTGTAGACAAAGGTGTCGTTTTCTCATGTTTCTGTTTTCAATTTTAAATAAAAAACCAATGAACGCAACGTACACGGACCTTCAAAGCACCATAAAAGTCCATAAAACGTGTGCACTATAGGTTGTGTAACTATTACATAACTTGTGAATGACAAAAGAGCAAGTAATTATTAACATTTTTAATTTTGGGGTGAAGTATTCCTTTAAAGCCTGCAAATACAACACATACAGTAGCAAACAGAAATGCATACTTGTATTCTGGTCTTGTCTCCATCAGCAGGTCTAACCAGGTGGCCTCATATGATTCTCTGGCAATCTCATCAGTCTCCTGAAAATCACTGTAGGAGTTCACCAGATATGACCTGGGCTTCCTGCTCAAGCAATTCATCTCATCCAGCGACTTGTCAAAAATTAAAGCCAAATTAAAACCGGATAAGAAACTTATCAGTCAGATCTTCTGATAAAGACTGCTGCTTCCCTCCTGTGTCTGTTCCTGTGTCTTATAAATAGCTTTCGTTACTATTTATACTCCCTGCCATCAACCCCACAAGAGCCTCTTCAGATTGGTGTAGTTTGACAAGGTGGGAAAATGACTAATCCCCCCGACCATTTAACTGATATGCAAGACTCACAGCTTCACCAGGAGATCAACAGTGTCTAAGGACCTATCTGATCTCAAATTTCCTGTTGTGTGTGCATCAAAACATTATGGTTATTGCTGATAGCAAAAACACTAGATGCTGACTGTCATGACAATGTTAACGGTAAATGCAATACTCACTATATATATGGTATATAATCTACAGGTTGAAGCAAAGTAACCTTTAAAAGTCCATACAAAGCATCCGCAATGTTCTGAAAAGATAAAAATAGAAAAAGGTGCTGATATCTCTGACACTCATTTCATGTTTAAGGGTCCTTGTTGTCTCTCTCACTTGTCAGCACCTGTGCAGAAGCATTATTATCTCACACTGTGGCATTTAGAGCAGCATGTCAAACTCAAACCATTCTGTCTGACTGATGTTCTGTAGGTGTCATGTATAGTATCTATCACTCAGCAGTATGAACAATCATTTCTCGAGTTTACTGATGAAAGAGGGCTCTCTTAGACGTGGAGATTCCTGCGGGACGATTGTTAAATTTGGCCTCAACATGCATCACCCTGTCATACAAAAGTTTAAAGCAACTGTATGTAGTTTTGTGGATTTTTGTGACTTTGGAGCCCCTTACAGTGAAGTAATTAAATTGTAAATAATACTGTTGTAACAACAGTGGATAGCTGTACATGTGCAGTTGTTGCTACCATAAAGCAATTCGCCATTTTTGCTCAATTTAATATAAAAATATAAAATAAAAATACATTTATACAGCTTCAACCTTACTGTTAAAAACAAAATCCGATCGCACGACTCCCATCACGTCACACTTGTCCACGTCATATTTTAAGAGACGCCATTAAACAAGTAGATATTGGCATTTTTTACCAAGTAAAAGCCAATATCACTGAATATCACTGATAAATAATAAATGATAAATAATAAAATGAGTACTTATAAATAAATGAACAAACAAACAAATAATAATAAAATAAATATTTTGTATATATGTGTTAATTTGTATTAAAAAATATATTTTTTTGTGCATTCTGGTAGTATTAATTATAAACAAATGAACAAACAAACTAATAATAATTAAATGTTTTGTATCGACTTTTTTGTGCAATCTGGTAGTGTTTTTTTTTACCATCATTATTTATCTATAAACACTGTTCTTTTTCTGAGAGTAAAATAATGAACACAAACAAATCCATCAAAAGTAAAACATCCCCGAATGTTTTACCATAATGAGAATCTGGATGTAAAATGTGTCTAATTGTCATGGAATCATGTCACAAGGCTCAAACAAACAAACACATACATAAATACATCCGTTCATAAATATTCACCCAAGATTGTCTGTGATTGTACCGTGTGTATTGTTAATGCTATATTATTACAGTGCTCAGGTGGTTTAGCAGCTGACATACCACAGTTCACTGATAGAAAAATCTTCACTAAAGCACCAAAATCAGAGTTAGTAACATTGGTCCAAAGAGCATTGAGACCACATTTCAGCTGGGTTGTCCCTGAACCTGACAGAGGCATTAGGCAAAATTACATTCAGGTTTAGAGGACTGAATGGTGCCAACATCCTTTTAAAGCCTGGAGCAGAATGTTGACTGAGAAATACCAGCGATGCACTGAACGCAAGGTGCGGCATCAGATTACTGTGGCCTGGGTCAAGCCAAAGCACTCGCCTCAACGCTTGCACCAGCAACAGCCAGTTTCCCCTGTAATGAGAGCCTTACAGCAACTACAGCTGCAAAACCTGCACAGCATGATGGATGAGAAATGCCCTTCAAACACAAAGACACTCACACAGATCATAGACTTATATTAAGCTTATATTATTATTAAGGTGCTCTCATAAAGGCACATGAAAGAAAAGACAGGCTTCTCTCATAAGATTTTTTCATAATGGCTTTTATGTGAACCCATTTTTTTTCTTTGATAACTTAATAGTCCATTAGACTGGGATCTGAAGGTGAGTACTGGAGAGTAAATTAGTTGTAATGGAATGTTATGGATATATGAATGTCAAGCCCATGATCTAGACTAGAGCAATGGAAATACATTATGTCATCTGCTGATGTCTTATGTGACTGATGTCAAGTTTCTTGTTATTAGTTGTCATATCTGCTTCAGGGAAAGGAGGAAACGCCTCAAAACAGCTTGAGTATCTTTCTTATGTTATGTCAGGGTTTGAAAATGTTGAGGTTGTATTATTTAGGTAACATGACACTAGAACAGTTGTCCCCTGGGTAGACATTTTATTTTGTCACTAGAGGGTACTGATGTACACGGTTGTTTATTATAAATTTAAAAAGATTAAAATATTTAATATTATTAGATTTTTTTTAGCTTCCTCATCTCCTGATAATGAACATAAGCACTGTCTAATGCATTTAACTAGTGAATAACAATCCAAGGTTTTAGAATGGGACAGTGAAATAAAAATGATTACATCCTTGTTATGTTTCAAAATTAGTTTGATAGGCTCTGAGTGTAAAGCAAGATGAGGGAAATGAAAGCCCAGAGTTTGCATTGCAATATATTTTGTTGTTACTATTAAATATTTTTATAATATTTAATAGTAACAATAAAAGGCGTACGCTCTTCTGTGTCAGCCACGCTGTGCCGATGCGTTGTTTGCTTTCAAACCAAAGCGTAAATACACATAAAAACATATCCTTGTGGTGCGGCTGATACAGAAGAGCATACGCCATCTGCGTACTGCTCAAAATTGCCAAAATGGAGCTACACTGATTTGGAGAGACACAGAGGAGAGGAATTGTTGAATGAAGTCGTTATTTTTGTTTTCTTCGTGTATAAAAAGTATTCTCATCGCTTCATAACGTTATGGTTGAATCACTGATGGCAGATGGACTATTCTGACGATGCTTTTCATACTTTCCTGGACTTTGACACTGTTATTTATTTGGCAGTCTATGGGACAGTCTCAAGCCTCCCTGTTTTCATCCAGAATATCTTAAACTGTGTTCCGAAGACGAACAAAGCTTTTACAGGTTTGGAACGACATGGGGGTAAGTGATTAATGACAAAATTTTCATTTTTTGGATGGAGTAACCCTTTAAGACATACTGCTGCTGAACAAATATCAAATAGCAAATATCTGTATATGTGTGTGTATGTATGTGTATTTTTTAAAAATATTATTATTATTATTAATAACTTCCAAGCACAATTTGAGAATATTCGAAAGACTCATGATTGAAAGAGTTAACGTTGAACGTCAGTGGGAGGAGAAAACAGGAAGTGGCCAAACCCTTTAACACAGTCCGATAACTTCACACAAATGCATACGCACCCTTGTAGAACTTGATGCTCTTCGTGATCGAGCTGTATGTGCGGGGATGTAAAGCAGCCTGTCTGTCGATCATCCAGGAATCTTCAGCATCTTCACTCTCAGATGCGCGTGGGGTAATCACTGCGGTGGACACGAGTGCAGTGAAAGGTGAGCTGAGTTTATTACTGCGTCTCAAAACATATTGTACCCCCACCTACTGTAGATTCTCAACCATTTCACTTCGTCATTCGCCTTCTGGTTTTGATGCGCAAGTTACGCAAAAATGCGGTCTAGGTAGGCAACACATTAAGTTTTAAAGCACTACCTTATCTTTATTTGAGCTGATTTGTTTCGTGGGAGCTGCAGTGTGTTTGTGTGAAAATGAAGAATATTAAACGTGTATTTTATGCCTGACAGTAACCGTACTAGAGTTACAGTAACACTAACATTTATTGGCAGAATAGTTGTTTGTTATTAGGAAAAAGCTCTACGACGTCACAACGGACAATGGACTTGAACTGAGTATTAGTGTACTGCATACTGCGCAGTATATGCTGCCTATTACTTTTTACGATAAAGAGAAAGTAGTTTGCTACAGCGTCACATGTTTACATCGAGTAAATAGAGGTATTGTAATACAGTTTGTGTCTCGTCATATCGAAGGTACTGCATTGTAAGGTGTCTAACATGCCCTTTCTCTAAATATGCCTGCTTCCCTATAAAAAAGTTGGAGACAAAGTACATAAACAAAGTAGGCGAAGTATCTGGATTAATTCTTCCACCAAGATTCTGAAGTGCGCATCCAGTAGACTACAGTATCTATCCCATTAGGCCACGGGAGAGGAGTCATGAATTTACATTTATATTTATCTGTTTGGCAAACGCTTTTATCCAAAGTGACCCTCAAAAGGGAAACAAACGCCATTTGTCAAGGAGCCAATAATATTTTTAATATACAGTGCAAGGTTTATTAATTTCCTAACTAGATTAGGAAGCAAGCTAGTGAAGATTTCAGGAAAGCAGTGTGATGGATGCTATTGTCAGCATGGCTGATGTAGTACATACGAATTGCGTTCTTACTACACACATGCATACTCTGTAAAACAAACTTCTTTACACCAAGTAGGTTTCTCATTAAATGTAGTACCTACTCATACAGTATGCAGTTTGGGACACAGCTATAGTATTTATCAGTGTGTGTACTCCACATTTATGCAAATGTCATTTAATGGATAATAGGAAATCTGCAATTATGCATGGCTGAAATTTCTAGTTTATTGCTGGAATGTTTGGCCTGAGTTTCATTGCTTACAGACTTGCATGCCATGCATTATTTTTTTTTTTTTACAGTATATATTGTTTTGACCAAAAAGTAAAGTCTTTCAAAAGTCAGACATCAAAAATAAGCACTAAATAGTTGTTTACTAAAATGATTAGAGCTGAATTATTTTCAGTTCCCCATTTGGCAAGATCTTACTGCATCATCATATTAATAATTGTTGGGAACGGCCATGTGATTCACTTCCCTGTGCTCAAAATCAAAGTATGTAAATAATGTTCACTGCTGAGAAATGCCAGAGAGCTCACCTAGATTTACCGAGTGACCCACTTTATGAGGTTAAACCAAGTATGTTTTTGGGCTGATCAATAGTGATTCAGGACATTAATCATAGTCCTGCCAGACATTGATTCAGCACATTTCCTAATTATTAAATACCATTTGTTTCTGATCCTTTATTCTTTGGTTTGGGATTTAGTGTTTGAAAAAATAACAACAACAACAAAAACCCTTTCCTGTTTTTTTTCTTTTTGCAATTATTTACACACACAGACTGATTCAGCACATTTCCTTATACCATTTTTTCCTAAATCTTTATTCTTGTTCGGTCACAAGGGTTGAAGCTCCAAAAACAGTGCAAGCTCTCTGTCAAAAGGACAATGACATGGGCGGAAAAAAACTTGCAAGTGTCAGTGAACGTTGCACGTGTCTTGCCAATCAATACTGACTGGGTAGACAGTGGAGATTTAGGGCAGTGACGTTATCCATATTGATCGTGACTGAGGATACATAAATGTAAAGAGCACAAATGTGCCATGGATAAAAATGTCTCCATTCTCTCCACCTCATGCTTTCATCCCATTCTCTATTTTTCTGACCTGTCGAGGCAGGCAGGGCCCTCTAATCTAGCTTTATCCTGGATTATGTTATTATGACTTCTTCCTGTTTGGGATTCAGTCACCATGCGGGACAGGAATGTTGACTGGAAGACTTCATAAAGCAGTGAGTTCATTCTGGGTGGAACCTAGATCTTGTTCTTCCGGATCGACTCGTTTTGTGTCTCATTAAGAGGGAAGGCTGAGCAGGTTTTGAGTTGGTGTTCACAACACAAAATGAGATTAGACAGTCTGTGACTAACAGTGAGTTTTTACAGTTTTTAAATGCTTCTGTGTGGTCTGCGTGTGATTCTCATGCAAAAAATGACTTCAGATGTATAAATTTACATTCTTTCCGTTATTACTCAATTGGAGTGCGTAACCTGCGTTTTGAAACCTTTCTGACGTTAGAACTCTATCCATTACAGCTTTGTTTGTTCCTCTCTTTAGAAGCATGGAGGACATTACTTCACTATTTCTGAAGTTTAAGGGCTAAACAACAACAGGAGGCAGGAAAAGCCATGATCCACTGTAAACTCTGCCTGACCGACTGTCCTGAACTGGACACCAGCACATTGCAGTCCTGTAACTGTGTGTTCTGTGTGCAGGTAAGAGCATTGCTGAATAGTCTATATTTATCTTAAAAACTGAAGTGTGTTGTCATGCGAGTTGCTATTACATACATTACATTAGTACTAGTAATATAGGAAAATAATTTTCACAAACATCTTGCCATAAGCAAGTGTTTATCTCTAGTTGTGGTCTGGGTTATTAGCACAAGGTTGTGTCAAAGAAATACAGTAAACAAAGCACAATAGTTTTCAGTCTCACTGAGCTGGGGATATTTCTTTCACATGCCGTCTAAGATTAGCCAAATCTAGCCTATTCCTCTGAATCAAATCTTGGGGGTCAGATTTACAATTCATTTGACTTTTTATGGTTTTTATGCTGAAATGTGGCATTTATTTAAGTTAAAACATTTTCTCCTATTGTACTCTCAACATTCATTCAACAATTGCTTCCCCTGAAAAGCAAAATATTGCTAATAATATATCAAATCAATGTTTCATTCTGAACATTAATCATCTTGACTAGGGATATTATAGCTAGGGTAATGAAAACTAAAAGTGTTAGTTGAAATAAACAACATTTGTGTTAGTTAAAAAAGCCTATTTTAATTCAGCTAGTTGCCAAGGCAACATTTTTAATTTTTATTTAACTGGTTGTACTTGCATAGCAAAAATAAAAACTGAAATAATTATTAAAAACTATATAGATGTTTTTTAAGAAAAGGCACAAAAAGTATTGATAAAAATGGCAAAAACAAAATGACTAAATTTGTAATGAAAATGAAAATGGAAAATATTAAATATTACCAAAAAACTAGAATAGTATCTCGTGATAACATACACAAACACACACATAAAAAAAAAAAATTCTGGTTGTAGAAGATAAAATCTGTTTGTCTAAAACTTTGTGTATTTGTATATATATATATATATATATATATATACACATACACACACACACACACACACACACACACACACACACACACACACACACACACACACCGCACAAAAGTCACAGCTCTGTTGTGTTTGCAGTGTTTAAGGCAGTATGTCCAGCTGGCTATTCGGGGCGGCGCGGGCAGTGCCATCACCTGCCCTGATCCAGCCTGCAAGAACACCGGAACTCTGCTGGATTCTGAGGTACGTTTGTCTGTCTCGCTCTCTGTTCTTCTTTCTCAGTCAACAACAGTTTCCAGTTCCACAGATCAGGCTACAAATATTGACTGCACAAACACTGTTGTTTACACTGACAGTATGGAAATCCTTTCACTACCTAACACCTAGGCAGCATTTATTTGATTAGAAATACAGTAATATTGAGAAATGATTTACAATTTAAAATAACCATTTTTATTAAGTTAAAATGTAAATTATTTCTGTGATGCAAAGCTGAATTTTTAGCATCATTACTCCAGTATTCAGTGTCACATGATCCTTCAGAAATAATTATAAATATGCTGATTGACTGCTCATGAAAAATTTCTTATTATTATCAATGCTGAAAACCGTTTTGCTGCTTAATATTTTGTGGAAACTGATGGATTTTTCAGGATTCTTTGATGAAAAGAAAGTTCAAAAGAACAGTATTTCTTTGAAACATTTTACCCTTTTTTCAATTTAATTAATCCTAGCTGAATAAAAGTATTAATTTCTTAAAAATTAATACTTTTTTACAACAGTAGTGTAAATTAACAGAGTTTTGGAGTTGACTCACAAAAGCAACCCCCTAGCAACCACTCAGATCACCCTAGTGACAAAATTAGCCTTAACCTTGAACACAAAAAGCTTTGATGAAATTTGTCTGGGTTTGTTTAGCCTAAATCTTCATTTTGCTTTGATTGCCACAGCATTAATCTCAACAAGAACACAATGGCTTTATTTATCACAAATGTTTTTCATCAGTCAAATGTTTCCACAAGTCCCAGTATTATTTTCCCCTCATGATCTTAACCAACCTGCTTTGTGAACTAATGCATCATAAATCAAAGTACAGTCATATAAATATAACCTGGTGTCATAACTCTGGTCTTTGGAAAACTTTGTTCTGACACTGTTTCAATGTTTCATGTAAATGCTAAAAAGTCTCTAGTATTATTTCAGTCTTTTTCTTGTGATAAAATAAACATTTCAAATTGTATTTATTATGTAGATGTTTGATAAGCAGGATCATGTACCTACATCTGGATTTATTTTGGGATGTCGTCCAGCTGACAGTATATTATCTCCTACACAAGATCTGATTTGCAAACCTGATGTACCGTTTATCAAGATGTGCTGTTCCAACATGACCTGAGTATGAATTCATATCCTTCTTTGTACAGCTCGCCTTATTTGCCCCCAGCGATCAGTTTGAACTCTATCAGCGGCTCCGATTTGAAAGAGGTACGTGCTTGTCCTGCTTCATGTATGTATGCATGTATTTATATGCCGCTTCCCAAAATAACTCATGAAAGACAGTGTTACTGGAACCATCACTGAAAATCACTGAATGTGAAAGGCAGGAACAAACAGTTTTAGTTAAGCGTTTGAGTTATAAAGAAGCATACTTTTAGGCTTACTAGACTATTTATGTCAGTCAGTGGTTATTGCTGATTTGAACTATATTGTGTTGTTTCAAAAATCAGATCTCTTGGTGTCAAACACAATTCATGGAGGGCCGGAGCCTTGCAGAGTTTTGTTCCAACCCTGCTCCAACACACATACCATGTAGTTTTCAAATAAATCTGAACGACTTGATTAGTTGGATCAGTTGTGTTTATTTAGGGTTGAATCTAAACTCTGCAGGGCTCTGCAGTTTGACACCCCTGCCTTAGACTATGAGCGTATGGTCAATAATTGTATATTTTAGAATCAGAAAAGTTATGACTATCAGTTTTTATCCTACGGCTCAAGTGTGAGTGTGCTGCATCTTCTCTGAGTCATAGTTCATGTGGCTGGTTTGTGTCTGCTGCCAAGGTCCAGCTTCGCGTTTATAGAAGAACCGTAAACAATGAGCTTATTCAGACAGCAGGAGCTTTGGGATTTTCTTCTTCCACCGCCTCTGTCTGCATCTGAACTGCTCCCAACATACTAGTAATCGTCTAGACTGTCTATGGTGTCAGAGCAAACTGACGTTAGTATTCGCAGAAGTCTTCCTGAGACGGCAAGAACGTCCCGGATTTGTGACTGTTAACAGTAAACCTCCATGAAAAAATGTCAATGAGGAAGTGAAATTTGCAAGCAAATGAACATCTGTTTTTTTTTTTAAGCTTTGAATGTTTTTTTTCACCTCAGACTTTCTTTTGGTTTCTTTCAGGAGTTCAGTTAGACCCCAGTAAGGCTTGGTGTCCCAAGCTGGACTGCCAGGCCGTGTGCAGTGTGGCACCCGGAACCGAAGGCAAACCAGTTCCTGTGCCCTGCCCCACGTGCCATGCTGTCTTCTGCTGCGACTGCAGAAGCCCGTGGATAGATGGTCACTCCTGTTCCCAGCACCAGCCACTGATGGCATCATCAGAAGACAGGTCAGTGTGACCGATTTACCACTGAACGAATAACTGTTTATTATTCAGTTCCATAACACGGCCCTCTGAACGTGCTCTGTGTGTCCTCTCTGCATTGAACTGAGCAGCGCTGATACTGATGCAGCCATTAAGCAGTGTCCAGTGTGTGGCGTCTACATAGAGCGCAATCAGGGCTGCGCGCAGATGCTCTGCAAGAGCTGCAAACACACGTTCTGCTGGTACTGCCTACAGAATCTGGATGTAAGTGATTCTAGGGCTTTATAAATGTTCTGCCACCAACACAAATTATTTTGGACACTACGACACTAGACATACCATGGTATTACAATCATACCATGGTTTGTACTGTTAATGATTAAATCACAGTATCACATTAATTTATATTTTTTGGACATAGTACCACGATTAAATCATGATATTAGAAGCAGTACAGATTGCACATGTTCTACGGGCACACCTTTGTTTTTTGGACACAACATTGTAAATGTATAATAATAATAATAATAATAATAATAATAATAATAATAATAATAATAGTTATTATTATTATTACTACTAAAATAATTTAAAATTAAAACACATTTTAATGTCATAATTAAAAATGAAAACTAATCAAATTAAAAGTATCTATTATATGAATAATAAAATATTAATATTTCATTAAATATTTTATTAAAATGTAATTTTATTACACTACTACTAATACTACTAATAGTAATAAAATTCTATTATTTTTCTATTAATTCAGTTTTAATATAATATTAATTTTCAATATTTAGGAATAACAGCAACAACAATTTTCCCTTTTAATAATTTATTTATTATTATTATTAAAACATTTATTATTATAATTGAAAAAGAAAATTAATATAATATAAGTATCTTTTGATAATAATAATAGTAATATATGAATATTTAAATATCTTATAAAATTTAAATAATAACAATATTGTTGTTGTGTTATTTTACACACATTTACTATATCTTTCTTTGTTGTGACATTTATCATTTTTAAGCCTTTTTGGATAAAAGCGTCTGCTGAATGAATAAACGTAAATGTCCCTACGTTACAGGGCGATATATTTCTGAGACATTATGATAAAGGACCATGCAGAAACAAGCTGGGACACTCCAGAGCTTCTGTCATGTGGAACAGGACACAGGTTAGCTGGAATGCCAGTATGCATTGTTTTTCATTATGTCAGACATTTACTCATTTCCAATTAACTTTGATGTCTAGTTTTAGAAGGCACAGATTTTTTTTTATGATTTTTGCTCCTTTTTTTTTAGTTGACTCATTTTTATCAGCAGAATTAGACTGTTACTATTAAGAAGTTAGATGAAAACTACTCGCATGCAGTAAGATCCTGGTTGACTTTCTGCTCAGACGTTTGTGTTGTTGTGATGTTCAGGTGGTCGGTATACTGGTGGGCGTCAGCATCATCGTGCTAGTGACATCACCACTGCTGCTGCTGGCCTCTCCCTGCATCCTGTGCTGCATGTGCAAACCCTGCCAGGCCAAGAAGACTAAGAAAAAGAAGAAAGACAAAAAGCCATCAGATTCCACCGCATAGGAGAACTCTTAATAATCAATATGTGTAGCATCCTCCACGTGCCAATCCTTAGTCTCGCTAGCCAGGTGCACAAGTGCCTCATTCTCAGTGCCTGGTAAATTCGGTGGATTTATTTTGCCTTCAGGTGCAATGGTATTGGAAAATGAAGCATGTTGTTTATTGAGTAAACAACATCTATAAAGGAATGGCCCTTTCTCCACCAAGCCAAAGCATTCGTTCATGTGTGCTATAGAGGCTACGTTATAAAAATATTCATGAACTGTAGCAATGGGTTAAACTCTTTTTTTTTTTTTTTCTCCATGTAGCTTTTCAGACCAAAGACCCTGCTGTTTTTTCTTGTGTACTATAATGTGTAAATATTGTATTTATGAGTCTGGGTACTGTCCTGTGCTTTTTAAATTTGTTGATTTTTCTGCATCAGATATTTTATAACTTCATTACAATAAACTAAACACCTGAGCAGTGAAAGTGACTGGTTTCTATTTGTCCTCATGCTAAAATGGTTAGAAAAGCGTAACATTTTTGTAACATTAACATAAACATTTCAAGTTACACACATGGTGATAGTTAACAAAAAAGGCAGTTTTTCCTCCTTTAGACATTTAAGTGTGATTATTTTTGTTTAAGGGCTTATACTCTCGTAAAACAGCATGAAAATAAAGCACTTCTCACACAGAAAACAGCTGTTGTATTGCACTGTATTTCATAACCAGCTGGGGAAATTTACAATAGAGTTTCTGCTTAATAGTGAATATTCCTGGTTGTTAAAACTTGTTCCTGTTTACTTAACTTTTTACATATTTAAATGTAAAATACTTTCATTTTCTTTTAAGTGTATAATGCATTCATTTTATGTTTGAGGTCTAGTTAACTTGCCTCTTGAAGACAGGAAAAAGTGTTTGTCTGAAATGCTGCCATTATTGAGAAATTATTGGGTAAAGAGAGAGAGAGAGAGAGACACCGTGTGGTTACAGGTTGAACTGCCGACATTGATTTGTTTCTAATTTACAAAACAAGAATTATTCAAAGAGAGTAAGAGAAACATGAGTTTTAAAAAATGCTGGATATTAAAAAAAAAAAAAAGTTCTTATGGGGTTGGAACAACATGGGGGTAAGTGATTAGTGGAAAAATCTTGGGGTGGAGTATCCCTTTAAAGCATATTAAGACAAAGTCAGATGCAACATTGGTCAAATAATTTGCCTAGCTCTTTTTAATATTGAAATAAAATAATTATTTTTTTCTGACTCAAAAGCAGAAATGCATTACATCAAGCTCCTCTAATGTTTAAAACCTGACATATGCCAACTGTTTGAATACACACGATCATAATTCTCAAATGCACTTTTATTTAATAAAACATAATTTGATTTCTCACCACCTTATTAAAGCATCCAGATTCTTTTGAGCAACAAAATTTGTCCCTCCTGCTGCGGAGCTGCTATGGCTTCCAAACATCCTCAGAGTACATTCAGTGTGTCAGAGAGTAATTATGATTATGAGCGCATCTTCTTGACGACACACTCGACTGTGAAGAAGCCCAGATGAAAAGACCAAACTCATTCAAACACACAGACGCTTGAGATGCACAACACAGCTGGCCAGAATCTCACACGATTACAGTCATTAGACGAGGGTGGAACTGTCTTTTGCAAGGAGTTTAAAATAAAAAGGCCTACTGTGTTTATGAAATTTTAAGGTGAAAATTTCTTGAAATCATGTCCATGTCATTTCATCCTAAAATGTTTTTTTTTTTATCCCATAGAGACAGTGAAAACTATTTTAGGATTATTATAATTTTTTTTATTATTTATTTTTTTACTGGCATTACTTATAATGCGTACAGAGTTTTTATTTTAAAGTTTTATTATTTTCAATGTTGATTATTAGATTACATTTGCTATATTATTCATTTAAATAATCATAAATTAAAGGTAATACAACAAAAATGTATATAAACAACTCTGCAAGCATGTCTTTTGTGGAAAAAAGAAAAAAGAAAACAAACAGGATATCCTTGTTTTATGGTGTGAGGTCAAGGTTTTCTTTTATCATCATGACATCATGCCATAAGCTCTCATTTTACATAGCGTTGTTTGTTTTTATTAGTCATGAGTTAAATTGAGTTTTCTGGTCTTCCTTGTTAACCTCAATGTGTGATTTTGTGTAGATTAAGTATGCTATACTTAGCAAAGGATCAGTTTTTGACAGTTACACTATCTTTAACACTTTAATAAATGTATCTACTCTGTTCTCCATGTATACCACACTAATAACACATTTTATTATTATTTATATAAAGTATATAATTATTTATTCTCCCCAATGTATAGGCATAAATGTATTTTAGCCCTTTTTAATACAACGTGCACTTTTAGGACTATGTTAAACAACGCTCTTTACTCGCAACATCTGCCAAACGCAACCTCTCTGTGACATCACATCATACTGCAGTCCATTCGCCAACCAGCAGCCTTGGATGGGCCAATGGCCAGATAGCGTGAGCTCTGCTCATCGAATACTCGCTTCTGATTGGTTCGTTCTAAAGAGAGGAGGCGGGACGCTGCTGTCTACAAACTGCAAGAAGATCCGCGCCCTCATTATCATAAATTATTCAGCATCACCTAGAAGAATCGCACCAGCTCGAGTGCACTTATGTGCTGGATACTATACCTACTTTTTTTTATGATTATTTATAATAAGAGGCTTTTTTTGAATTCATGACCTAAATTATTAAGAAAAACGGATACTATTTTTTCCCCACAGTTGTTGTATGGAACACTAACTCAAAAGTCTGATCACCTGTGCTTGTCTTTTGAGACTGCTATTGACATTTTTGAACGTCATAAAGCTGTCTTATTTTCTTTTTTCGTTTTGTTTTGATATTTGAACTGATTTTCGACATGTGGACCTTTCTTGGAATTGCAAGTTTTACATATATCTATAAGAAATGCGATGCTCTGGTGAGTGACGCGCCCCGGGAGCTGATCGTGGCTGCGGTGCTGTGCGTGTCCGTGGGTCTGATGGTCACGTGTCTCGGCTTTCGCGGACAGACGCTCAAAGCGCCTCAATTTGTCCAGATGCCTCTCAACCTCTTGACTTCATTTCCTCCGACCAAAAAACTCTTCTCCAAGTCCACTACAGACAGTTGCAGTCGCACTTCTAAGAAGGTGAGATAGTGTTTTTGTCTTTGTTTTTATTTTATTATTTTTTTCTGTATAGCTAATTGATCATTTAGTTTCCATGTTGACTATTTTAAGCTGTTAAAATGATCACTGGAAATATTTCACCACTAATAACAAGTTATTACGAGAGTTATGTTATTACAAACGATTGAAAAAACTGGACTGTGCAATCTTTCTTTCTGTTATTTAATTATTTATTTAAATAATTGTCGGGTTTGGTAGATAAGAAACATATTACAGATTATTATTTAATTTTTTGAAGCATAAAAATCCCGCACATTTATTCTTATTACATTATAAGAGGTCCACAGAGAATATATGTAAAACAGTGTTATTTTTTCATCAATTGTTATTTTTATCAGTGAGATACTATTATTGGTTTTATTAATAATTTGAATTCGTTTATATTTCCTGTTTTCATTTTCTCTACTAAAGCATAAAAATACCATAATATGTTTGCAGATATTAAAGAATCATGCTAAATTAACATACTTGTTTATCTGAAAAACAATGCTACAGTCAGTTATTCTCCTTTGAAAATGTGCGTTCCGGGCCGGAATGTCCGTTTTTGTTTGGGTTTGTGAAACCCGCCCGGCGCCCACTGCCAGTTTACCCAATTGTATTTCGGCACCCCGGGTTGCCAGTTAGAGGAAAACGCAGTGTATTTCATTTCATTCATCGTCAAGTGCGCTCTTCCTGTTTGTGTCGTCACTCTGGCAACCTGTCAAGTCTGAGGAGGAGGGGCCAGGTGAAAAAAACCCTCTCCAGTATTTTGAATTTGGACTGCAATACCTAGTTCAGCCACTCGGTGTCAATCCTACATACAGCACCTTTAAAGTGCCCCTATTATGCCTTTTCGACTATTACCTTTGCAGTGTGTCATGTAGCTGTATGTGAACAATCTGCAAAGTTGTGACGCCGACAGTGCACGATAGATAAAGTTATTATTCTGTCAAGGCGCTGTACATGGTAGACCAATCCAGAGCCGTAGAGAGATCCCTCTACGGCTCTGGGCCAATCACAAAGGACTGCGCCATCTGACCAATCAGAGTAGTGATGGCTCACAGACAGGCGGGGTTTAGAGAGACTGATTCTTTGAACTGTTCCGCACAAGTCGTTTATGAATCATTTAGAAATGAGGTAAAATTAAATCTATTTTCTGAGAAAACGAACATGTTTTTTGACCTTGCATGCATGTAAACCTGTTTAAGGACACTCATAAAACATATTAGCAACCTTAAAAATGGCATAATAGGGGCACTTTAAGTATTTTTGTGTGTATTTGACATTTAAAAAAATAAATAAAATGTCTATACAGCTTTTATTCATTTTATTTCATTTTATTAGTTGTAAATCATAAATGTAAATGTTCCCTTAGAAAATGGCTGAAATAAAATAAGTTTAGGTTTTTGTATATTTTATTTAATTTCAGTTAACGTTTATTATAAGTAACAAATATATATTTTTATGGTTTAAGTTTTGGTTAACTATAAACATGATGTAAAACAATGTGTTTTTTGTCTTGTTAATGACGTTTCTAACTATTTTCAGTAAATAAATATTATTATTAGAATACTCATTCTTTCATCACTCTTTCAAACTAGAGAGATGTAAAGCGAAAGAGGGCGACAGACAGTCAGTCCAGTCAGGGAGAGGATCCAGAGGTCATCATAGTGGGCGCAGGTGTGCTGGGGTCAGCCATGGCCGCCGTTCTGGCCCGAGACGGCCGGAGGGTCACAGTGGTGGAGAGGGACATGAAAGAACCAGATCGGATAGTGGGAGAACTTCTTCAGCCGGGAGGATATCGGGCACTCAAGGAACTTGGGCTGGAGGGTACAGAAATCCTGTTTATAATTACAGTACACTTCATCTGATCTTTATATTAAATGCATGCTTGTTCAAATCCTCCTAACATATTTTTTAAATATCTAATAAATGGACCAAGTGTGCTTTTATTGCATAGATCTGTAATATCTAAATTCACATAAATTAAATTGCACTTTTCAGCTCTGCATTTTATATTCACAAACTGTTTGTCTTCTTCTTTAGATGCTGTTGAAGGTCTGGACGCCCATGTGGTCAACGGTTATGTAATCCATGACCTGGAGAGCCGAACGGAGGTGGAGATCCCGTATCCCCAGCAGGAGAGCAGCATTCAGGGAGGACGTGCTTTCCATCATGGACGCTTCATCATGGGACTGCGCCGAGCTGCTCTCGCTGAGCCCAAGTAAATACCTGACGCAGTTTGTAATACATGACTATAATGATCTGACTGATGATTAGTGCTTATCATTACTTATGTTTTTCAGAGAAATTAGAAAGTGTGTGAACTAGCTGTTTAAAATTGATATACAAAGCCACTGCTAGAGAAAAGATTTGACTGTAGATTTCATATATGGTGAGATTATACAGTACCTACAGGTTCTTTAGGTATTAGCTGGTGTTTCCGTGGCCTTGGTTCTCTATGCACTTTTGTGAATCATTAGGATTTGGAGGCTGATGGATCTAATATTATGTCTTATTTGCACAGTGTGAAGTTTGAGGAGGGAACGGTGACCAGCCTGGAAGAAGAAGATGGTTGTGTGACAGGAATTCTGTACAGGGAGAAGGATTCAGGGACGATCAAGGTAATGACACACTGACACTGGGTTGCAATATTTGTAAAAGGATGGTTATGGTTTTATATAGTATTGGTAAATGGATCACAGGTATTTAGATTTGCTCTGGCAGTAAGAGCAAATCCAAATGCTGCAATTTTACTCTCTCTCTCTCTCTCTCTCTCTCTCTCTCTCAGGAGATCCATGCTCCCCTGACTGTAGTTGCTGACGGATGTTTCTCCAAGTTCCGTAAGAATCTGATTTCTGGGAAAGCTAAAGTGTCTTCTCATTTTGTTGGATGCATAATGAAGGTAAACATAAAGATGACGGTCGCATTTCTCTGTTAAAAATTCCCAAGTAACACAATGATTGATTGTGTTATGATGCTCTCTTCCAGGACTCTCCTCAGTTCAAGCCCAACCACGCAGAGCTGGTTCTAGCTAATCCCAGTCCAGTGTTGATCTATCAGATCTCCTCCAGTGAAACTCGGGTTCTGGTGGACATCAGAGGAGAGATGCCTCGAGACCTTATGCAGTACATGACGGAAAAAATCTACCCACAACTACCAGGTACAATCACGGATTTTTGAAATCGTTGTTTCAGTTGTATTTCTTTATAGATGACAACAATGCAATTTAGGCATTTAAATGACAATATGCTTACAAATATGTGTATTTTGCTTAAACAGAGCACTTAAAGGAGCCGTTCATGTTGGCTCTGCAGAATGATCGATTGAGAACAATGCCCGCCAGCTTCCTGCCACCCGCACCAGTCAATAAACAAGGTAAGTTTATTACATACTTTACCCAAACTTTGAAATGTGTATCTAAAAGTTATTAAGCAGCACAACTATTTTCAGCATTGATAATAATAAGAAATGTTTCTTGAGCAGCCAATCAGCATATTAGAATGATTTCTGAAGGATCATGCGACACTGAAGACTGGAGTAATGATGCTGAAAATTCAGTTTTGCATAACAGGAATAAATTACTGTACATTTTAAAATATATTCAAATAGTAAACAGCCATTTTAAATTATAATAATATTACTGTTTTTTTTCTGTATCTCTAATCAAATAAATGCAGCCTCGGTGAGCATAAGAGACTTAATCAGAAAGTGACTGGTCAAATGTTGGAATAATTAAGTTTTAAGGCATGGAACCTTACATTACAATACATTACCTTACCATAACTTTACATTAAAGCGGAACAGTTAAATTAAGCATTGGATCTCATAACATCATTTTTACAACCCTCAAAATCCTGACCAGATGCACAGAAGCTGCGTCCCAAATGACGCACTATACACTATGCACTCATACACTATGTACTTATACACTATGTACTCAAACATGTAGTGTATGAATTATATAAGGTTATTTTGTCATTCATAATCAGAGTCTGATGGCCTCTCCCTCTTCGCTACGTAATTAAAGCTGCAACAGTTGAGTGCATGAAGTGTCCAACATTCTGCATCATCCGTGTATTTAAAGTGCATGTTTTCTTTTTGGAATTTTTAGTGTGAACGCACTACTCAGACTATTCATACTAAAAAACGTCATAGAATAGTGCATAAGTATGTGATTTGGGACGCACTTTGAGTGAAAAGTGTTGACCCACCTGTCCTCCTTCAGGGGTTCTGCTGTTAGGTGATGCGTATAACATGCGTCATCCTCTGACCGGCGGCGGCATGAGTGTGGTGCTGAATGACATCCGCATCTGGAGAGAGCTGCTCAAGAACATCCCTGATCTCTGTGACAACACAGCTGTGCTCCAGGTAACATCTGCAGTTACAATGGTCAGAGTGTGGAAAATTAGAGACTTTTCTAGTTCTGACCTTTACTGCACATTAAACATAAAACAACAACATATTTAATATCAACTACATACTGAAAGATGTGCAATAAAATATTTTTTATTGATAAATGTATTTGTGGTTTATGTATACATTTATACTTATTAGATTAGGCATGACAATACACTCTTAAAAGGTTCCAAAAGGTTTGTTTTGTGCCTCTGAAGAATCTGTCAGTGAACAGTTCTTAAAAGATTTTTTAATAATCTCAAGAAGATTTTTATATTATTAAGAACATTTAAGGTTGCATGGATTTTAAAAGTTCTTCATGGAACCATCAATGCTAATAAAGAAGCTTTGTATTAGAGAAAAGCATTTGTAGACAGTACGGCACCTCAACAGGTTTTGGAACAGATTGCATTGGATGAATGTTTGATCATCATTGTGGAGCTGAGAAACTGAAGACTCTGTTGCTGTTGTCAGGCAAAGAAGAAATTCCACTGGGAACGGAAATCATCTCATTCATTTGTGGTGAACGTTTTGGCTCAAGCTCTGTATGAACTCTTTGCTGCGACCGACAGTAAGTGACAAAAATATTTCGCTTTCACAGTTCTAAAAATCATAAAGTTCACAACTAAAGTATCTGTTTTCAGATTCACTGCATCAGTTGAGAAAAGCCTGTTTCCACTATTTCAAGCTTGGCGGAGAATGCATCAATGGACCGATCGGCCTCTTGTCCGTGTAAGTATTCACAAAGAATCTGCCACAGAACTGTAAACATCAGTATGCCCCTCAAGTTAGATGTCTTCCACTGGTTTTTGCAGATATCTGACATCTTCTCACACCATTAATCTGTTTCTGTTTTCTCAGATTGTCACCGAAACCCTTTACTCTGATCGGCCACTTTTTCGCTGTGGCATTATACGCCATATACTTCAGCTTCAGATCTGAATCCTGGCTCACAATACCACGAGCGCTGGTCAACAGCATAGCCATCCTGTACAGAGCCTGTGCCGTCATGTTTCCTCTCATTTACTCTGAGTTACAGTACCTGATTTACTAGGAAGGAACTTCTTTCAGACTGAAAAAGAAACCGATGTCTTCAATCGTGGAACGTGCCTCATTATTTCAGACACTGCACGAGGAACAAGTCTCAGATGAGGAAATGCATATGGTGTCTGATATTAATAGACAAAGACCGTGCCTTATATTGACATACATTAAGTGTTAATGATGTAGTGAATTTTGCCTTAGCCTGCAGTTAAACGAGGGAAAATCCTGTGCTTTATTTTCAAGTCAACATGAACAGCATTTACAAAATATTTTGTATGCAGTCTGACATGTTTCAGAGGAATTAAGTAAATCTGGTCAGTTTTAATTTCTTGTTGATGTTTTTGTTCAGTCAGAAATGTGTGTTTTTACTACATTTCTGAGGACAAAATAAGTGAATTCATCAATTCATAAAGATTAAACCACTAGGCTGCTTAAGTTGTAAAATTGTGTATATATTTTAGCTGTTTTTAAGACACTAAGGACAATCAATGGGACTGCATCTCATTTGTGGCTGAAGCACTTGTTTTCCTCACGTGCCTTGCTTTATTGCACATATTTCAGACTTTTTTTTTTTAATTGTGTGCATTTATTATGATTTTGACATTTTTGCCTTTCTCTGTTGTTTTCTAGTCAACATTTAGTGTCGTCAAAAAATGATGTGAAAAAAGTAGAGTAAAATCATGTGAATATTTACTGCGGAGAGGGCAAAAGCTTTAATGTGAAGACTAATTTAGCCACGAGATTGTGGTTCTGTGTTCATAGTATTTCTGGCGTGTATGTAGCCACTCTTGGATTGTTCTTTCATAAAATTTGTCCTTTTTTAAATATAATAACAGACTGGAATGACCCAGTAACATTTGAGAAACCTGTTCTACAGGTTTTGTATTTTAAAATGTATCATTCTTTTATAATTGGACAGAGGTTTGTGGGATAACTACATTTTTGTGCAAATTATTATACGTCCACCAGGTGACGCCCTTGCTCCAGCAGAATGAAAAAAGCGCCCCTCTGATCTTGTAAACAAAATAAAAAGATTAAACATGATTCTTCTTCAGTGCTACAGTTGCTAAATTCTCGATATTGTCAATGAGTGAAACGGTACTGTCATGGCAACCGGCCATAATAATAGCCTCAAAACCACTGATCTTTATAATATAATAATATAATCTTTACTATAGAACAGTGTTCAAAACCCTTCCAACAAGTAATACCCCTCCTAATTTTGACACCTGTCAATCATCCATCATAATCAGAGACTCGGTGTCGTTTGATGAAAAAAAGGAAATTTAATTTTCGCTATTACCATGTCTCTGTAATTTATTTAATCATTATAAATCATTTAAATTACTTGATCTATGAGACATTTTTACTCTATGCTGACGTGACGAATCCTGCTTTTCAGCTCTTTTTACTTCATGAAATAAAGTACCACCTTACATATTTTTCTCGATGAATACGCAATTTTACTCAGAAATGACAGATTACACAAGTAAATGTTGACATAAGACTTCCTCCTTGAACCAAATTAAGGAGATTTATGCACGCATGATAAACCATTAATTTTCTCCATAGATATAGAAGTGTTACCATAGTAGTATGGTGGTTTCATAGTAAAGTTATAGTTCAAGTTTATATATAGGCCTCTCTCTCTCTCTTTATGTATATACCACAAGCCTGAATAACTGAATGCCATGTTAAATGAATTACCATATTCATATAACAAGACACATCGTATTTAACAAACATGTTTGGCATTTTGTATTACCTTCCAAAATACTATGGTATTAGCAGGATACCTTTTTTTTTTTTTTTTTTTTTAAAAGAGTCAGCATTAAAAATGAATTAATTTACTTGCTTATTCTGTGGTGAAGAGACCAGAGCAAAGAAATAACAACCATAAGAGACCTGATTCTGTCCCAGTTTACAACAATTTATTAGTATTCATTGTTCTTTATACATCACTGTAACATTATATTCCGGTGAAGTAGATGAAGGATTTGTTGCACTTCTCGTCTGCGACTCTGAAAGGATGTATGTGTTCCTCTCGCTGTGCGCACAGTCAATCTAGACACCGAAAAAACCAAAAGACCAGACAAAAAAAAAAATCTAAATTAAAAAAAAAAAAAAAATGCTGGGACAGGACATGTGAGAAGAAGAGACTTTCCCTGCTGGAGTCCGTCACGTTCGACCCTGTGCTCGACCGCTGAGACTTTTCCTCTCCACAGTAGCAGCAAGCTCTTTATAAATGATTTAATTTACGCTATGATCTAAAAGACAAATAAACAAAAATATATACTGTACTGCTACTGCTAATGAGGCCTGAAGAACCTGGCTTGAAACTAGAATTAAAGTGCGAGAAGCAACCCATCAATCCACACACTGTATATTCGTTTATATATTTATATTTATATATAGGAACAAATCTACTATTTTAACATTAATTTACAGGGTAATATACAATATATTAGTAACTGCTGAGATATCAGCACAAAAAAGATCACTGTCACACTTAACAGCAATATATATATCATTATATATATATTTGTATATTATATATATGAATTTATATATATAATCATATACATAAATATAGAATTGTCATTATATTCATGAAAAACAATTAAACCACGTCTCAGGCTTTTCAAATGATACTCAGAAAAGCAATTAATCCGTCAAGACGTAAAAGGTCTCTTGGAAAGAGAAACAGGGAAAACGAAAGCACCCCGTCTGGATTATTCGAGGTCACAGGACAGGAATTTGCATATTCCACAAATCTATTGCGACACATTTCTGCCTACGAACAGTAAAAGTCAAACCCGTCAGAAGTGGAGGGGTCGACGTTAGCCACGCTCACACGTTAAACCCACCGAACAGAACATTACGACTATGGGGTTTCCGATTATGTGCTTGGACATGGTGTGCTACAGAAAGACTACGAATTTCACGACACTTGAATATTTCGCCTCAAAAGAAACTACGGATGTGTTCTCGTCTTCTCGCGGATGCCACCGCCATCTGTCGACGTCCCAAAAATGCATATTCTTCCTCTGAGAGCAAGGGAATGTGTTTTCAGTTGTTTGCATTTCTTTTTCCGTAGTTGTGTTTTTTCCCCCATCAATAGTAGTGACATTTCCTCAACAGACTCCTGGCGCTTTGGCTCAGCTAAATTGGACTATGGCAGTTCTCGGGTAGCCCAAACCCCATGCTGCCGCCACCACCACCATCATCCTCATCTCCACTTGATGTTAAAAGTGCTCGGGGGCTGCACGCGGCTTGAATAAAACACACACATAATAAACAGCACAAAGAAGAGCTCTGTATTAAATGCAGGAGTAACATACGACAAGCGCGGTAACAGTAGCGTCTGTTACGGGCTTCCTGGGAGCCGCGGTGATGTGCAGTAAGGTTTGGGATCTGCCTGGTGTCCAATTCCTCTCTCAACAAAAGGTACCTCCTTGTGAGCTGCTACTCGAACGACCAGATCTCAATATCCTGCACGAAGAAATCCTCCTTCGTGGAGAGCATGGGATTCCCGAAGGTTTTGCATGAATGACTCCTGCCGTGATAAAGATCCCCGTCCAGCCAAAGCCCAAACTCACCACTGAAAGAGAAGAAAACAGTCTCCAATCAAACCTTCATTCTCTTCTCTCATGTTTAAGAACAGTGCAAAACACTCCACAGAAGTACTTGGATACAAATCCTTCACAAACTTCATTTTTATCTGATATGCCCCAATGCAACTGATAATAACTAATGGGCTGTAACTGACGAAAATAACCGGCATTTTTACCCATTCGTAAAAGAGCAATACTAGTTTTAACTTGTCTACAACTTGGCAAATGACCATGGAATAAGCGGGATAATCAACGGCTTACCATGCATTAAAGGATTTTAAATGCACACCGCTTCGCGTCGGGGTGGTTCTTTGCCTGCATTTAAAATCCTTTATGCCATTGTCTGGTTGAATACTTGATTCTGATTGGCTGGCAGGTGTTGATTAAATTAGTTTAACTGCACAGTTAGTTCAAGATCAGTTTAATCACGTTCTATATTAATGCGCTTCCTATAAACATTGGTAACCATATTAACATCTAACAAGTTGTAACTGCGCGTAAGATGCTTGTCGGGTGGTTCTTCGCCTCCACGTCATGCATTCCAATCATTTAATGCACAGCTAGCCATTGATTATCCCTTACTTAATGCACGGCAAACCATTGATTATCCCCTACATACACCACTGTTGAAAAGTTTGGGATCAGTAAGATTTTTTTTCTTTTTAACATTTTCATTCAGCAAAGATGCATTAAATTGATCAAAAGTAACAGAAAGATAAAATAACATTTTAAAATGTTTTAAAAAGATTTATATTTGAAAAAATTGCTGTATATAAAAAAAAAAAATTAAAGAATATATGTACCACGGTTTCCACAAAAATACGAAGCAGCACAATTGTATTCAACATTGATAATAATAAATGTTTCTTTAGCAACAAATCGGCATATTAGAATTATTTCTGAAGGATCACGTGACACAATATATATTAAAATAGAATACAGTTAATATAATATTTCACAAAAATATTAAATCAAATCAAATCAAATTATTTTTTAATCAAATGTTGAACAAATGCAGCTTTGGTGAGTATAGGAGACATCGTCACAAAAACATTCAAAAATATACACAACAATGTTTTCAAAATGATTTGCGTTTATACATATCCGCGAAAACAGCCCAAAAAACGCTGTATTACTTTTGCTAGGCCAGTAGATGGTGCTGTCACCTTGTTAGTTAACAGTACCTGTAGGGAAGTGACTATTATTCTGTTTGTAATTATTACAACATAATTATTCTATTATGCTGTATATGATGCGTCTCCGCTGTTGGTTGTAATATTGGTAAGTAAATCCACACTTCGCTGAAGAAGCATTAACAAACTCTTGAGCAGCAAGCAACCAACATGCTATTACTCTGTGTATGTTTGTGTACGCTTGTCTTTTCACGCTTGCCTCGCATGTCTACATACCTAACATGTACAACGCACGCGCATGATGTCACCATTTTCAAAGATTCACGTTTTGGGTGTTTACAAGGAAACAACAACGGTGGCGTTTTCAAAAACTTGCACTTTGAAACCCGTTTTCAAAAATATGCGTTTTCAGTCCCCAAAACGCTGTTGTCGTGTAAACGAACAGACAAAACAGATAAAAAGTTTCCAGTTTTTGGCTGAAAACGTTATCGTGTAAACGGACCTTTAAAATAAGTCTACTTATGTCTACAGCTACAGGCAGTTTTCTGTTTCAAATCAACTGAAAAGAAAATTGCTGATCAAGTTTGTTAAACAGCATTTTTATAGCTAGCTACCCAAACACTTCCAGTCTAAATGGCACAGACACTTGAAACAAACACTCTTACACCTTCAGCACTGAGAAAAAAAACTTGCATATTTGGATTGTGTAAAGTGCGGGCCAAACTTTCACATTTACATTTGCATAGTCATCTTTGTCTTACACAACCATGCCTAATGAAAATCAGCATTCATTATAACATTATAACATTAATTATTGTTGAGGTCTCTGGTGTTAACTGACCTTCCTCCTCCAAAGGCTAAAGAGTCCATGTCACCTTTAATGAAGAACAGATTATCACCAGTCCATTTGTATGCCTGCCATTGAGAAAAAAAACTGCATTTTTTAACAAGAAAACTCCTGTAATGAGTAAATCCTGTAATGAATATTGCACATGAAAGTCTTTATGAAAATGCCAAATGACAGATGAGATCAGAATTCAAACTGCCTGTAATGAAAATTTATACAGTGTTCCAAATTATTATGCAAGTCACATATCAATAGGATTTCGGTACAATAAAGAGTCAGATTTTGTTAGTGTGGTTTTCACCTATTTTTAGATAACTTGTATCAATATCAGGCAGGTTTGTTCAATAGTTTGCCAGGTCTTCTTAGGTAACTAGAAACCCTACTTAAAGAGGTTGTTCCACATTATTAAGCAAGTCACAGTTCTCATGAAATATGGTGAGGAAGAAAGATCTTTCTGAAGATGAAAAGGCAAAACTGTGCAGGTTTCTCTTTGTGAGGTTTGGTTAGCAGTGACTGAAACACAGCTTTACACACAACTGTCAGTCTGCATGGAGAGGATCTTGAGACTCCAGTAGCTTTAAACACCTGTCTGCTGCTCAGCAGTGGCTGCCATTACAATACAGTTCATTTGTTTGACAGAAACTTTTCTTAATAAATCTTTATCTGACCAAGATCTTCTGTGCTCTAAGTCACTCACAAATCTTTTGACAGGTCAATAATTTCTATTTGCTTTTCGCAAAATATTGTTTGTTTTGATGCCTTTTGCAAGACATTGCATTGTTTCATACTTTTCATCTTCAGAAAGATCTTTCTTCTTCACCATATTTCATGAGAACTGTGACTTGCTTAATAATGAGGAACAACCTCTTTAAGTAGGGTTTCCATTGACCTAAGAAGACCGGGTAAACTATTGACCAAACCTGTCTGAGATTGATACCAGTTATCTAAAAAGATGTGAAAAACAACACCAACAAAAATCTGACTCTTTATTCTACCGAAATCCTATTGATACGTCACTTGCATAATAATTTGGAACGCAGTGTAGATAAACTGAACACAAACCTCAAATTCTGGATAAAAGGTGAACAGGAAAGTCTCTCCTGTGCCATAGAAACCCTCGCTGACTTTGAAGGGTTCTGATGCCAAAGCCCCAAATATCTACAAGAGCACATAGACCAGATCTGATTAGGAAAAACCATAGGAAACATCTGAAACCAAGGTCTTGAGAGAGAGATAAAAAGAAGAGTGTGACCTGTCCATCACTGTCTTTGATGACCAGCAGCATGGGTGAGTCCTGATCCTGCATTGCCCGGTACAGCGTCTTAATGCTCATGCCGTGCTTAGATGTGCTGAAGGCCAGATTCCAGTGGTAACCGATGGTTCTGGGTGGGAGATGTTTTGCCAGCTGAGTGAAAAACAGGGAATAAGTTAGGGATAATGCATGACTAGGTGTAATTTTATGATTTTAGTGCATGACATATAGGCAAAGAACCTTATTATAGTTAAGTAAAATTAAAACTATTAAAAGCATTTTTTGTTTACTGAAATAAAACACTGTATACTAGATGAACTTCCACTAAAAAAATTAGAAATGTTAACTTGGCAACTAAAGACCTTTAAGCTGATGCACTAAAACAGGAAATAACTGGAAATAAATAAAAATTAAACAACTAAAACTGATATAAGAATAAATTTAACTTCCCTAACATTTTTAAACATTCATTTTTATAATTTTCACCCCTACGATAATCTGCCAAATGCCTTCTTTAAAAAAAGATACCAAACTTAAATCTGTGCTACATAGATTTATAACAATTTAAGCTGGAAATATCATTTTCGGGTCTATGCACAATCAATCGACAGTCAACAGGTTTAACCTAAATATTAATATACATTTTTCTTTTAACAAAATCATATAAAATAAAAAATATCAAATATAAAAGTTGATTTAAAATGATGATGGAAAAACTATAATAGTATATAAATAATGCAAAAAATAATATTGCTGTGCACTTTGGAGCTATGGAGTATCCTGCTTACACTATGTTCACTTGTCAGCACGGACAAGCTTTTATTAATATTTGCCACATAAAATTTGACAGAACAGATATAAATAAAAGTCAGATCTGGAATTCAGAAATAAAATAAAGTATCACGGTAATATAACATATATTTGAATAAATAATGAGTATAATTACTTTAAAAGAGATATTTATTGTAGCATTTTGTAACAAAGCTACTTTATAGTTAAAAGTTATAGGGCAGCGTTGACAACAAGTTTCTGTGCTCCTGAATCTTTTTAATGCTTTCTGATGTAATATGTAAATAAAAATAAAGAAAAGATGGAAAACAGGAGAACATGAAAACATTAAAAGCCCAATTACAGTAGCACTGACCTTTTCACACAAGTAGACACAGAGAAGCTGAACACACAGCAAAACACTTAAAACCACATAACCGCACAAAACCTCTGAAGCTTCACTACAAAACACATTGCAAACGGCACAGTAAGATCAGATCAAAAGATCAGGACGTCATGTAGTCTCTGACAACTGCAGCTTTAATTACATGACAGTCAAAAAGAGTATGAACACAGTCATACTGTCTTTCTGGATGAGATAAAAATTTGTCTGTTTTAGTGTTATTGTAGTATTATTTAGATACTAATATAGTGTTAATTAATTTTTAATGACCTTTTATTTTTAGATTTATTTACTACAAAAATATTCTATATCCATATAGCTTAAATTTAATTTTTCAATTTAGATTTAGTTATTTTAGTACTTCAGCTTATTTTTTAAATTTTTATTTTTATTCAATCTAACCGCACAAAGTTATTTAGTACTTCAATTTATTTTTAAAATTTTTATTAGTGCTGTCAAATGATTAATCGCCATTAATCGCATCCAAAATAAAAGTTTTTGTTGTTTGACATACTGTATGTATGTGTACTGTGTATATTTATTATGTCTATATAAAATACATACACATTCAGTAAAGTATTTTGAAAATTACATGTATATACATTTATATTATTTATATTCTTATATTTTATATTATATATAAATATATTTAATATATAAACATAACATATTTTTCTTAAATGTATACATGCATGTGGTTTGTAATTATATATACATAATAAAAACTTCAGCTTATTTTTTAAATTTTTAACACTATTCAACAGTATTACTTAAGAACAAATTCATAAAGTAATGAATAAACTAAAAAATTTTTATTTTTATTCAATCGTATGTCTTCAGAACACTTGGGCACAGTCATATGTAAGGTTGAAATCATAAGGTTCTGAATCCACACAACAATTCCTTGTTGAATGATTTATTTAAAAGAACTGACTCAAGAGTCATTTATTTGTGATTCAGACCGAATCAGAATCATGTCTTACTACAAGCCCTCAATGCAAAAAAAACAAACAAATAAATTAAATATTTTGCCACTTTAGATTCAACATCAGCATTAATATTAAACAATGTTTTAATACAGTATTCTGTCCACATTGGTGGAAGAATTCAGATCATTCTGTTCTAGTATTATCGACACACTTTTTTTTCTGTTTAACACTGTAAAGCTGCTTTGACAATCTGTACTGTATAAAGCACTATATAAATAAAGGTGACTTGACGTGACTATTAATCTTAAAATTCAGACAATTTTTTTATGGTTATTCTATATCCTGGTCATATGGAAAACAGTGCACGCATGCATGCACACACGCAGAACAGTCTCCTTTGCTTTTCAAATCATTCCTATGCCCCTGGCCATAACATGACAAGTGTGAATAAATCTGTCTGTTAACATGTCTGAGATCATCCTCCGGCTGAGAATCAATAACCGGTGAACAGTGAGGAGGGCTGCTTATTTCTGGACCAGCGGATCGATGAAACACTGTAAAGCCCAGAGCAGCGGGCAGATTTATTTCACTGCACGCTTACCTTCTCGATCTGCTCGGCCTCCAGAAGGTCACTGGGTTCGTTCAAGTTGGGCTTAAAAGTCTCTGGCTCCAGGCTGGCGGTGATGGACGTGCCATGTTTGGAGTTTACATCCTCCTTTGTGGTGATCTAAAGAAAGAAGACGCCATTAGCAAACTATCTAGTGACATTCTGATTCAAGCCACATAAACCTGAGACTATAACAAAGAATGACTGTAGATCTTCCTTGAAATTTACCTATAAACTCTCACAGCAGGGATTTGGTATTCAAAACACTTATGGAAGAACAGACAAAACAAACTAAACAATAAATTCAACTTGAGCAAGAGAGCAGAGAGTTGATTTATCTCTGGTGGAATTCACTTATGGGGACAAACTAACCTGAGAAGACAAACTAATCCTGCAGGAAATGTTTTGGCTAGGCAATATGGGATACTTGTGCATTATTTCCCAAAATCAGCGGCTTTCAACCAGTGGAAATGGTCAGTTTTCCTATTCAGTCTGTCATGTTAATAATTAAGCTTGTTGTTTAGACAGTGCAGTTAATGGTTATATTAATAAACTTCATTTTATGAGATCAAGGATTGCTGTTGCTCAAACATTATGCATGGTGTTAGCAATGCAAGGTAATGAGTTCAATTCCTAGATTAGAGAATGCATGAACTTAATGCAGTGTAAGTTGCATTGGATAAAAGCATCTGCTAAATGCATAAATTTAATGTAAGGACATTTTTGTTCACCTTCATACGCAATTTTAGTGATATGTTGGATCGCCACTTTTGATGTCCAAAGTAGAATCTGGTTTCTGAAGCACTTCTCCAAAGCCTGTTACATCAGGACTAGTGGTGTTATTTTACAATGTAGTGCCACAGAGAGTTAACTTTCCCTCTCTTGGCCTGAACACACTCAGGTTACGCCAGCCGTGCTTCAGTTACATTAACTGTCTACAGCAAATAACCGGGCAGCAGTCAATGCAGGCCTCGACCCAAACACCCGCCCGAACCTCAGAACATCAGAACATCCTGGACAAATAAATAATTTTGCAGGGATATATACACCACCACTCAAAATAATAACACTAATATAAAGATACATTAAAATGCTAATATTGTGAAATATCATTACAATTGAAAAAAAAAAAGGGTTTTCTATTTTAATATATTTTATAATATAATTTATTCCTGTGATGCAAAGCTGAATTTTCAGCATCATCACTCCAGTCTTCACTGTCACATGATCCCTCAGAAATCATTATAATATACTGATTCAGTGCTCAAGAAACATTCTTATTATTACCAAAGTTGAAAACAGCTGTGCTGCTTAATATTTTTGTGTAACTGCTATACATTTTTTTTTTTTACAAGATTCTTCAATGAATCAATTATTTATTTGAAATATAATTTTTTTGTAACATTATAATCGTACACTTTTGATCAACAGAATGCATCCTTGATGAATAAATGTATTCAGTTCTTTACAAAAAATATATTACTGCCAACTAACTTCTTAAGGGTAATACTATTAATAATCTGTGCATCTAAAAATTGTTGTATCACTTTAAGGGCTACACCTTATATAGGAAATTATGGAATTTTCTGCACAAACATTTTTGTGTCAAGAACAAACTTGCCATCCACAGCAAGGCAAGTGCAATGTACAAAACCTAGAGCTACAGCTGCAGGGTTCTACAGATTTTGTGCACCTGAAGGCGTTTGCATAGGGAGCGCAGATCTTCACTGTTTAAAGCATCGATCCGGCGGTGGTACTCAGTCCATGACACTACCTGCTCCAGAAACAGGGGGACACAACCACACCGCTGAGCAGGACGACAAGATGAGGCCAAAATATGGACAAGAATGTGCAGTTTGGGTCTCTTTTAATACAAGATGTTAACTACTAAAACTGTAGCCAGGAATGACTGTCTTTATGAGATATGGAAGAGATGAGTATAAGATTGAAAGCCTAGATCGTGTCATTATATATGTGAAAGTACAATACAAATATGAGCAGACAACACAGCAAGTGTTTTGCATGATTGTGTCACTTGTTTTGCACGAAGCTTTGCAGACAGATAGGTTATGAGAACCATATTCATAATAACTAACATTAGCCATAGCAGAGCCACATAGAAACACTCAACGTCACCTTCAAAACTAAATATTCTGTTATTATTTTCTCATCCCCATGTTCAACATCCATCTTACCACTTTAATAAAATCAAACTCATATCTTAGTCATTTATCAAGAAAGCTACCTTCAGCTGCCCTTGAAATTTTTACTGCATTTATTCTTATGTAAATATCAGTCCTTAAACACAACAAACACATTACAAAACTACCACATGAAAACACAGTTCACCCAAAAACTAAACTTCTGTCATAATTAGGGATATGCCGGTATCAAATAGTATTACTACTACCAACACATTATTTCTTACTTAAAAGGTAAGACTTAATTCTAACGAATAACTAATATAAAACGATTCACTAATGAAAATCAATCAATCTTTCTTCTATGGAAAGATTCATTTCTGACGAATACCCAAGCCAACTCTTTTCAGTGTAATGGAAGTGAATGGACACTAGGGCTGTTAAGTTTCAAAGTGACAAAAAGAACAACAAAAGTATTATGAAAGTGCATACAATGCAATAAAGTAAAAGTCTTCTGAAGCATAAGTCGTTAATTTAAACATTAAAGACATTAAATCTTAACATTATTGAGATTAAATCGTTGACGGATCAAGACTTGTTCTGTGAAATGGAACAACCGATTCATTAAAAAGATCCGAGTCACAAGAACGATTCACTCAAGAATCAAACACTAGAGCGGATTTTATGTTATTTTTTATCTGACTTTTTTGTCTGTTGCCCACACAAATTTATCATATGGCTTCAGACGTTGTGTCCTGCTTTTTTGTGTCCCTTTAAAGCTTATGTCCAGTTACTATTTGTCTTAATTATATAGAAACACAGCGACTAGGACGTTCACTTAAAATGTTCTCTTTCGAGTTTCATCACGCAAGAAGGTGAGTCATACGGGTTTGGAATTCGGAATGTCATGATAGAGAGTAAATAACGACTTTTATTTATTTATTTACTTATTTTTTGCAGAACTATCTCTTTAAAGTCCTGCAACAACAATGACTTGTCGACAGTAAAAGGGAAATGAACGAGACAGCGGTCATTCTACTCCGTGACGGTAAATAAAAGTTTTAGCCGACACGTTGCCACTTTACAGCTCTCAATAATGTAACTTACAAGGAGGAAGGTAAACTAGAGCATTCATAAAAAATGCATATCGCCTCAAGTGAGACATTCACTGATTCACACACACACACACGCTCCAGCATCACAGATCAACAGCAATTGCATCAGCAGACTTTCATGTCTCACTTTTACACTCTTTTACTTCAAGAGCAGCAGCACAAACCCATCAGACACAGCCAGCGTCAATCAACACAGCCAGACATTACACGCTAATATTTCAACAGCCCGCTCACATCAACACATTCACTCAACACTTGTGTTTACGTACATAAGTGTACTTAGGAGTCAGAGGTTTTCCTTCCTTCATCCGCTTGGAGAACATGATCTCACTGCTTGACACATTCAGCCTTCTTTCCGCCAACATGCCATTTTCAGACGGCAAGATATTGACAGACACCTACGTGAGCCAATGACATCGGACCAAATGGAAGCATTCGGCCTCTGATTGGATCTGTTACAATACGCCCCGCCTCCTGTTCGGAACGCTTTAGCGCTCTTAAAGGAACAATCGCACCTAAACGCGACTTCTTTATAGTTTGATCAATAAAGCTTGCGAATGGTTCAAATGATAAAGGTTATAACGCGGAGGGATCTAAACGTACACTATTAAAAACAAGGATGTCGAGGAAGACTCGTTTAGAGTTAAATACACACATGTTCTTTAACTGGACTAAACATGCTTGTACCAATAAACTGCTTTTTGGGAGTAGAACAACCAAACTCAAACACTCTGGCCATGTTTCAAATGTCACTAACCATGAGCACCTATTGAGCTGCCTACCTAGACAGCATTTTTGGGCATGATGCCCACAGTGTCCTCTAGGTAGGCTGTTCAATATGTTTCGAGAGACAACAAAGTAGCAAACTTTGAGGCAATATAATACCAGATGTATGATCACATTATTCAATACTCATAATAGGTAAATTCATTCAGTACATGCTTTAGTTCAAAGTGACTTAACCGTGTGTAACCTGGGAAACTGTACCAAGATAGCACACGTCCGTCTGCAAGATGTATGCACTTCATCTGGAAAGCATCTGCTGTGTACAAACATCTGATAGACGTCTCTAAGATGTCAGTTTTACATACATTCTTAATCATAAACATCTTAAAGACATTTTCTAAATGCCTATTTTACATCTGATAGGAAATGTCCTAGAGATGCATTGCAGATGAGCAAATACTCCTTTCAAATAGACGTCTCTGTGATGTGTGTGTGTGTGCTATCACTTTTCACATTTCCTTCAATAACTCACAAGCTACTTTAAATCTACCTGCCATTTTTTAAAGAAATATAAGAAACATGCATATGTGCCAACAATAACGCAGATAGGCCTGTCACGATAACAACTTTTTGTTGTGCGATATATTGACCCAGAAATAATTGCGATAAGCAATATTAGGCATTTTATGCCAATGAATATATCATCATAATATAACAGCATAATAATGCAAGAAGGCCTACACACTTCCAAATGACAACAAACTTAAAATTTTTACAAATATTTAGCTCATGGAAATGAAGTATCAAAATATTAGATACCTTAAAAAAACCTGAATAACATTTTCTAACAAAAAGTGCAAAGTAACAAGTACAAAAAAAAAAAAAGAAAAATGCACAAAGAACTTTTATGGAGATTTTGTCATCTACAGATTGTTCCTTCTTTTCTCTCTGTATTAAGGGTGCACACTATTGCTGAAAAACACAACCACTACTTAGCAGTCAGATGTCTGTATGCACAAAGGCACAGGTCCCTAAACAAGGCCATATACATATATATTACATATATTTCATGACAACACCACGTTATGTACGAGAAGCTGCAAAAGACACAGGCGCAAGTGGAATGTACAAAACATAGTGACATTCATTTTTAAGTAAACATAATGGGCGATATATTGCGTCACCAAAAACTATTGAGGTCATGAACATATGAAGAGTTTGGTTCCAAAATGCTATAAATCCATTTAGATTAATTTGAGCAAAAATGTGTTTTCTTTACCGAGAAAGTGGCAAGATGAAACCCACTATTTTCTGTTTCAAACTTTCACATAGCATCTTAGATTATAATAACATTAAAAATTAAAATCCAGATTTTGACTTTCAAAGATTTATTATAAAATGTTATTATTTTTTCCCCAAAATGCAAAAAATCCATGATACGTTTTTTTTTTTCTTTTCTGAAAGTAATTTTTCATAATGAAACTGTTGAAAATACACAACATAGTAAGTTGATCCACATGTGACCGCCACTGAACTTGGTCAATAATAATCTTATATACAGGCACTAGACATACGTTCATCAGTCATCGCTTCCAAAATGAATTCAACGGGTCATCTTGTTTGTTACAAATTAATTACAACAATAAAAGAAAATGTCATCAAATTCATCATGAACAATATCACACAGAAATTCTAAAATGACATTTCCCTTACATTCAACTTTCAAAAGTGCTTTCATTTTTGCCATCTTACATTCATTTAGTTTAGCCTAGTGCTATATGCTGTATTAACAAAAACATAAATGGCATTAATAAAAAACACCAACACAAGCTATATAATATTGCGTTCATAATCGATTGCGATTCATCTAATGAACGCGATATAGCATAGATTGTCGTGATCTGCGTCTCTGTGTTTTAAATGCCGCTCCATCTGAAAGCATGTGATGGAGATTTACCAGTACTATTAATCACAGAGTTGGCTTTACTGACAAGATGCGCATGACAATGTTGTTTGTTGTTCACAAAGTACAAAGTAGATGAGGAAAACTAGGATGCCGGGTGTATTCAAAGCACCACAATTACTGTCTAGAGTGCATGGAATGATGCTCTGTGATTGGTTGAGAGGATATATCGCATTCTGCAAAGAAGGGAGACTGGAGTTTGTCGGGGTTTGGAAAAAAGGGAGAAAACATGACGTTTGGAACCAAACTTATATATTGTGTGACAAGTCGATATATTGATTATTGCAACAGGCCTACTGTAAATGCAGATAAAATATTTACACTGAGAATTAATATTAAATGTAACACAAGAGGTCAGAGTATTATTATTGCCACAGACAATGTTAATGTGCCCCTATTATGCCATTTCGAATATATTGCCTTTCATGAGTGTGTAATGTAGCTGTATCTGAATGTAAACTATCTGCAAAGTTATAAAGCTGACAGGTCATGGTAAAGAAAGTTATTGTCTCTCAAAAAAAAAGAAAGAAGAATCAACTCTGAACAGCCTAGTATGAGTGGTTATGAACGAATGAATGAAACGCATTTGTCCGTGTTTCACTCCGTCTTGAATCGCGCTCGCTGAAAGCACTTGAGAAACAGTGTCTCTTCCGCAGCTCGGTACTCTCTCGAGCAAGACTGTGTGACATTTATATTACATGATTTGACTGATTCTTATGTAGAAAGGGCGACAGCGCACCGCATTTAAAGAAATGATCATTCATGTTTTTATAACTGCTGGCCAAATTCAAAAACAAAAATTAAATCACCTTTGAGAGCAAGGGGGCCCCCTGGTGTTTCGGGGGCCCTACGCAGGTTGCCTAATTTGTGTATAGGGAGGATCGGCTCTGGTTATGGCAATGAGTGTTTCATTTCTGACACCAATAGTAGACCAATAACAAAGGACTGGGCAGACTAACCAATCAGAGCAGAGTAGGTTCACGGAAAGGAGAGGTTCAGAGAGACTGGATCAACTGCTTCTTATGAATCATTGAAAAATGTTGTGAAATTAAATGTATATTATGACCTTGCATGCATGTAAACCTGTTGTAGGAGACTCACAAAACAATATCAGGAACCTTAAAAATGGCATAATATGGGCACTTTAACACTTTGAAAATTATACTAACCGATGTAAATCAAATAAGAGCACACCTCAAAATACTAATTTAATAGTGTTCTTGAAAATTTTCACTTTTAAATGATACTTTTAGCTGTCAGGAATTATGTTTGAAGCAAAAAAAGTGCTTATACTTATTTAAATAGAGTAATAAAATTGTGAGAACACTAGTGAAAATGCTTATTTTCATCCAACAAATATATATATATATATACATATTGCAGTACAAATTATATTATCAACATAAATTGAGATAAAAGCTTAAACGTATGCCTCTCTTTTTTGCTTTAATGGGAACAGCCTGTATTTAGTCCCCTTATATAGAACAACCAAACTAAAACACTCTCGTCACATTTCAAATGTCACTAACTATGAACACTAAATAACCTAGGGAGCTGCCTACTTAGACCTATCTGTTAACGTTTAAGTCAAACAATTTTAAAATGTACAGGCATCACAATTTCAGACAGCAGCGAAAAATATGGGACATTCAAAATGCAACTTTTATGCCTAAAAATCAATTTCACAAAGTAAAGCAACTACACGTAATTGCACTTAAAGAGTTAGCTTGACTGAGCATGTGCTAAACAAGTGTCAACACTCTAGCTTGCTTAGTGTTACAACTGATCCCCTGAGTATCCTGGAGGTCACAATATCCAGTTGAGTTCATGACTCATGCCACCCCTGCGGCCATTATCAGAGAAGTTAATTTTACTTATTCATATCAAAAGATCATGTGGCTTTGCAAAGATCTTCCAGTTCCAGAATAACAAATCAGTCTATTTTGTTCCCTACATCATTAATTTAAAGTCAAATTTAAATGCTGCCACAGTCGTAGTATCGGTTTCTCAGTGCCACAGATTGGTTTCAATACGGCTATCAGAACACAATAACATGCAGGGAGATATCAGATGGTAATGTTTCCTATTTTCCAATCAGTGAAACATTCAAACTGAGCTTTATAAAAGAAACACCACGCAAAATACATCAGGTTACAACACTTGCACCTATAGGCATGATTTGCTTGTATCTCATTCAGGCATGACATAGTCAGGCTGCACCATGCCTTTTAAAACAGGACTGAGGTATCCATGCATGCATAAACTGCATACATGTGCCTCTTTCTTGAAAAAACAAAACAAATAAAATAATGAAACAACTGCACACTCATGCAAAACACCAGCTGCAAGCTCACAGTGCACAATGCATCTTGGTTTCACAAGAACCAGTCTGAGAAACATTCAGCAAAATTAAATACAGGAGCTCTGACAACAAAGTATAACTGGTGCATGAAGGTGTATGAAGTGCGGGGAACACAATAAAGACACTTCAAAAAACCTGGAACATAGAAACAGACAATAAAGACACACAGACAGGTGCAAATACAATAAAGAGAAATATCTGAATCAAATTCAGTGCATACAGAATACAGCACACATAGAATACAGACACAAGCATAAATCACAGATATAGTATCACTCCAAACGTGAGCTGGATGGGTCATACCTCCCACTCCTTATCTGAATTGTCTACAGTCTGCTGCTCCTCGTTTGCTTCGGACTCCTCGATTTTCTTAACCACGATGAAGCCAGGATCACGGCTGATGCTTCCTACCCCATCCCCAAAAACATCCGGGCTCCACTGGATGAAGAAAACATACAGGTGGTCTGACCTACAGAAACAATGACAGACAAATTGTTAAAAATGATATTATATTATATATTACATTTTTAATTGCTTATGAGCCAGATGGAATATGCTGAATTTATCCATATTTTCTGCTCTAATTTTAGGGAAAAAATAGGAATTCTGTGGAATGGATTTAGACATGGTTAAATAGGTTAAATTAGTTACATTCTTATTGGTAGATTAAAGAATAATCCAAAAAAATATTTCATAAACAAACATATCTGATCAAATGTGTTCCATTTTGATTTTTTTTTATAAGTTTCTAGATAAAAATATTTTTACAAAATTTCACAGCATGAAAATAGTGGCAATACTGTTCATCTGAATTTCATTTGACCTTTTTGTTTATTGCATTAATATATATTTTTTTAAATAAAAAAATGAGTTATCTCTAATAAAGTACACAACCATTTAAAGTTTGGGGGTTGGTAATTTTTTAAAAATGTTTTTAAAAGAATTGTCATGTCATTGGCATGTGCGGGGCTCCGTAGAACCCAAATGGTAATGCATGTAGTTGTTTTTAAACAGGCAAAGCCATTGAAAACTCAGTGTGACTTGCATTAGGATGTGACGGGCAGCGTGAGCTTCAAAGCCTCGTCTGTCAGGCCCTGCTCACACACTATTGTCATGACACTTTACACTGATCATCCGGGTCGCCACCTAACTAGGTCATGTAGCCGGGCCCGGCCGTGTCTCAGTGACAACAACAGACAGAAGTTTGGCCACAGAGCTCTGCAGTGCAGTACTACAGCACACAGCATGTCTGGAGTTCTTTTCCTAACTTGCAGACTATGTCAAAACAAATCTATTCTGACTCTCTCATTCTGAAATATCTGTGACTCATCTCATACAGTGATAACAGACAGAATAAGTTCCAGTGGGATGAAGAACACTGAACGCTTGTGTTGAATCAGAGGGTAGATGAAATAAGACAAAGACAGCACTGTGTCAGTACTAGAGAGCGGATCGCGTAATAAGACCATGTTAATTTTACATCAGTTATCATTAAAAATGAAAGTGACTTCTCACAAAATTGAATTAGAAATTGAATTATGCTGTGTAATTTCATAGAGAAATGTGTTTTATGTGAATCTGACCAAAATATAAAAAGGTCACATTTCAACCCATAATAATAATAATATCAAGAAGAAGAAAAAGACGACGATGAAGAAAAGAAGAAATTATATATTTTGTAAAAATACAATTAACAAATAATGTAATAAATAATAAAATTATTTTGCATAGAGAAAAAGCCTTAATAAAATAAAATATTTACATGGATCAAACTAAACTTAAAAACATTATGGATGGATGGATGGATAAAAAGGGAGTCATTTGACCAACATGTAAAGTAAATCTAAGTGACGGGCTCTGCCAGAATAAAGTGCAAAATGGACCAGGTTTTATACAAATAATGGACACAAACTGTGGATTAGTTTGATTCCACATGTCAGACTCACCTCTCCTGGGGAACGGCAAACCAGTACTCATGCTTACGGTCACGCTGTGCGTACTGCTGCATGGAGGCACTGGCGTTGGACACAAACGTCTTCTTCATGGCCTTGCCAACCCGCAGACACAGAAACTTGTGAGACTTCTGCATCTCCTTGGATACCATGAGGCCTGAAACAAAGAAATATAAGCTCATCCTAAAAGCCCACCACAGAAATGGAGCAAAGGTAAAAACTTATACAAAACCTATTAAAAAATGACTAATACTTGACCAAATTTGATTGGCTGTCAATAAAGTGTGATGCAATAATGCATCCATCATCTCACGGCCTGCATATGAAGGACAGGAAGCACATTATCTAAAAAAATAGATGTGCGATAATCACTGGAACAAAAACACATTGCCTCTAATGAACTACACCCTGCCGGGAGCTCATATCCGAAGCTGAATCCAATGCATCTTTTGTTAATAACTGATTAGAAGGTCAGCGCAGCGGGAGATGTAGAAAGAAACACCTTACACCAGTGTTGTAGGAGCCAAAGCCCTTTACACAGCCAATGCAACATTAATCTACTTCCACTGCAGAACACAGTGGGAGGGCATTCATTTTCAATGGGCTAATTTGGTGTGTAATTCAGATGACTTTTGAAGTGAATCTTGAGCTGTGGTAATAACCCCCTGTGATTTGTCAGAGTAGTTCAATGAACCAAACAGGGATATGTGCCGGCCCGGGACAGGAGTTGAACCTCACTCTTATGTCATGAGGCTGATGAATATTACTGTGTTGAATAAGCAAAATAACTTTATATAGTTTAAAAAGTAATATTTAGGCTTTTGAGTTGTTGTCACTGGTCTTTTATATATATATGTATATATAGTTTTATTCACATTTATACATATTTTTTATTATTGTTTTATAATACATTTTGATTTTAATGATTTGGAGAATTTTATTTTAGAATTGTATGTAGCTTAAAAAAAATTAAAAAAAAAAAAATAAAAAAAAAAAATATATATATATATATATATATATATATATATTTTTTTAAAACGTTTTAATGTGTTGTTTAACAGATTTTTTATCTTTTTCAAATATATATATATATATATATATATATATATATATATATATATATAAATTATATAATATATTAGATAATAATATTATTATATATTGTTCATATTATTATATGTAATATTATTTTATAACAAACAATTTATACACACATACAGCAAATCTACAATTTTGAGGCTGACATAAGGCTGATGAATATTACTGTTTCCAAGCTGTGTTGCTGTAAAACTATCATATGATTTTATACATAAGTCATATGGACTGCTTTTATGATTTTTTTGATAATATTTCAAACAGCTAAAATAATTCTTAACAATAAAAGAACAGAAAAAAAGGAAAAGGAAGGGAAAAAGTAAAACTAGAAAAATAAGCAGATTTCAGCCACCATTTTCCCACATTAATAATATATAGCATCTATACGACTTCATCCACATCATTGCATCTTAACTGAACAACTTTCTGAACAACAAACAGACATTGTTGACTTGGGTGGTGACATGTTCATGTGATGTCAGCAAGCTGCAGATGTTTAGAAACAAGCCTTATGTTTTAAACTCTTTTATCCAACAAGTTCCTCATGATAACGTCTTGAACTCACTCCCTTGGGCTCTTTCTGAAAGCTGGCTCATCCCTTAGTGTTGAATAATTATCAGTAGATGACTCACACACTGGGATGGAAAGCACCTTGGGGCACACAGAGATCTCAGCACGTCTACAGCTGACAAGCATGGAGGAATGATGATAAAAATATACAAGTGAGAGTCTAAAAATGAACATTTCATTATCTGCATTCCATAATAAGACTATGGAGCCTAGTGGACATACTGCTCATACAGCCCTGAGTACAGCTCTCTGGCATATCATGTGAATATCATAGCATTCTATTATTTGCACCTGTACCACTGTACCTTCTTAATACCACTGATTATGAATATGATAATCATTTAATTCTTTAGTTTAGGGCCATGATGGGTTAAGTATGACACCACGATGAAAATTTTTCTTATATATATATTTATATATATATATATATATATATATATATTATATATATATATATATATATATATATATATATATATATATATAAACTCTAAGCATCATAAAAAATTTTATCATTTTACTTTTGCTGTCGGCAAATCTTGGTTTAATTATATTTTATTGTACACTACCACTACCAAAAGTTTGGGGTCAGTAACTGAGAGAAATTAATACTTGTATTCAGCAAGGACATATGAATTAGACCAAAGGTTACTGTAAAGACTTTTACATTGTTACAAAAAAGATTCTATTTTTAAAAATGCTGTTCATTTTACTTTTCTATTCCTCAAAAAAAACATTAAATATATAAATAGAATACATACTAGGTCTGTCAACAGATTTAATTCATTCTTAACAACCTGTGATTAATCACATTATTTCTAGTTAATATATTTTCAGCTATACTTTTAAGGAAAGAACTGCCTGATGTTTCTGATGTGTGTTGTAATGTTAGTGTGTATGTGCAGTTGTCATGTTTGATGGGCTTTAGCTTATCTCTCGGTCAGAGAAAGAGCTGCTGGCACAGTCTGGCCTCGACAGATCAAAGCAGCGTGTAAAAGCCGTGGTGAAAACAGGTGCGCCACTTTTCATTTCGAAGCACCTTTCAACTCACTATTTTACACAATATAAAGTTCTCTCTCACTCTCTCTCTCTCTCTCTATATATATGATTGTATAAAAGAAAATAACTAAAAGAAAATAAATTGATAAACACTAAATATATAAACAGATTAAAATGTCCATATTTAAATACTATTTAAAAAGTAGGATTTTGAGTTTTAATATTTCATCCATTTTTTTCATTTTATCATATATAAAATAAATGTATAATTATTTCAAATTAAATCATTAAAATTAAATTAAATATAAATATAAAATATTTAAAATGTACTATATTTAAGGTCTATTATACATAAAATAATTATATTACATAATTATAATTGTATAAAAATTATTATATTTATTATAATTATATTATTATTTACACAATATAATTATTATATTATGTAAATAATAATATAATTATAATATAATAATTTTTATACAATTATAATTATTTAATATATAATTATATTATATATATTACTATATTATATTATTTACATCTTACAATATAATATATATTTAATGCACACACAATCATTTATATATATATATATATATATATATATATATATATATACAAAAAATAAAAAAGTGTGTAGATTATAAATAAATAAATATGTATTTATATACATACATTACACACACTACACACACTACACACACACACACACACACACACACACACACACACACACACACATGACTAATTCAAAACCCTGGCACAAATGGCAGAAATAACAAATAACATAAATACTTCAGTGTTGGGTGTAACGCGTTACAAAGTAACGCGTTACTGTAATAATATTACTTTTTTCAGTAACTAGTAGTGTAAGACATTACTCGTCTGAAAATGGTAATATTATTAAAGTTTTCCCGAGCTAGTTACTTGCGTTACATTTGCCAGTAGCACCTTCATCACACACAACTAGCACACAACACAGAGAACAGAAGGGAAGGGGAGGAGGGCGTGAATGGAACAGTCATTGGTCTGGGTTTGGCACGAGGTATCATTTACCATCACCGATTGGTCGACACCCGGCAGCCAGCAGCAGAGCGGCACCCTCAAAGACAGATGGGGAAAAAAATGGAAGCGTCAACAACGGCAAGCTCTTTTTCAGAGGAAGGTTCCCAGCAACAGAAAGCTAGTTTTGACGGTTGGAGATTCAGTAATTATTTTGAATATGTTCAACGGAAGGAAAATAACTTGACGGTGAAGTGCACACTCTGCCCGGGGAGAAAGCTGCTCTCCACCGCTTGTAACTCTACCTCCAACTTGAAGAAGCGCCTGCAGCGACAGCACGGACACATCAAGCTCGTTGCGAAGCGACAGAGTGACATGAACGACCAGCCCCACAAGCAGCAAAAACTTTCATTTGAACATAAAGTACTACCAACATCAAAATCCGAGATAAATAAGCTTGTTGCCTCGTACGTAGTAGAAGAAATTTACCTCTTTCTACCGTCGAATCGCTGTCTTTTAGAAAGATACGGTGTTTGTTAAACATTGAGGAAGTTAATACTTGTTTGTACTTGATTGCACAAGTACAGTTGTTTGTAGTTATTTGTGCTAGACAGTGCCAGTCTGTTGTTGGCGTAATAAAGACCCTAAAGAACACTCCTCCTTTGTATGTTCTCCCTCCATCTGATGCACCTCAGGCAATTTTATAGAGTAATTAAGAAAAAAAATGTAACTAGTAATATAACTAGTAATATAACTAGTTACTTTCTCCAGGGAGTAATAAATAAAACTAATTCAATAAAATATCCCAAACAAATATGTAATAATAAAAAAATAACTATTTTAATTAACTATCACCAACACAACTGGTCAGTGGCACAAATGGCAGAAATATCGGAGAAGATGTTGTCGTACCCTCAGCAGAGCTCAGTCTCTGGCTGCTCTTAGACTGTTGGTCGTTCTCTCTCTGGGCCTGCTGGACACTCTCTCGCTGTTCCTTTGCTTGTTGCATAGTGTGACTCTTCCACATCTTTCTCAGCTCCTCTATGTCCGTCTCTGAATCTCGAGTACCATCTCTGGTCAGTTTAGCCCCATCGGGGCTGCTTTCCTGTCCCGAGGCCTCCCCTGCTCCAGGGGCCAAGCTTTGAGAACCTGAGGAGGGGACAGCGCCTTCGGTCTGGCAGTGGGGTGGTTGCTGGTGGTCCCTGCTGGTGGGTGTGCTTGGCTGTTCCTGGTTGGGTTGTTTGGGCTGGGCAGTTTCGCTGGCTGGTTCTCCCTCCTCTGGCTTTTTCTCCTCTGTATGGCTGCCCTCAGCAGTCTGAGGTTCCTGGAGGAGGGTCTGCATGGATTGGGACGAGGCTCCTGATGACTTGTCCTCCTGCTGTAGCTCCTCTGTGGACTGCCGCTCCTCCCGGATGGGCGAGAGCTCTGACTCTGTGAAGACGTCCTCTGAGATGGAGCCCTCAGTGCTGCGGGGGGCAGTGCTGGCGCTGTCATAACCCTCCCGGAGATGAGAGCTTCCAGAGAACACGGCTTCAAAATCCCTGTGGCACAAACAGAGAGAATGAGAGATGCACCTTCTAGAAAACTAATATTGCATATCGAAAGGTGTCTTTACTGCTCTATGATGTGGCTTTGCTTCAACCTCACAGTATTCTTCAATGCTAATAACATAAATAATTATTCACTGATACCACTGTATGCACCGCACTTAACTTAGTTATGTCTGAAATAACATAAAATAATAAACAACACAATAGAAGGACTGCACCATTTAAATGTTAAATTAGTTTTCTTTATATATATATATATATATATATATATATATATATATATATATATATATATATATATATATATATATATATATATATATATATATAAACCTTGACCCTCTAACACCAGCATTCTCTAAAAGTGCATAAATGAAAAGTAGGTCCCTCTGTCTGTACATCTGCACGATCAAAGGCGTCTATGCTTCACATCCACAACTGAGACCCTGCAGTGAACCCCGTCTGACTGATGAACCAACCAACTCAGCTCTGAGCTGAATAAAACACAACATCATTCATAAACCAACAGAGGATATAAATATCTCGGGGTGGAAACGCTGCTAAAATCATTAATTTCTTATTACAAATAGAAATGGGTGAGTAATTCAGATGTAGGCGGCTGAATTCATGCTTCATTAACCTTAGAGTAAAAATCAATTTCCTGTATAATAAAGCAGAACAGTAGATATCTGAAATAATCGTACATGCTCACCGCAAAACAAAATATCGATTTGTCACATGAGAGATCTTCAATCTAGATAAGACATCTGAAGATGAATCCTATTAATAACATGGAACGCAGCTGCAATTTTCACTTTTCATAATCTTTCATAATCAAAACTATTAGTTGGTGGCTGAAGTCGTTTTTATTATTTGGTTTTTTGGCCTTTGTGCCGCTTATTGTAGAGCGAGGACAAGAACTTACTTTGGCATGTGAATCTGTGAATCTTAATTAAAATAATACGTTTCTGATTCATTCAGAAAACAATATTTTGCAAATTCAGAATGATTCATTTTGATTTGATTCACAATAATATTCAATTTCAGTTATTTGATTCTGTATTTTATTAAAGGTGCTGTATGTACGTTTTTGACTCTACTAAAGCATAAAAATACCATAATATGTTTGCAGATATTTAAGAAACATGCTAAGTTAATATACTTGTTTATCTGAAAAACAATGCTACAGTCAGTTATTCTCCTTTGAAAATGTGCGTTCCAGGCCAGAATGTCGGTCTCTGTTTTGGTTTGTGAAACCCGTCCACTGCCAGTTTACCCAATTGTATTGGGCACCCCGGGTTGCCAGTTAAAGGAAAACACAGCGTATTTAATTTCATTCATCGTCAAGTGTGCTCATTCCTGTTGGTGTCATCAATCTGGCAACCTGAGTGTGCGTCAAGTCTGAGGAGGAGGGGCCAGGTGGAAAAAAAATCCCTCTCCAATATTTTGAATTTGGACTGCAATACCTACTTCAACTACTCTGTGTAAATCCTGCATTTATAGGATTATTTAAATACTAAAGTGTCTTAGCCAAGTAACAGACAAACAACTAACTCTATGCTGTGTCAGTATGAAGTGAGAGGTCTTACGGTGGTATGGAGTCACGGATCTTGCTGTCAGTGATCTCTCTGTAAACGGCTGCAGACTGAACCTCATCCAGTGGACACATGATGCCGTACTCCTCACAGCCTCTCTCCAGAACCAAAGGGTCTGTCCGGAGAGGGTCAAACATGATGTTGTTGGGCGTCACCAGCAACACCCCGCTAACAACACCCTGTGACACATGACACAAGTACGCCACATGATCACACATCATAAATTATATATAAATATATAAATAACTGTATATACAATAAATAAATACTTTATATTTTATAAAAAATAACTATATGTTTTTTATTTGTATAAAATACATTTATATATAGGTTAACGTTCAAAAGTTGGGTTGGTAAGATTTTATGTTTTTGAAAGATGTCGTTTTATTATTTAGGAAAATAAGCGATACAATGTTGTGTTGCAAAAATGAGTTGATTCAGTGATGTCATCGTCCAGCTCAGTTCAGTTCTCTTCCAATAGTGTCTGTGCAGTCAAGTCAACAATGCTGCCAGAGATTGTTTCCCCAACTAAGCAAGCCAAAGGTATTCAGATTTCATTAATGTTCTTTATGACATTTTAGTGTAACAACATAAAAGGAGTCTTATCCAATATTAGAATATTAGAAAGCCAAGTCCTGAGTTTGGGATGGAGGAGGGTAATTTGCTCCCGAGCAAGCGATAAAGCTGCTGAATAATACTAAATAGACTTTATATAGGAATGCTGTGATAGGTGCCGTATTCCTATAGGTAGACATTGATCAGCTGATGCAAGCTTGACTCATGTTACCTGCCAGAACTAATGCTACGCAATTAGTTACCCCTATTCAAAGGGCCAAATATGAGGGTCTATAGACCCTTTCCCCGAAATGCAACTAACACCTCAAAAAGGCAGAACAGGCCTCTGGTTCCATAGCATACAATCTGATAAAACTAGTTTTATGGCTCAAAGGAATGCGGGCAAAGCAACTCTAACACAAGTCTCTCTAAAACAGACACATAATGCCCATAAAAAGGGACTCTTGTCTAATTAATTCATAGGAAAACCTTTCTTTGAATGAACACACATACACTTTAGGTCATTGTGTATGTTGTTACTCTTCTGGTATATTGTCTTTTGCTATTGTATACTGTTTTATGCATGCTTATGATAGAACCACTCGTTCATGTAATCTTACCTATATGTAATCTTACCATGTTTAGTATCTATGAATTCGTCTTCTGATGATCTAAACAAGAGTGTATATTATATGTTGGAACATAGGCAATATATTAGCGTTCTAAGAATCTTTAGTAATTTTACATAAACCCTCTGGGGCCCGAGGGTGTTTTGGGCGCCTGGAGAAGTTTTGACATGCCCTGATATTTGTGTTTTTTTTCAGTTTTCAAGTCTAATACTGTAATCAGCACAAACTGGGCTACAATAATACATGAGCAGCATGTATGTACATGATTGTGTTTTTGAGAAAGCAACGTTTATGCGTGGTTAGTGAAAAACTACAATTTTGAAGTCACTGAAATAAGGCAATAAAACTCCTAGAGAACATTTGTTCACAATACTTTTGAGAACAGATTTTGAAGCCTAGAGATTTTGCTTCAAAATGATGTGAAAATCATCTTGATTACTCGTTCACAGAAAACAATATATTGATTTAAATTTTTTAAGACACTTTTTGTGTAGGAAAGGTATATGCGAGAAGGCATCAACTATCATGCATAATGCTGTGATTCACACCTGAGAAGACAAAGGCCTGCATAATGAGTTGCATAATGAGCCTTTCAGTCAGGTGTGTGACTGAAGAATCTGAGGACAAAATAAAATTTTCTATATTTTTTTTTTAGTTTATTTAGAATATATTTAGCTATCACACAAAATAACCTGAGATTCACTTGCGAGTGCAGTTAAACAGTTTATTAGGAACAATCAAAGTTGACTTTTTTAGCATTATTACTCCAGTCACATGATCCTTCAGAAATCATTCAAATATTCTGATTTGCTGCTCAAAAAAAAAAAAAAAAAAAAAAAAAAAAAAATTATTATTATTATTATGTTGAAAAGAGCGGAGGAGATTTTTTTCAGGTTTTTTTGATGAATAGAAAGTTCAGAAGAACAGCATTGTTTGTAACATGATAAATGTCTATCATCACTTGTGTGCTAAATAAAAGTTTTATTTTCTATATATACGGACTCCAAGCTTTTAAAGGGTATAGTGAATATTGTTACACTTGGAGTAAAACTGGAGTAATGGTGCCATTATTACTGACATTAGGCTAGTAACATTATAACTCTTTTTTTTTTTAATCGTATTGCTGTTTATGTTATAGAACATAAAAAAAAAACATCCTGGCATGGTGAGACATTTAAATGCTGTGAATAAAACTTTATAATCTTTCACTTGTTTAGACAGGAATCATAGTTTGAAAAAAGTCTAACTAGTAAAATGTATACAGGTTATGTGAAAACTAATACAAGTAGGATAATAATAAAAAAAAGACTTACTCATGTTTATGAAAAGTAAAACGTAAAAAACATGCTGCTTTGTTTGCTGTCATGTGAGCATTTACATGCCACAAGCTTCAAATTGTCTATTATAATATCAATAATGCGCTCGGCATGTGGGTTTGGTCGCATTAGATATAATGAAGGGAGATGTGAAAGATTGGACATCGCGTTGGTTTCATATGGATTACTTTAACACAGAATATTTGTTTTCAATAAGACTTGCTTAGTTTAAAGGTAGACATGTCCAGCTTTCTATAGATATATCTCTCATGTCTCTGTGTTGAGTATTCACTGAGTTACAGTTCATTTTAATGACGCATTTCTAAATGAAGATCACCGCAGACCAAGGCTGCAGACAGCGCAACCTGTTTGTTTTCATTATTTTATAAATGCATAAAGTTTTGTTGTTATTATCTGTGTATACAAATAAAATTAGACCCTTCAGATTTGATTGATGTATTGCTCTTATCTGTACAATCAAAACTGAAAGTGTAATTTAAGTTATTTTCGGCCTTATCAGGAGATTATGCCACAAAATGCATATCTGCATTTGTCGACCCCTAAGGGTTAACACTCAATAGAGTTCCATATGCATATTACCATGCTTTCAGACAAAGGGCCATAAAACTTTTTCCTAAAACTGAATTACTTCCAGCCTCCCGCTTGGAATTTCAGCCTTTCTCATTGGACAAGCCCATCCTGAGAGGCCTGAATCTTCTCTGACCTTAAAAGGCTGATGCCCAGTTCCACTCAGTTCTAGTCGCTCATCTTCTGCTAAGTCTTCTGCTAAAATCTGATTGCGGTCCGTGTGGAGAGCTGGAGCCGGTGCGGGCGTGCCCGGTGGGCTCCAACACATAACTCACCCAGTCTGCTGTTCGGTTCAGTTAGATTCAAAGAAGATAAGGATGTGAGCTAGAAACTCTTCTGCAACCCTTAAGTCTGCGCCAGGCCTCCGGATTAGTCTTTCCATTCATCAAGATCCTCTGACTCGAAATGGTTATTTCTCATCACCTAACTTCAGCCAACCTGGAGCCACAAAGTGCATCAGGACTCTCTTTCAATATATAAATAACTGACTTGTGACAAGGTCCCTGCAATCATCAGGGATGCACTTTAAGCTTTTATTTTGTGATTATTGATTTTTTGCTAGGAAAAGAACCGGGACATGCCAACCAAGTGTCTTGACACTACAGTGAGAAGTGCCTGGTTCCCACAGTGAAGTTCAGTGGTAGTAAAGATATTCTATATTTACCAACGATTTCATAAATTCAGAGGGAGGTGAGCTGTCATGAATTCACACACCATTGTGTAATTTAATACAAAAACATGAAACAGAAGAAGATGCTATCTTCTCCTCATTCCCTGCATTGTTGGGCATTTTTTCAACATGACAGTCTGACTATTTGCCCAAGGTGAAAAACCTTCAGTGGACAAGAATATCACCCAACCTTAAGACTCTTGAGCACCACATTAAAGATCAAGGCACTTATGGAGGTCGTCCTCATGGAGTTAAACAGGACAGAACTTGTACACGCAATGTCAAGAAGGGTCAAAGCAGTATACCTAAAGTTATGGAGGACATACTAAGTACTAGAATATTACGTTTGCTGAATTTAATCAAGGATATACTCATTTTTGCAACCCTACATTTAAACAAAATTGGCTACCACATTTATTTTACTGATATTAATGACATATTCCCTGTTTTTATTAAGTATGTTTAAAAAAAAAAAATCAAATTTAAATTCTGATCATTAAGAAAATTTATGCTGATTTACTGATTTATGCTGAGAACTAACTACACACACACACACACATACTATTTAATATAATATTTGATAAATATATTTATCACTAAAAGTTGTGATAACAGAGTCAGTGAGTTCATTCATCAAGGATTCATCAAACTGATTAAAGCAGCTCTGAATTGTTCTTTTTGAATGATTAATTACAAGAACAGGTTCATAAGAGTCTCTTGTTCGTGAATCAGATGACACTGAATTCACACAAATGCTGGGGTGAAACGGAGGGCAGGCATGTTTTGACAGTGTGAGAGAAAATCACTTTTGCACTAACAGCATAACACTCATCAGGCAAAGAGTATTCACTAAAGAGAACAGATCAGTGCTGGAGACAGCCGCTCAACTCCCACACTTTAAGCAAAACTTGGAGCTCCTCACTGTTTTGCATTCTCCAGAGGATGGAGGAAAAGCATGGTTCTTATTAATGACTAACCTGGGGACTCCTCCTTAAGTTAACTTTTGTGCAACTTCGGAGATGTTGCCACTAGAAAATTCGAACGCTGACTCACCTTGCCATCTGTGATGTACTTGCAATTGATTTTGAGGAACTTCTCTGTCAGCGCCTCTTCTTCCTCCGAGGTGGAGGAAACCACACGGGAGGGCCGCAGGGCAGAGAGGACTGGAGGGCCAGGAGCATCAGAGCGAGGTGGACCATTGGAGTCCTGAGAGACAGAGATGGGACAGATTACAGGGAGAAAAAAAGAAACACCAGGCACTCACCCACCCATCACATTGTCTTCATTACATAAAAATTACTTTGGTTATTATATGACGAATAAGTTTCTGACACAATGGATGAGGGAGAGGCAGCAAATATTACATCTTTCTCTCTTCTGACAAACATAATTGATCTCACTATATTGTTTTAGAAAGTCAATTCAGCTTTATTTCTATAGTGCTTTATGCAAAACAGATAAACACAAAATTGTTTCAGATTCTGCTGTAAAGAAGCTCTGAAAGACAACAGTGTCATTATTAAGCTCAAGTTAGTTCAGATCAATAACAGAGTGAAGTTAATCGATCAGCGTCAATGTTGCAAGATGTGATTCGGCTGTAAAGCAGCGCTACAGAAAACAACAGTGACATCATCCAGTTTTATTCAGTTTAAGTTTTGTTCTCATCCAATGGGGTCATATGGGTCATATCGATAAATCACTGAAAGTTGAATGTCTTTTACACCACAACTAAGCAAGCCAAAAGGTGACAGTGACATGGAACCCAAACACATCAAGTGACAGAAATCCAGAAAAAAAAAAAACCTTGAGAGAAACCAGGACCAGTTCGCCTTTGGCTTAAGCAAACAAACATGTTGTGCTTTTGATTAAGGTAAGTCACACCAGTGTTAGGTGGGAAAATAGAAAAGAAAGTGACAGAAATGCTTGAAAATCATATATATTTTCATTTACTGTTGAGGCTAATTTATTGAGGCAAATGGGAACGCAAAAATTAAATATTTGTTGTAGTTTACATTCACCACTACAGAAGTTTTCCCAACTATGAAGACTTCTGCTTATGAGAATGCTGGAAATGTGAAAAAAAAAATTGACAATACTATTGGTTTATAACACAGTTGTACTGTGTAAAAATAACTGCAGTAACTACGGTAAATTGGTGGAAAATACAACCGTACTAAAGAAAATCACAAATAAGATCTCTAATATTTGAGTCTTTTTTTGTCAAGAAATTAGATTGAAGAGAGTAAACTGTGCTCAAATGTGCAGATGTGCCACCAAATGTCAGAAATATCAATTTGAAATTAAATATTTTTCAATAAATTCTTTTATCTGAGCCACATTTTATAGCTCTCTTCATGTTAGTATTCTTACTGTATGCCAACAAAATATTTTTTTGTCAATTTTGTTCCTCCTTAGAATGTAATGTTACTGTAATTGATGTTTATTTATGATGTACTGTAGACTATATTTACACTACCATTCAAAAGTTTGAACGGTACATATAATTTGAAACAATGTATATAATTCATTATAATATTACAAGAGATTTCTATTGCAAATACATCTATTCATCAAAGAATACTGATAAAAATGATTTCCACAAAAATATTAAGCATCACAACTGTTTTAGCACTGATAATAACATGACATAGTTTTGAGCAGCAAATCGGTATATTACAATGATATCTGAAGAATCATGTGACGCTGAGGAATGGAGTAATGATGTGTGTTGCAGGAGGCATGAATACTCACAGCCAACGGTGGGATCAGAGAGTGGGTGCTGGGTCTCAGGCAAACATGACCACCTGCCCACAGCTGTCTGCTTCCCTCCGACACACACTTCCACTCTCACCTCCACACACACACACACACACACACACACACACACACACACACACACACACACACACACACACACACACACACACATCTCTCAGAGCCGCATGAAACAACCTGACACTGATGCACCAATGCTGACATAGTGACTGCACAAGAGAGCACTGATTCTTCATCATTCCCGCTCTTTCTTTCTCTCTATTTGGATCTGGTAGTGACAGTGTTTACAACTGATATTATAAGGCTTTTGTGTAAATCTCACTATTAAATGCATTAAGACACAATTAGATGCTCACCACTAATGTTTATCTCAATAATAGTGATTAAAGGGCAGAGGTACATGATCAGGATACTTGAGAACAATACCAATATTTTAACACTATAATTGGAACCACTTTTCAAAGACATCCTTTACTCATGTTTTAACGAGTGTTAAAGTGAAGTGAAGTGACATGACATACAGCCAAGTATGGTGACCCATACTCAGAATTCATGCTCTGCATTTAACCTATCCAAAGTGCACACACACAGCAGTGAACACACACACACCGTGAACACACACCCGGAGCAGTGGGCACGCAGCCATTTGTGCTGCGGCACCCGGGGAGCAGTTGGGGGTTGCTCAAGGGCACCTCAGTCGTGGTATTGCCGGCCTGAGACTCGAACCCACAACCTTAGGGTTAGGAGTCAAACTCTCTAACCACTAGGCCACAACTTCCCCCTGGAAATGGATAGTTTATCCAAAAAACAAAAACAAACAAACAAAACAAAACATTGTTATCAATGAAAGTCAGTGAGGTACAATGATGTTTTTGGACCCCATTGAGTTTCACTGTATGGAAAAAACAGTTCAACACGTCAAAATATATTAATTTTTTTATATTGTTTTCAGCAGTTGTTATTGATTTGGAATGACTTGAGGGGAAATAAATGATGACAGAATGTTCTTTCTTTGGGTGAACTGTCCCTTAAAATGCATCACAATGCAGTATTACCAAAAAAAAAAAATTTTATTAATATTTTTAGATTAATTTTCTAATCCTTCTAATATGCTGATTTGCTGCTCAAGAAACATTCTTTATTATTATTAATGTTGAAAACTGTGCCGATTAATATTTTTGTGGAAACTGTGATAAATTTGTGTATCTTTCTCTATTGATGGCCATTCAAAAGTAATCATGTATTCTGATGAATTAACACTTTTTGAAAGCAAAATAATACAAATATTTTTAATCTTTTATTATACTTTAGTAGAAATTTCAGAAAGTGCAGTGGCCAACTGTTTAGGAAGCCTCATAAATTGGACTTTGTCCATGATCTGCCTTTCATGTAACAGTTATAATCAAGCACAAAATCAGCGTTAGAATACTTTAAATAATGACAGCATTTTTACACATATTCGACACATTTGCAATTAATATTTATAATCCAAACCGCTCTCACAAAATCTTCCTTTGCAAGTGCAGATCCCGTCCATCTAGTGTGCCATGACAGACCGGCCCACCCTTCAGATCCCAGAATAAGCAACCAGAGAGTCAAAACAAGCCTTCATGAAACCCCGTTCACAGTTAACACTCCCCGCCTCTTCCTGTATTTCGTCTCACACAGCGCCGGGAGGCAGGATGCAAATGGTGTAACATGCATGGAAACGCAAATAGCTTTGTGTATTTCCAGAACTCTGATGCCGCCTTACTGTTTATAGCTCACTTCATTATCAAAGCTGTTATTAACCACCAGAATACAAAGGAACATCCAGTGTTTCCAGGAAGACGCTGATTCAGAACTATATAGACCAAAACCACTTTTTGTAGCAGGCTGTAAACTTTTTTTTTTTTTTGCTGTAAAGTTAGGCATTTTATCATGGGGTGTCTACGGGACTGACTCCCTTTTGGACCCAGTCTCTAGTGGCCAGTTGATGAATTGTAGTTTAAATCACTTCCGTGTTGGTTTCAATTGCGAGAGACTGGAAGGTTGCCGCTTGGTTTCTCCTTCCACTCAAAATAGGCATTTTCAAAATGATATAATAAACTATCTTTTGGGTATTTCGAGCTGAAACTTCACAGACACATTCTGGGGACACCTGAGACTTATATTACATTTTGTAAAAAAGGCAAATAACAAATGAAAATTAAAAACAAACATACAAACAAAAATCAAATGCCATCTTAAAATAAAAAAGTCAATTTACAAATGAAAATGATGCACACACATGTTTGCAAACAAACACGTAAAAAAAAAAAAAATAAAGTAAAAAATAATAAAAATATAATATTTTTACAAAAACTTATATACAAATAAAAAATGGTGAGTGTTTTTTAAAACAAAAAATGTTATATAAATTAATCACAACAACATTATATATACAAAAAATGAGAGGCAATTTTTTCAGACAAAACGATATATATATATATATATATATATATATATATATATATATATATATATATATATATATATATATATATATATATATATTTACAAAAAAATACACACATTTAAAAAAAAATGAAAAGTTTTTTTAAAAAAAGGTCAGTTTTTCTTTAAAATGGTGCTGGGATCATTTCTGCAATGTGACTTAAAATGTTTCACAATTTGTGTGTTATTAAAATAAAGGACATTTACTGCACTTACCTGTCTCAGTAAAAGCCAATATTGACATTCAATCTTAACAGATTGATCCTTGCACAGGTGGTCAATTCATAAACAACATTACCACGCCAGATCACAGCAATCAATTTCTGCGACACAAGGACTGACAGAACACAGGCCAGCACACAACGATAAAGTCTGCTAAAGAATAACAACAGCTTCTGAAGTCTTTGGGTCGAGATGAACATTCAGTGCTTCTCCAAGAACATCTCATGATTTTTACCCAACCACATCAAAGACACTGTGGGAGAGACTGACCAACAGAATGTGTCCTCTGGCATGGTGACGTTTCTATCCAACATGGAGGAGAAGAAAAAGAGTAAAGGCTTATCTAAATGTCCTCTAGGCCATCTGGAGCTTACCTACACTGGGCTGGTTTTACACGGCCTCAGTGAAATCCAGCCTGGAGGAGACCAATGTCCGGATTTAGAACCTAAGCCTGGAAAAAGGCCACTAACCCTGACTGCAGGGCTGCGCAAGTGGGTGGCTGACATCCATGTGATCATTAGATCACCCCTGTACTGATCTAAACTCCACACACACCCTTACAGTACTGTTCAAATTCACACACAGCTCATGTTAATGACTCATGTGCTATTAGCTTGAAGCAGTAGATGGGCACTCAAAATCTCAACGGCTATGCTGTCGTTATAATGAGAGTGAGTAACACAACAGAAGGACACGGTCAGCTGACTCTGATATTAACCAAGATCAACAACACCACTTATATGCAGCTGTTTGCTGTAAAATATTACGACAACAACCTGCAGCTCCATCTGGTGACCAGAAACAGGTTCTGCAGGGGAAAAGCCAAAAACTACCTGACAGATGTCACTCAAATAGGTTCAGAAATTATTTGTTTCTACGGCAACGCTCAAGATTCCAGTTGGATCCATACTGTATGTGGTTTTGTTGTTACTGAAAGCAAAATACTTGATGATATCTCTGTGCTCTTCCAAAATCTTTAAAAACAAAAAGAAATTGGAACTGCATATAGTGAAATGGCATACAGAAAAATGTAGGGATACATTACTGTTAAAAAAATGTGAGGTCAGTAAGATTTTTTTCATATTTTTGAAAGATGTTTCTTATGCTCACCAAGGCTGCATTTATTTGATCAACAATGCAATAATATTGTGAAATATTTTTTAAATTAAAATAACTATCTTCTATCGGAATATATTTTAAAATGTAATTTATTCCTGTGATGCAATACTGAATTTTCAGCATCGTTCATTCTAATATGCTGATTCACTGCTCACTACAATAATAATTATGAAGGTTGAAAACATTTCTGCAGCTTAATTTTTTCAGTGGAAAGAGTGAGATTTATTTACAAGATTTTTCTATCAATAACTCATTCAACATTTATTTTTGACATTATAAATGCCTTTACTGTCACTTTTAATTAATTAAATGTATCCTTGCTGAAAAAAAGAAAAATTCTTGACCCAAAACTTTTGAGTGGGACATGATGTCACAAAGATCAATATTCAGAGTTTCTAATGAGCCTAAAACTCACCACGAAAACATTCACAGTGCTAACTTAACATCACCACATAACCTCTGCTGATCTGAAGAGTTGCATGCTGTCATTGACTGAAGCAAAGCACCACAAGAGTTTCTGGGCATGAAATCAGACCAGTAACACTGGGACAAAGTCACCTTTCCTGGAGTCAGCCAACACCAGCAGCCACTAGTAATTAACACTGGCCATCTCTCTCTTTCTCTCGTCTTCTCGTGACACAGACTAAATTTAGCATACAGCAGGAAGGGAGGGTGAGATAGAGATGATATGACCAGAGTCACCAGATTTCATAAACAGAGTCAATGCTGCTTGTATAGTCAGACTTTTGAATATCAGCACAAAGTCTGATCCACTTAGCAGCTTATTCTGACCAAGACCCACCCACTTAGACAGGAAAAAACCATATTACTGTCATGTAATATGACCATTTACTTTTTGACTTATTTGTAATTATTTAATGAATAACTGAATTAACAATTATAAACACATCAATACACAAATTAACATAAAGGAGAAGAAAATATTTTGATTACAAACCGAATGTTGGTAACCAAACAGTTAATGGTAGCCACTGACTTCTGTAGTATTTCTTTCCATCTTATGGAAGTCAATGGCTAACGTCAACTGTTTGGTTACCAACATTCTTTAAAATAACTTCTTTTGTGCTCAATAGCTAAAAAAAAGCTCATAAAGGTTTGAAACAACTCTATGGTAATTGAATGATGACAGAATTTTCATTTCTGGGTGAACTATCCCTTCAAATAGTATTTAAATTACATTTAAATTAATTACCTACAAAAAATTAAAAACAACAAAAAAAAAACCTTGAATAAATATAAACAAATTACAATTAAATAATTAATTATTTACTTTATAACAAAAAAAAAACATATTTACCACATTAAAATAGATAAAAGTGATATAATAAATAAATTATATATAAAGGGAAATAATAAAACTAACCAAACACACAGATGTTTACTATAGTACTGTAGTATTTTTTAGTACTTACATATTCCTCAACATATTCCTCTACCATGGTAGTACCTTGTACTTTCTGGCTAATATAACTACTATAACACATTACAGCAGCATCTACTTCTGAAAGCAAATAAACTGCACCCTGTGGTCAGCGTTCACTATTGCTCTTCATTAAACACTAACATGCCAGGGCATCCGCTTTAATAATTATATAAGCCCAGTCTGTAGCAACGCAATAACGGCTCCATAATTAAACGATCGTTACAGCCTGGGAAAAGAGCTGTTTGCTTTACTAAAGTGCTTTCTTTACACTACTGAATCAAAGCACTGGCTGACGCTCACCCTGCGGTGTCTCTGGAGGACTCTGTAGTGTGCAGGGAAAAGGCTCACTGGCTGAGGAGGTCAATGAGCACCGCTGCCTGTTCTGAGAGCTGCCTTGCTGTGTGCTGCCTACATAGACAGCAGCCTTTTAAGGGTCAGTTCATACACTCTAGAAATAGATGAACACAACTGTTGCACAATATACCGGTACTAAAAAGGCATCGCGATACCCCACATTTAAAAACAGTATGATTACTAATTTTACTAGTACTGGTACTTTTAAGGTTTACTTCACCCAAAAATGAAAATTTTACTCACCCTCGAAGCATCCTAGGTGTATATGACTTTCTTTTTTCAGACGAATCCAGTCGGAGTTATATTAAAAATTGTCCTGGCTATTCCAAGCTCTATCATTGCAGTCGAACAGTTCACAAGTCATCAAATAAAGCGAGCGCATTCATAATAAACATGCCTCACACATGAATCTGTGCATTTTTGTAAGAAAAACATCTAGATTTCAAACGTAATAAGCACTTTTCTCTCACATCTGGTATTGGTCATACGCCATTCCGGCGTGACTATCATGATATAAATTGTTATTGTGAAATAAAATTACTCCTAAAAGTAGGAGTAGTAGACTGGTAGTTGCTCAACATAGGCCTGTGTGGTGCCACTGGCATGTGATTTATTTTATTTTTTTAAGGGCGAGGAAATGCTCAAAAAGCAACACTGGTCAACTGAGAGATTTCTTTCTTTCTTTAATTTTTTTTTTTTATTGGTTCAGTAGTAGTATCGAGATATTTTAGTCAGGTATCATATCAAAGTCAAAATTTTGACACTAACACAAATGCTTCTAGCTACATAAGCTCCATTTTGTCATCAATGTGCTAGACAGTAACTTATAACACATGAAAGTAGGTGTTGCATTCTTAACATTGCCACAAGGGGTGCTCCACTGAAAATTAGAATAGTTGCCTTCTACAGTTTCTCTTTTAGGTCACCTACTGTTAGGGCTGAGCAACAGTTTGAAGACTATCTGTCAGGATCTCAAGCTGAAGTGCCCATGAGCTCCTCTAGAGGGGACTCCATCTCAGACCTTTGCCACTGTATCCTGGACTACATTTCCCATAACAACTTCTAACCAGGAACTGATTGCATGCACACCCGTTTCCTGTCAGTAGGACTATTTAAGCAGCACACAAACACACCCATATTTCAAAGTCTTGATTAGCTGTTTGGGTTCATTACTGGGCATTTTCCATGTTTACCTTGCCTTTTTTTTTTGCCGTGCCTTGTTTATACCTTGTCTTGCCTGCGATTTGGACCTTGGACTGTTTCATTGTTTTTGTGATTGTTTGCTGCCTGCCCTTACCATTGCCTGTTTTTGGATTAGTCTTTGTCACGCCTTGGATACTGTTGTTTGCTGGTGTTGGACCCTGCCTGTTTTTGACCACAACCTGTTTTAATAAAAGCTCCATTGTCACACCCAGTCCGTTACAGGAGAATTCACCCACCACAGATCCAGCAGCTTTTTGAACACCAGATTTTGGGATTTTGTGCCTTTGTCAGGATTGAGAATTACATGGCAGACTTTTGTGGACTATGTTACCAGGTAGGCTTTGATAATATTGCTCTCAAAAACATCTTTTGTTTTGGTCTGTCTGAAAAAATATCCTGTTTAATGCCACACCATACCCCACCCTGGACTCTAGCCAAATAAATAGACTTTGCCTTCTTGTTGAGTGGCTCAGCATTCACTGTGGGTGTCATGGAGGAGGAACACAGCACTTCCCCAAAGTCCTTCCAAGCCAGGGCCTGCTCATGTCATGCCCGCCACTCAAGAGCCTCTTCACGTCATGGCCACCAATTCAAAGCCTTTTCATTTGCCACCATGCCCCAGTCCTCAGCCAACATGGCCACCTCGCTAGTGCCTTGTCATGTCACGGCCACCACGCAAGAGCCTCTCCATGTCACGGCCAACACACCAGAGTCTCTAGCCATCAAGGGCACCTTGTTAAGCCCGGTGGTCCTCCCTCTGTCTACTGTGCTGTCCGTGATGGCAGTTTCCATCTTGAGTGTGTGCACACTGTGCTCCGGAGGCCTGTGCATAAGTCTGCTCCAGAGCCTGTTCCAGTCCATGAATCTGCACCATAAACCGACACCGGCCTGTGAGTTTCCTGCCTGTCCTGTTCTGACCACAGTGGTCACACGTGAACACTCTGCATGTCCTGTCATGGCCAAAGAGGCCGTCCATTAACTCACAGTCTACCCCATCATGGCCAAGGAGGCAGTCCATGAACTCTCTGCCTGTCTGCTCTGTCACAATCTCAAGCTGGAGTGCCCATGAGTTCCTCTAGAGGGCACTCCATCCCAGACCTTTGCCACTGTATCCTGAACTCCATTTCTGATTGCATGCACACCTGTTTCCTGTCAGTAGGATTATTAAAGCAGCACACAAATACACTCACAGTTCAAAGTCTTGTTTAGCTGTTTGTGGACATAATCGGGCGTTTTCCATGTTTGCCTTGCCTTGTTCATACCTTGTCTTGCCTCACCTCTGTTTATTTGCTGGTGTTGGACCTAGCCTGTTTTTGACCACAATCTGTTTCAATAAAAGCTTGCACTTGGATCTCCATTGTCACCCACACCCAGTCCATTACACAATTGCTATGAGCAAGTTAAAAGTATGTTTACAGTTAGCTCCAGTATTAATAATTAATAATAAATTTAGTTTAATTGCACAGACATTTTAAAATAATATTACTTCACCACCTTGAGTACTGTTTAGTTTTGATATATATCTGTCATTATTGGATATTTAATTGTACAAAATGTATCTACTATTTTTACGTTAAAATGTTTTTTTCCATCTTATGCTCACTTAAAGTGACTCTATTTGTAATTAAAGCATAACAGCATTTTGCTTAGTCTAAAGAAATTTTATCAGGACTTTTCAGTACTGAATAAATTGTAGGCTCCAAAATATAAAATATCTCTTGCCTTCTTGAATGAATTTTGTTACAGAGCTTCTTGAAATGCATTCTGGGATTACCCTCTCAAATGAAGAGAGAAGTGTCTTAAATTCTGGCTAAAACAAGGTGTCATCATGTCAGAAGCACGCCTACAATGCTGTCTAGGTAGGAAGCTGTCTGGATTTTGGAACCGGTCAGGAGACCTCATTTCATTCCCAGTACAGCACCTGTCTCAGACTGCTAGACAGATCACAGCTTCCTTTTCCCAGAGGAACGGTCTAAATAGAAATGTGTGAAAGAAACCAAAGGGAAAGGAGCATCTAAGGCTCAGTGCACAAGTGGTTTGCAAACGGTACCGCCGCAGCAGTCACTATGGAGACCAAGATGCACTGAGGTACAGCAGCCCCTTCTTTATAAGATGTTTAAAGTAAAGCCTTTTACTGCAAAACAGAAATTCAACAGCAAACCTACTGACAGCATGTAACATGAGCACAGTTACTCCACAGGAAAGAGAAGAGATCCTATACCACTAAGGCTGGGCAATAATAGAATGTTCAATATTTTTTTCTAACAATATAAAATAACCAACTGACATATTGGTTAGTCCCGCCCCCCATAGTTAATGTTGCCATTGTTGACATTGTGCCAAGATGTTTTTGATAAATTTTGGACACAGGCGGACCACCATTCAAGTGGGACTCGCAGATAACAACATCCAGGATTCATGTACCACAGGGTAGGATTAAATTAATTTACATTTAACCAGTTTAATATGGAGAGGCACTGAAATGTAGACCTTCGGTTTTGTGTTTTTGTCTTACACTGTACATGACGTGAGAACAGTTAGCTATTTAGGTTGGTAGGTTATATGGACTAGTTTCAGCCAGAGATACCTTGCAGCACAAAATGACATTAACGTTCTACTTGAGCAGATGAAAATAGTAACTTAATGAGAGTATGACAACCAGAAAATGAATGTTTTCTTCTTCATTGGGATTGGGTTTGAATGCTTAGGGACATTTTGCTCTGTGTTATTTGGGTTAAGGAAATGGAATAAAATAAATTCCATTGCCCATCCGCTCAGGATACCTGGAATCAGTGTTACAAGTACCCAGGGCACATTCTTCCAATGTTTCTCTATGGTGCTGAAACCTAAAGATGTCCAAATTCCGGTCTCCATGCAACTGACATTCAACTGATTGGCTCATCTGTGTTCGAGGCTACTGTTAGTGTTATCTGTATGCACCGGGGGTCTGAGAGTAACGCAATTCGATTCTCTGTATGTATGTACTGTACATGTGGAAGAATTGACAATAAAGCAGACTTGACTTGACTTGACTTGACTTGTTTCTCTATGGCGCTGAAACCTGAAGATGTCCAAATTCCGGTCTCCATGCAACTGACATTCAACTGATTGGCTCATCTGTGTTCGAGGGGAGGGGCTTAGTGATAGGTCAAATGTAATGTTGCAGTTTGACCATTAAGTTCTCTTATTGTCATTAGACAGGAAACTAGTGACATAAGTGAGTCATTATATGGATTTTATTTATATTTTAAAAATATATTTAAGTTTTAAAATATATAATATATATAAAATATAATAAATGAATAATAAACATATATTTATTAATAAGTAAATATATATTTATATTATTCTTCTAAAGAGTGTCATTATACTTTTTATATATTTATTTACTTATGCATTATGTGTGTGTGTGTGTGTGTAATTACTTAAAAAAATATGCATATAAAATATATAATAATTGATAATAATTCAATAATTGATTTTTTTTTAGATATTTTAATTGACGGTTGCTTTGACTGGAGGGGGAAAATATCCTTTAAGACATTTTAGAGCAAATTCTTAAATATTGATTTCATTTTTTAAAAATTTTTTTTATCGCCCAGTCCTATTCACCACACCAGAAATGGCTAATTTCTTAGGGATTTAGATTAAGGTCTAAGAATGAGGGCAAGTCAACACAGCTCATGGCAGGTATTTGATTACAGAGGGTGTGTAAATATCATGTTTGACATTGAGAAACCACAGTCTTGAGCCAGGTGATCTCATGCTCAAAAGCAAATTAACAGAGGCACATCCATTTGTGCTGTATAAATATTTAATATACCCATATGTCCTTTTTTTGTAACTATTAGATTAACAATGATATATTTGAAGTATTTAAAGTGAATTGTGTAATTGCAAACACAATGACTGTGTTCAAATAGTTTTCCTGAATACTTATTCTAGTTGTCTCTGCAGATTAAACTGGGATACTTATGGGTGTTTTAAGTTAATTTTTAAAACAATTACAGCTCCTATTCATCCTCACATACAAACACACAGATACCTCAACAATATAATGGAGAGCTACAGTATTCTGCAAGACTGGCATTCTTCCTATCAGCTGATGGAAAACAAAGCACAATGTTCCCTGACTAACAATGAACGGCAGAATCTCAAGCTGTCGGCTCATGACTTCACTGTTCACCATTAATTCTCTTTCACATGATTCCTGGGAACCAGAAATCATAAGAAACATAAGCTTATGGAAAATACCCAGAGATCTTTCAGTGTGAACTCATGGCATGCTGGGGCGTGTATGATTGTGTGAGAGTCACTCCAGAGCACAGGTTAAATGATAAGGCTGTGTTGCGTGAAGAGGGAGATGTCACATACCCGGCTCACTTTCTCCAGGTCAGCTTCTGAGGAGGTGGGAGAGAGCGGGCTGCTGGGACTGAAGGAGGGAGAGCTCCCCGCACTGGACACGTACTCCGGATCAGGCACATATAGAACCTGCAAACAAAACCGCAGTGTAACGCTTCACAAACAGCAGCCAGAAACTGCATGCATGCACGCACAATCACACACACAATGATCTAGTTATGTAAATGAGGACAAACTGTACCTGTAGTGTTTATATATGTCATACAATTACTACAACTAACCCTGACCTGCTACAATAAAACCGTTTGCACTTTTATACCTTATTTTTAAAATGTATCATTACCTTTGATGACGTCTTAAAAAAAGTTTTGCCAGAATAATTTAAGTTTGTCACCAAATGTAAAAGTCAAAAAAGTGCTAAGTCAAATACACACACAGACAGAAGTTTATCAAAATTATTATCCATTGTACATGTTAAGGTGTTCAACCAAGACTTCTATTATTTTTTATTAGGGCTGTCAATTGATGAGTAATAAATAAAAAATAAGGTCATAGTGTCAATTAACAAAAATAAAATTGACTCGACATTTTAAATAAATAAATAATCTGTAAAAAAAATTCCATTCTAAATTTTTTTTTTTTTTTTTTTACATTTGAAGCTGAAAAAGAACAAATCTGTTCTGAATCTGTCTTTAATATTAAATCAGTCCATTATTGGATAATTTATAGCATATAAAAAAAATAAAAAAAATGAAAAAACAATTTACAAAAAATATTTAAAAAAATAATGAAATTTAAATTTATTAAATACACTTTAAAAAATTAAAAACTAAAAGCAAAAATTGAAAAAAACATTCATAATAGTTAAAAATTAAAAATTTTTAAAACTTAAAGCTAAAATGGAACAAATCTGTCCTGATTCTGTCATATTAAATCAACGCATTAATGGAAATTAATTGGATATTTTAAAATATAAAAAATGAAAACAGTTAAAAATTTTTAATTTAAAATATATTTAACATATAAAAGATTTCTGAACATGAGTATTTTAAAAATAAGTATTATTATTATTATTATTATTACTTATTCTTTCTATTTATTTGGTCAAATCATTGTCACCAATTAGGGGTTTTGTCAGATTTAACTAACTTCTCATGGTAATTTTGTCACACTCTCCTGAACACAAATACTCACATACACACAAACTGTTAAATTACAGGGAAGAAATCAGTAATTAAACATCTCAAAGTTCACTGCATTAAACATGATCTCTCCCGGTGCTCCTCAGATCTCTGAACACAGAACAGGCTACACTCGTGTTAGTTCGCAGGGCAGTGGAGTCAGCGTGGAGGGGCTGTTCAGCGGGCCAAAGCACTGGGGAGGATTACGCTAATGGAAGAAGCCGCAGAGTTTGGTCATGTGATCCACGCTGAGAGCCCTTCCAGCTGTACTGTGACCGGGCGGTCGACCATCTCCAGCGCCTGACTCTATCTATTACCCTCTCATTACTGCGCTCGCTGCCACGTGAATATCAACGATCCAGACTTCAGCTTTGCTTAACATGTATTTGTGAGGAGATGATGAAGCAATACTGGAGCTGTTTAGCAAGAGATCTTTCATAACTGCTCATGCACTGACTGGAAAAGAGAAGTCATTAATCACTCCATCTATCTGAGAGATATTATCTGGTTAAATGTCATATTGGCCAATAATTGATATGCTGTTGCACTATATTAAACAGAGAGAGATTGATTCTTTGTCTAACACATGGCAGAGATCTAATGGTGAGGGAGTGAAGCATTATGATGAAAATCTGCAAAGAAAACCTGCCATGAATTCAGTAATGTGTATGATTTTTGTAACATTATAGCTAACATGAAATGGCATTCACAACCTTTTTACTTCTGTAATGTGATGTACTTCAGAGTAAAAAATGACATCCAAGTAGTAAAAACTGAAAGGTTTTGTTTTAACTATTGGCAACAGCAACACTAGCTTACAAAGTTAATCTAAAATACCTAAACAAGGAATAGGATATTAAATGGGGAAATACACACCTGACCGGGCACCACATTTCTGGAGAAGAGTTTGTTGAGCTGAACAAGTTCATTGGGAGTTGTGTCAAACTTCAGCGCAATATTGTTCAGAGTGTCTCGTGACTCCACCTGCACAACAAATGCACAAAAAACATGTAAAAAAGAGAAAAGAACGAAGGAGAAAGGAGAAGAGGAATGCATTTCTTTAGGTTCCTCTCGGTCTACACAAGGTGTATGTAGTACACTACCACTCAAAAGTTTGGGGTCATTAAAATTTTGAATGCTTTTGAAAGAAGTCTCTAATGCTCATCAAAGTTGCATTTGTTTGGTCAAAAACACATTAAATTCAGTAAAAATACAGTAAAAACAGTAATATAGCAGTATAGCTATACAGTAAAACAACACATTTCTATTTACATATATATTTATTCCTGTGATGCAAAGCTGAATTTTCAGCATCATAACTCCAGTCTTCAGCATCACATGATCCTTTAGAAATCACAAGAAACATTTCTTATTTTTATATTTTAATGTATCACTGCTGAATCAAAGTATTTCTGTTCTGTCACTTTTGTTCAATTTAATGTATCACTGCTGAATCAAAGTATTTTGTTTCAAAAAATGTAACTTAACGACCCCAACATTTTAGAAGATGGTAAATCTTCTCTGTTTCGAATTAATTTTTCTTATTTATATTTTTATTCTAAACACCTACTACTTCTGTAAAATGTTAGCCAGCACTAACCAGTAAAATGAAATAAAATAAAAGTCACAGACGGTGAAAAGCTGGCTTCAATTAAAAAAAAAAAAATAAATATATATATATATATATATATATATACACACACACACACACACACACACACACACACATATTTCTGTTTGACACTAAAAGAAAGTGAGAGGACAAAAACCTAACAACAAGAGAAATGTTGCATGGTGTGAACCTATTCTTCCCCTTTTGCACATCTTGTGTGGAACTTATCGCTGCATCATCAATTCTACAAAACACTGAAATGCTAAATTCCTCCTGTACTCTCCATACCGCCACATTACAGTCCTCTAAACATAAACATCTGAGCTAAGGACAGTCAGAAAATTATACTGTAGATAATGACTTTATGTAAAGAATTCTACTTAGTTCATAGTCTGTCTGTTTACTATTTCATGAGTCTCTCATGCGAGGAGAACAGTGAGATGGTCAGATCAAGGAGACACAGACAGAGTTTAGCTGGCAGGAAAAGAATGCAAGCTAAAAATAATGTACATTTGTGTTCCACAGCAGAAAAAATTCATACAGGTTTGGGTGAGTAAATAATGACAAGATTGATATTTTTTGCTAAACTCACCCTTTAACCACTTCCCACTAAACAAAGGCATAGCTCTTCTTCATAAACACCATGTTGTGACTAATTTTTTTCAGCATCTTGCAGCATGAACTCAGTGTTTTCGAGAAACAACATTAAGTTAAAAGAAGTGTAACTTTGAAAAGGATGCCTCAAGATCCTTGTGTTTTGAATACAAGAGCACCCCCAGCCCCCCCCAAATTTGCACAGAAGTTTTCTGGTCGTCTCCAGATGGGAACGTCAACAGTCGATATTCCCAGTGCCCCCATGCAAGCGGCATCCTTTCATCCAGTCTGTCTGGCACAGAACATTGATTCCCTGGGAGAGCCATTTGAAAACGGTTCTTCCGTGGGCTATTTATTTGTAGCTTCTGGACGCTTCATATCAGAGCAAACACAACCTGCCTTCACTGGACACTAATGCTTGTAGTTGTTAGATGGTGAATTTATGATTTTCTCTGCAGTTTAGACATGCTCTATCCTTTATGTCTGTGTTTTTCTCCTCCTAATTCAATCTCAGACTTTAGCAGGAAGTCCAGCTGTGGTCTGTCTTCCTTTTTCTAAAGGCAGCCGTGGATTAAAATATCACCCAATATACAACATGAGCAGTGCCAGTAGTCAGCTTGGAAAAAAGACACACGCAGCACTAAGAGTCATCAGAACAGTCTAGACAAACTCCACATTTTCCAGACATGTGCGGCTCAAGGTTCCTTCATTCAACAGCAGAATCAACAAAACTACAAATTAATGCAAATATATAAACAACTAGGAAAGAAACACCAGAGTGCATCAGTCCTTACACTGGCTTCCTGACAGATATGAGTATCAAGGTTAATAATCTACATAAACAATTCTTCCAGCAAGTAGTATACTTCTTTATTATAACTATACGCTGCTGTTTAGCTACTTGACACTTTCAAAGAATCTGCAGGCAGAGGCACATTTTACAACGGCTTCAAACACAGCTCACCCATTCTGAATTTGACACGCCAAACTCTTAGGTCATTAGGATCAAGACTAGTTATGTCTAGGGTTGGCTACAAACATAATGAGACAGTGTTTAGCTCTTACACCACCCTAAAGCTGGGAGCAGCTTCCACGAGTTCTCACATGTCTCGTCAGAAGCAATATTCAAGTCCAAACACATGCATTTCTGTATGTATTATTTGCTTATTACAGTGCTCTACTTGTAGATTTTATTATACAACATTATGTCCCTTCTAATTTATTTTCTATTTATATTTAAATTTTACATATTTACATTTTAATTTGGGTTGGGGACTGGCCTGTGAACAGCCAGTCGGATCCTTCGGCTCAGTGCAGGTGACATTTTTTGGGTCTATCATTTGACTTTTTTGTTCCATAACTCTCAGGATCTTTTAAGAAATGTAAAATGATTGTCTTACTGCATCCAACCTCGGCAGCGATAGCACATTGCGAGAGCTCTTGCTTGTGCAGCTCAACAATCCTGCCACGTTCAAAGACAGAAAGCCTTTTTGCCTTTGCCATCGGGAGATCAAGACAGTGTGACTCCCTGAAGGACAATGATATGAAAGCCATATTTTTGTTAAGGCTATGGTCTTAAACTTTTGATCAGCTGATGAACAGCCTGTTTGAGTTTCAATGCAGTTTACAATAAATTGCCTTATCTGTATTTTTGTCTGTTGCTCCTGATTCTTCTTTTGGCATTTTGAAGCAGTACTTACAACCTGTTTATGATCCGAAATGCGAATACTCGTAATGTTTCCCCCGGTCTTAAGATTTCGTTCAGGAGTGTCTGTCTGTCTGTCTATCTATCGATATAGAAATATACTGTATATAATGTGTTTATTTGTAAAGATTTTTTTGGATCGTGAATTATTTTCATAACAATTAAGGTCACATTTCCAGGTTATATTTCCCCCCAAAACAAAATAAATAAATCAATAAATCAATAAATAAAGAACAATATATGTATATATTATATAACTTATAATATTTAAATTATATATCAGTCTTTTTTTGCATAGCAGTACAGTTTATACTGTTACAATGCAAAAACTTTAGTTTGTTCCTTTAATAAGCTTTGTTTTCATTATGTAAAACAAAATTACTCATTTCTTTCTTTTGGGGTAAAATACGATTACAATCCATGCATCTTCTTGTTTTCGTGAGATTCACACTAGTACAGAACACACAGCTCTTCAAACTGGAAATGACATTCCAGCAAACGGTACAATCAGACAGAATGTCAAATCAGACAAGCGCCATACTGCGTGGGACATCATGGCTGCCGTGGCATGAGAGTTGCTATAGTGACGCCGTCATTACTACTCTCGTGGCACATTCTAACTGCGTCGATGATCACTTAAAGAACTAATTTTAGATCAGCAGTCTTGGCCAGATGTTGACATTCTCTCTTTCGCAGTGCTTACAAAAAAAGGCACCATGGAAACATCAGCCGTGCTTTGGACATGGTAATACTATGGTATTTTTTTTTTGAAAAATCATGGTACATGAATATGACAATCATTCAATACTATGGTAAATATCTGAAACCACTGCATCTCCAAAGTACTTTTGTACCAGCTCGAGGTGTCTTCAATGTCCCAATAGCCTGTTGTGGCAAATGTCAGCAGGAGGTCAAGGGTCAACTGGTGAGCCGGGTCACTAACATTCATTGCTTAAAGCTCTTCACATTCACTCTAAAAGTATTTAAAACAGCTCGGCCATGTGATAAAATCTCATTTAAGTGTCACGTACAGTCAGAAATGTATTTTTAAGAGCTTAGGAGTGACTGTTGCATGATTTGCTGATGTTGAATACAAATCAATGCAATTATAAATATGCACAGAAAGTCTATTTATTTTGTGCACAGTATGCATCATGCATAATGAGACTATAAGCTTTAATCACTAACTACGTGACTTCAGTGCGGTTACAATGACTCTAGCCGAATCAGACTGCTGCAGGAATCAACAGACCCAAGAAGCTTTAAAGCAGATGCTGAATCCTTACTGTTTCTCTCCAATGAGATCTCAATCTCTCTCACTCTTTCCTGGAGTCCAACCACTTTAACTGGCCACAGACCAGCCAATGGTGAGAACCCGCTGACCCGCAGAGCGTTATTAGTGACTGAGCAGCTGGGCTACAGTTTAGCTCTCCTTCAACGCCTCTTGAGGTCAAGACTGCTTCTTGAGAAAATAGCAGACAATTACCTGTGGCAGGAGGCGAGGCTTTCACAATAATGGAGGCAGTTTTTCAGAAAGTTTCCCAAAATGAAAACACTGTCATCATTACAAAGAATTTTTAAACTGCCATGCAGTGAAAGTCAATGGGGTCCAAAACAACACAAGACCCACTGACTTTCATTGTATGGAAAAAAACAATGAAGCCACAAAAAAAGCAATGGCATTTTTGGAACGACAAGATGATGAGTAAATGATGACAGAATATATAGAATATTGGTTGAGCTATCCCTTTAAAGATGATTTGTGTGTTCAGGGTCATGCATCATGTCCAATAATTATCCAAACATCTTCTCAATATCACATCCATCACTCCATCTTTGCAGCGGTGTCGTGTGGTTTGGAGAGGAAGACTGCAAGGCAAGCTGGAAGACTGAGATATGAGTGCCATATCTGCCATCTCTCTCATGTTAACCCCACACCCCTCACCAACAACCGCCACAAACAGCCTCATGACACGCTGTGTATGCCCTGTGACAAATGCCCTGCTGTTGTCTTGCACACTTTTCACGCTCTGCAGAGGAAAACAAAGGCCCCGTCAATCACTTTTGGCCGACAGAGACATATCTTCAGCGTGTGTTGGGGGGGAGACGGGTGTGAGACAACTGCTCAGATCCGAGGGGAGAGCAGAACCATGTGGAAACAGAACCTTGACAGCAACAGCAGCAGCAGCAACGCTGACTCTGATGAACAGAGCAGGTCAGCTACACCAGCGTCCAATCCCACAGCTACCTGATGCCAGTTTTGAACCGGAACTGATGCCCCTTTTTTCACAGTTAGTCTCAATTAAATTAATATCATTGAGATTTCATATATCTGTATGAATTGCTCTGAATTTTTTTATTTGCTGTGTATTTTAACAATGTCTGCTGCATCATGAGCAACTCATGACATCAAAAAGATGTGGAAATAAATGATTAAGTCACAATGATACAACTATAATTGATCACAATGGTTGATTAGTCTACTAGAAGTTAACAAACTGAACAGTTCTAATTTTTCTTAAAAATTACTTTTACATTATTTAAGTTTTTTTTTTTTTTTTTTTAGCAGAAATGCTTTCATTAGCACACTGACAGCATGCAGCGCTTTAGAATTCAATTTCTCTGAAAAGTGGTGAATTAATGTAAATATTCATCAACGTTCAAATGTTTGGGGTCAGTAAGTTTTGTTAGTACTTTTATTCAGCAAGAATGCATATAACTTATCAAAACACATTAAAAACATTTAAAATAGATTTGTACTTTAAATAAATTATTTTGAACATTCCATTCAGAAAAGAATCCTGAAAAAAATTTGATTTCCAACATTTCAACATTGATAAAAATACGAAATGATTCTTGAGCAGCAAATCAGCATACAGGAATAATTTCTGATGGATCATGTGCCACTAAATATTGGAGCAATTATGCTGAAAATTCAGCCTTGCCATCACAGGAATAAATTACAAGTATTAAAATAGAAGTAAGGTTATTTTAAATTGTAATAATATTAAACAACATTTATATTTTTACTGTATTTTTAATTAAATAAATGCAGCCTTGGTGAGCACTAGACTTTTCAAAAATATAAAAAAATTGTGCCCAACCAAAAATAATATAAATTTTAAATTATACATAAATAAACCCCTGATATCCAAAAGGCACTCAGTTAAATGACTTTGTATTAGGGATGGGTCACAGTGCTACTAATCAAAAATCAATGTTGATTAACTTAGTGTTATTCTTACACATATATTTAGTTTTAATATTTTTTAGCTACATTGCTTTCAACAGCATGCTGACAACATTCTGTGCTTTAAACTTTGTTTCTTTAAAATTTAGGTAGCCCTGACTAGTTGACTTTGCACGTCACTACTTTGAATGTTAAAATATGTTTTCAAAACTCATAAGATTTGTAAACAAAGACAGTGACCTAGTCAGTTCATCTAAGTCAAAAACATTGGCTGCTTCTTATCAGATTCCCTGACTGAGCACCAGCTCCGGCATCAGCACCAGCACCATTTTTGGTGGAAAAGCAGTATGACTCCAATCTTCTGGCTAAATGACAGCTCTAGCTGCCAGCAGTTTCCTCTTTCCACTTCCAGGCAGAATTCCAGATCTCAGCTCAACCCACATGCTCCTCTGTTACTAGGGAGAGAGATGAGAAGTGTTCTGCCCGCAGCTGGAATTTGAGGGTCATTTCAAGAACACAACAAGCTGTTAAGACAGACAATCGAAGCTCACGCGGTCTCTCTCTCTCTCGCTCGGCACACATTCTCGCAAAATCAATAGAAATGCAAACGCAGAAAGGAAGGTCATTCAGCAACACTCTACTGGAACGCATGCAGACCGGTGAAAATAGACAGGCTGATGTAAACATTCGCACGGCTTCATGCAGCGCCTCTCCATCCTAAAAGGTGATGAAAACACACTTGCTCTCAAATCATCCCTGTGGATACACACACACAGAGTCCTCGTGCAAACTCTCACAGAAATCTCGCAGGTACATGTGGAAAAATCCTCTGAGTAAACAGTGCCGGGACGAGATCTGGAAGATAAAAGCCTATAACACACAGCACATGCAAACACATAACAAGGAAAGGGGTTGATGTTCCCACTTACGGAATACTCAATGGTGCCCTTCGGTCTCTGGAATGACATCCGCCTTCCATCCTTCTTCTCTGGCGTCTTCTTCTGGCCGGTATCTGAAAGCAAGCGAGGGAAGGTTCTCATTATGTTCATGTTCCGCTCTCCCCTCAGCTTGACTCAAGCTGCCGAGCTCTCAGCCTCGACCGACGGCTCATCCGTCAACAGCGAGTGTGAACGAGCGATTCCGGTAAGCCAGAGAATGCAGCTTCTCTCTCTCTCTCACCCTCCCTGTCTACCTCCCTCCTTTCCCCACTGTCTCCCTCTCTTTCTCTCTCGCTCAGCACAATGACAGCCAATGTGTCTTCACCTTGCAATGCCTCCTGCTGCTGCAAACACTGTAAAAGACAGAGACCACCCTGACCTCTGAGAGAGAGAGAGAGAGAGAGAGAGAGAGAGAGAGATAGAGAGAGACGTAGTGTTGCCTCCTGACAGTATCACATATGGTGCATTTTGATGCCTATAACTATTAGATGAATAAAATTGTCTTGAGAACTATTAGATATGTTCTGGAAATTACCTATAAATTACATTTTAAATGACATTAAAATAGAAAACAGCTATTTTTAATTGCAATAATATTTCACAATATTTCTGTTTTTACCGATCAGATAAATGCTGTCTTAGTCCACAGAGAGACTTATTCCAAAAACATAAAAAAAGTACCAACCCCAAACTTTTAAACGTCAGTTTCATTCTAGATTAACGTATGTTATGCGATATGATGCAAAGCTGAATTTTCAGCATCGTTACTTCAATCTTCACGTCACATGATCCTTCAGAAATCCTTCTAATATGCTGATTTGATGCTCAAGAAACATTTCTCATTATTATCAATGTTGAAAACAGTGTTGCATAAGATTTTTGTGGAAACTGTGATACGTGTACAAATATTACTGACCCCAAAAGTAACAATTAAAATTATACAATACTGTAATAATGCTTTAATAATGAACTGATTTATTATATTAAAATGCACTTATTACTTATTATAATCTATATTTTATTATTTAAAATTTATCATATTATAGTAAAAATCTATTATTAATTTTTAAATTGATTATATTAAGACTATATTAAACCAAAACATAAAGGCCTACAATAACTGTGTCCCACACTTTTTTGGTGACCATGTTATAGTGTGATTTTTCCCCATAACAAAAAGGGGGAAATTTTAAATTGCAGTTGATTGCATTCATCAAACTATTCAGCCCTGGTATAAAAACTGACATTTAAAAAAGGGACGAACTGTCAAGGAACTTGTTTATGTTTAAGTGAACTTGAAATGTTTAGCTAACAAAATTTTTCCGCTCCTCTATTGTAAAGGCATACATTAAAAAATCTAAATCAGATTTTTCAAATGAAGTCTCTGATCGTGAAACCTAAATTTATATCCAGCACTAATGTGTATGCATATAGTCTCATGGGTGTTTGTGTGTATGTTCAGGGTAATGAGTACAATGTTAGCAATTCTCCCACATGTTCAATTTGCTTCAGGCGGTCTGTCCGTCTTCACATTAACATTAACTCCAGAATCCATCAAACAGGTTCTGCACTGCTCGGCTGTGTAGCAATGAGTCAAAGTCGTCCTGCTATTTCTGTGCTCACACCAAAGAGACGGCAGCGAAAGAAACCAGGCCAGTGCAAGCACTGATACAAACACTGATGTTTAATCACACCTCTGTTTGAGAGCGTAACCTGACAAACAGTCTCTCTGTGTTTACAGTTCATGTCACTGAATGAGACGTTTAAAAGAGTGCCTCTAAAATAGAGATTTATTTCTCTGAAACATGCTGTCATGATATTTCATAAGCTGATCTGAACTGATTCAAAGGATGATATGTGATTCCCACATTCAGAAACATAAACTGTATGGGAACTGAAAAGTATTCTGCAGATTAATTTGTGCTGATATGTTTTAAAATGAAACAGGAAGTCTGGGCAGAACACAACTGAAGGGTTAAAATAAATAAATAAATAAATAAATATGCTTTAATATACGTCTGTGTTCTATATATATGTGTGTGTGTCTATATATATATATATATATTAGGGGTGGGAAGATTCAAAATAAATACATATATATATATATTAGGGGTGGGAAGATTCAGATTCAGTGCATCTGCATAAAAAGTCAATGATGCGATGCATTGATTAAAAAATTGTGCATCAGATACAAATGGCATTTGTATCACGATGCATTGTTTCTGGCGTATTTGCATCGGTAAAAACTGATTTATTCATATATAATTACTAGTGGATGCAGTATAATTTTATTGTTTAGAAAGTGACCAATATTTCATATGTAGATTGATTTCTCCTCTCTAAACTGTTTCTCAAGCGCGATCTCTCATCACCGCTGCTGCGTGAAAATGACGGCTCACAACACTACGGAGAGCGGAGGAAAATAGGGAATTAAAGTCCAAAACCTGACTTGAAATAGCCTAACAAATCAATAAGGGCAAAAGTGGTTGCATAAATGACCAATTAAGTTCACACAATCACTAATTTGTGCAAGTTTATTTTTAAGCAGCTCTTTGTCGATCATGGATCAGATTGATTCACCATAGCAAACAGTGAGTATATCTGTGCTGTTTAATGCATTTAAGACGTTGTGCTTTCCTCAGTACATAACTGACATGGCACTGGTATATTCTTCATCAGTAAATGTCAGAAAGACACGCAAACATATACATTTTGCTGTCCGGAGTGGGCGAGGCTTACGCGAGTGAACGAGTGCAGCTGCGCGCATGCACACTAAACAGACGGAGCGCAATAGAATAGTAGCACAATAATTCTGAGTAAACAAACATTTTGCTAAAATATTTGTTGTTGGAATTAAATGTGTCTTTTGTAGAATTTTAAACCTACATATAAGTGTATTTTTATTATAGCAGTAATGTAAACTGTTGTAATGGGCGAATCAAATGTAAGCTAGCACAGTCCTAATTACTAAGCTCAAATGAGTTAATGTGTGTCATTTTCTTTATTATTAATTTCATTTTTAATTTGGTGATTTTAACTTTTAATTTAGTTATTTTAATGCTTTAAAGAGCAATTTTAGACTGTAATGTTCTGCTATCTGTTCTGTAAACTATAAAAGGTACAGATGTCATAAAAGCAGAGAGAAAGGCTGCATGGCTTGTAACTGTAAAAAAAAGTCAAATAATAGTATGTGAGAGAGTCAGTGGTAATATCAATATCATTATGTTCCTATTGGTCAGTGTTAGAGGAACTCAGCTTAACCTGACAGCCTGCTCTAGACCAGGTTAGTTTCCCAGCATGTTGCCATAATGACTAAGCTTGATCTAGGCCTATGTTAAATTTGCTTTATGGAACCAAATCATTTGACAATGAGTCAGCCTAACTGAAATAATCCTGGCTTATTTGGTAAACTTGTTTTATGAAACAGGCCTCGAGGCATTAGAAGTGCTCATATTTTTTCCAATGCATCATATTACTCACTTTCAAGCTATTATATATTTATATAATATATTAGATGTGTGTGTGTGTGTATGTGTATGTATATATATAATATATATATATATATATATATATATATATATATATAAAATTTCAAGAAAAAACAAAAATTATGGTTTAATATTTTTAATATTCGTTGTTTTTGAAATTACTCAAATGACTTTGAGGTATAATTGGGGTATAATGAATATAATTCATATTTTTACAAAACCCCAATAATAGATAGCAAAAATATGCTAATGTCTATGTATTCCAGTACAGCAGCATTGCCCAAGGAATGAGTCAGAAAGAGAAACACAACGAGCAAACACACACAGCAGAGATAAGTTCCATGAAAAATGGCGAAACTGTCTGGAACTGAACCCTCACATGTGTGTGTATCATCTGAAACAGGCTTTTCACACGCTGAGATAAGAGCTGCCACATTGAAACTAAACAAAGAGCCCAATGTGTGTCTGAGAGACACCGAATCCATCGTCTCTGTGGCTCTGGATGGACACTGGCTATACACAGAATGTTCCAGAACCGCAGAGACGATGGATTTGGTGTCTCTCCATCAACAAAATAAGACAAATCTCTTGAATAAATATGCATTTGTTCTCAGTACCCATGACACATTGGATCTGTTCACAAGTCCAGTGAGCTGCATTGTGGTCTACATAGGCAGCATCCTAGTTCAAATGAAACCTCTTAAGTCAGTGATTTGGAACACTACATAGGCAGCTCACTGTGTTTTGGAACAGCCATTGTACTGTGGCTCACTGATTATCTAGCATTTTGTGCTCTAAATAAAATGGCCACTGCTAATAAGAACTAGCGTTCAGTGTACACATAACACAGGTGGGAAATATGGGACAAGGCCACACGCTGTTCTCTTTTTCCTTTCAGTGGCAAAGGAAATAATATTATTCGTGACCCAGATACATTTGTAACATTTTACCTATTTTGTCTGCAAATGTAACACTAATTGCACATGGCCATTCATTAAATAAAAAACTAAAACTTAAAAGAAAACTGTCCTATTATGAACTATATAACACACTGTAAAGTACATGCATGTGATAATTAGCATGATTTTAATGCTTTTGCTCATATGACTGCATGCCGTTCTCAAGTTCACATTCTTTCTTCACATGTATTAGTGCATGTAAAAGCAACATGTTACTGATATCCATAACAGTCGCTGTGCATCATGTATTTACATTTAAACACACATTATTTAATATGATCACAGGATTAGTCTAATCTGATTTCTGACTTATGCTAATGAAAATCTCTGTGTCAAATGTTAAACAGAAAAAAAGAATATTTTGTGCAATCACACTTTGTTACATCTGGGAGGAAAAGTTGGCACAAGCATGCTTTCCATTTTCCACTTTACACAACAAATTCACTCACATTTTTTTCTCAGTAAGAAAGGACTTTCAGATTTTTTTTTTAATTTTTTTAATGAGATTTAGTTATATAATGTTAGTTTATATTTTCATGACCATATTCCATCCCCTTTTTGACACTAAAAAGGCTATTTTTGCTATATTGTACCTTTAAGACTTCTATAATAACTACTGAGACTTTTACAAATCAGACTGTGAGGAATTATTTTTAAGCCAAATGAATTTTGAATCCAGCTTAGAGCCTTTTAATTTCTAAATGTATGAATGTATAAATAAAAGTAATTATAAAAATATCAAATATAAACAATAAAATTATGAAAAATAAAATTATTTTATACTATTATATTTATTGATGGGGGAAAAATATTGTGGAAAGTTCTTAAAAATGATCAGATGCAATTTTTAAAAACATAGTATGTCCAGATTTACACCTGTGTCCTCTTGCCAGCTAAAAAAAAAAGCATTTTTAAAACACTCCATTTTACACCAGTGTAAACCTACTGAATTTATATATGTATATATATATATATATATATATATATATATATGTATTAATGCATGTAAATGATTATATATATATATATTGTCTTGTCTTCTCACCTAACGAATATATCTGGAATGACTAAATGTGTTTCTGAACAAGCTGTTATTGCTCAGTTTTAATGTTAGAATTAGGGCTGCAACTAACGATTATTTTGATAATCGATTAATCGGTCGATTATTTTTACGATTAATCGATGAATCGGTTTATGTACTTATATACATAGACTTTTTAGAGATTTTAACCATTTTTGCATTGTCATATCCTCATCAAAACATACCTGGAGTTGTGTTTTTATTATGTTAGTTATCCTTTGTCGAACTCTTCTCCAATCAAAACACTGACCCATACATACTCTAGCAAATTTCACAAGGAGATTTCAAATAATGTTTTCACCATGGCAGTCCTTAGGGCTCCTAAAGTACTTTAACATCCCGAACAAAGCTTATTAAGGAATCTTTCAGAACATATTTTCACGAAGAATAAGAATAAAACAGAATAAAATTGCAGTAAATTGCATTTTATTATTTTTTTCCTGTAAACACACAGCTTATACCTGGGAAACAGCTTTATAGCTTATGCTGTGAAATTGTAAACAATCCTTCGAATAAAGTGCCAATGGCATGAAACCTGAATGGAACTCACATTTTAAAGTAAAATTTAAAGTAAAAACCATCAGAAGGTTGTCCAGAAAAAAATTGGACACACATAAAAAACCTGCTGTGTGAAAAAGTGCAGTGAATACTTAGAAAAAAAGTGCATTTCAAATACATTTAAACATTAACCTCTCTCAGTCAGTCATAATTAGGCTGCAAGACTGAATTATGAACTGGTAAACGACAAAGCTTTAAATGTTAATTGTTAAAAAGCAATGTTATCAGCTTTTTACGACTAAACATTTGCAAACAACATTGTACTGCAGAATCTGCACAAATAAAAGTCTGCACACTGTGATTTTCATCGGATTTAAATATGTAGTGGTCCTTTTAACAGTGCAATAATTCAAAAATGTAATAAAGCGATAAAATGTTAAACAAAACAGCTTATGCCTGAACTGACCGGAATTCGACTACCTGTGGGAAATGAGGCAGAACACTATTCACTCATTATTTGAGAAAAACTTTGCATTGCAGTGCAAAAAACGTCAACATGTCCAAAATGTTCAGGGCTTAACAGTTAGGCTTGCTCTCTTTTTAGAGGATATGTTTCCTGCCGCAGAAAACAGCCGCAGTTTACAGGTTACTCTTCTTTTTTGAAGGCTCAAAGTAAAGTGCTCCCACATTTTGGATGACTTCGTCCGATTAGTTTTATCTTCCGCGTTTTTCTTTTTCTTTCTCGAGCTTACTCCACTGCCGCCTGCCTCACCCATCACGCTGAATGCTGCAGAGACGCTGTGCGGGAAGCACGTGACATATAACGAGGCCAGCTATTGGCTATTCGCTACTTCTCCTGCTGTACTGGCTGTGTAAAACCTCCGGTGGCTCATTACTGCCACACTTTGGTCACCGCAGATTTAAAATATGCACGAAATGAGCCGCTTACGGCAAAATAAAAATTATTTAGCAACGAATCGATTACTAAATTAGTTGACAACTATTTTAATAATCGATTTTAATCGATTAAATCGATTAGTTGTTTCAGCTCTAGTTAGAATAAGTTAAGAGTAAATGGTACATCAGACTTGGTACTTCAAACATACGATGAAAATCCTGTTTCATCATATGACCCCTTTAGCAAAGGGAGAAGTAACAGCCATGGGAAAAACATGGCAAAGTCGCTCACTGAACCGAAAAGCTCAAAGTCCCCGGCAGTGTTCACGGCCCAGACTGTCACAGTAGTTGGTGTGTGTGTGTGTGTGTGTGTGTTTGCTGGGACTGCAGTTTGGACGCCGGAATCCACATGGCCTGTTCCTTTCCCTCATTAACACCCACCCCAGGTCAATTAATCAAACCCCGATCCTGTCAGTGGCTCCGCGAGTGTCACCCGCACCAGAGCCTCTCATTAGCACTCACTCCAGGGTGACTAATCGCAGCAAGATCCCTCCATCCACTCGGTTATTGCTTTAGTGAGCACTATTTAGTTTGCAAATCAAATAAAGCAGTGGCCAAAGTCTGCCTCTATACTGCTGTCATGAGTTGAGCTCTGCTTTTAATGTGATCGTGTGAGAACTACTAAAGATATCAGAGTTTGGTAGAAAGGCTGAATAATGAATAGAACAATGGGATACTTGTTGATTAAGCAAGAATCATTACTATTTAAAATATTCTATCAAGGAATACAACACTAAAACATAACAAGAAAAAGGCATGGTATTTAAAAAATAGTATGTAATGTTAAACAAACTTTGTTTCTCACTGCGTTGTTATCATATCAGCGATCATTTTTCATTTAATATTGTGTAACATAAATCTGATGATTCATTTAAACGAGCCAGTGCAAAAATGATTCAAGGATTCATTTCGAGTCTCTATGCATGTCAACATTTCATGTGGCGATATAAGAAAAAAACAATTTAATTGTTAAAAAGGTTAATATTTATTTATGTATTATTTATCTAAAAAAAGACAATGTAAATGAATTATCATTTAAATAAATGTAAATGCATTCAAAATAACCAAAAGGCAAATTTTCAGTCCCTTTGCAGTAAAAAAAAAAAAAAAAACAAAGGAGAAAAAATTAAAGGAAAATGAAGGAGACAAGCCAGTGCAAAAATTATTCAGGGATTCATTTCGAGTCTATATGCATGTCACGATATAAGAAAAAAACAATTAAATCATTAAAAAGGTTAATATTTATTTATGTATTATTTATCTAAAAAAAGACAATGCAAATGAATTAACATTTAAATAAATGTAAATGGATTCAAAATAACCAAAAGGCAAATTTTCAGTCCCTTTGCAGTAAAAAAAACAACAAAAAAAAAACAAATGAGAAAAAATTAAATGAAAATGAAGGAGAATAAAAAAACATACATACAGCTTGGTATGTTCTATAATATATTCTATGTAAGTTACACCTCGGGGTTGCATTATTTTTCTAATAATTCAATGGCCCGGAGTCAATTATTCCGCTTATACTACATATAACACAACACAACACATCCATAAAAATAAAAATTTAAAGGGATTCGTCCGGTTTTTGTACTTAAATCGCTGTTGTGAGGTGGATTATTTCTTCCGCATCTCATCCAACGTCTCTTTTGCTGGTTCCAAAACATCTTTTTAAAGCTGGTAATGGAGACTTGAGCCGTTGATAGCATTCTAATGCAGTTATTAATGAAGTTATTAGAAAGAGAGCGAGAGAGACAGACACACAGAGAAAGAAAGAGAGAGAGAGAGAGCTTGTTTGAATTAGGCTGCAGCAGCGTCTCTAAACAGCGCTGTTATTACCTCGCCAGTGAGAAATGTCATGTGTATTTACTTTCAGAAAATCATCTGTCATGTTGTTGTTTTTGTTAGTCCTGTAATTTCCGTTATTACAGTTTTACTATATGCGAAGTGATATGGAACTGTAATGTTTCCCAGAAAATAATTGCACACCTCAGAACGTTCGTCAGCCAATCAGATTCAAGCATTCAACGGCCCCGTAGTATAAATTATTATAATGGGAGGTATTAGGGCTAGTCCGAATACCATTTTTGAGCTTTGAAGCTCACACGGGCAGGGCTTATATGCTCCGAGAACGGACACTGCACTAGTGATACAAAACACACAGGTCTGTTAAGAGCAATACTTTTAATACAGACAAATTCTTTTTAGGCTGGGCTACTTTACGTTTTTTATGGCTGGCGACCGTATTCACAAGTATTTTCCAAGCAAATTAACTGCACATTTTATCATGTGTAAAATTACTGATTAATATTGTGCATTTCAATTCAATGCAATTCAAATTTATTGGCGTAACTAAAGAGCACACTGGGATGAGAAGTGACCTCTAGCTCAACACTTCCCTTTAGCAGAGACGCTTTAACTATTCTTCATCTCAATGCATGTGGCAGCTTTAGTGCTAAATCCATATCCACCATCAGGAAAGCAGGACAAATAATACAGGTCAGGGGCAAAAAAAGCCCCAGAGCATAGGCTGGAGCTGAAAGATCAGCCGCTGTGCTGCAAGTAAACAGCTCCCTCGGCCTTTGACGCACACCGGGCCTGGATGCTCAGTCAGAATTTAAAAGGTTATTGAATAGAGGGCAAAGTTTGATCTGCTGAGCGTCAACCCTCTCTGCTACTTTAGCATTTCGTCTAGACGAGCGCCAAATAAACACCGCTGGGGCCACAACGCTTTCGAGCAATCAATGAAGTTCAAAGGTGATGTCCATGGAGTCAGTGCTAATGTTACATTTTCCTTTTGGTTTGCATCCAAGTTCCAAACAAAACAGAAAGCAATCAAATGGATGATGTACCTTTCACTTGTTAAATATTTAATAAACAAAACATGCATTTCAACCAAGCGGCAACCTCCCGCTCTCTCTCATGAAGCCAACAAGGAAGTAACTTAAACTGTAATTCGTCAACTGGCCGCTAGAGGCTGGCTGCAAAAGGGAGTCAATCCCATCGACTCCCCATGTTAAAATGCCCAACTTTACAGCAGAAAAAAAAAAAACTTTTAAAATAATTTTATATTAGTACTATAGTACTAAAATGATATGCTTATAAATGTAATATATCATTTAATGTAATAAATATATAATATTAAAAATTATCATTTAAATTAAATTACATTTTAAATTTATGAACTAAATGTTCATTAAAATGTGAGAATATTAAATTTATTTACTAAAAACTATAATTGTATCTCAAGTTTTTGATTTATCATATACATAAATTATTATGCAAATGTAATAAATAATAATAACAATAATAATAATAATAAAACATGTTAAATTATATTTTAAATTTACTATATGTTCATTAAAATATATGAATATTATAAAATTTAATAAATATTATTAAAACATTTTCGATATAGATAGATATAAAATAGTCATTGGGATGCATTTCTAGTCATTGTTTAATGTGTTAAATTATATAATACATATTAATTTACATTTAATAGATTTAAATATATATTATATAAGTAGGAATTATGAAGAATTGACAAAAATGCATCCTAATGACTATTATTATTATAAGTAAAATGAAATATATAAATAAAATATATACCATTATCATAATACCTGTGCCCTAGTTAGACAGGCAGTTTTGCAGATAAAAGATCATGCCATGCTAGCTCCAGTTCTATTTGTTTTGGCATCCGCACATGACCTCTTGGATTTGCCCAGCACAGTGCTGGCTGATGCACTGAGGAATTAGTCTTAACTCAGTAATGAAAACACACCCACTCCCCCCATTCATCTTTGGGGGTGATCTAGAGAAAAGCAGGACATGTCTTGAGCCTCCCACGTCTGTCTAAAGCCAGTGCAGATGTATGCTAATGGACTCCTTGTGCTTCCAGCACAGCATCAGTGCGGCCCACTCATTCTTTAGACTGGTCCATCTCCTGTAATGAGGGGCCAGAGGCGCTCCAGAAAACGCTGTGCCATTATTTCATTGCTTTGCATGTAGATTTACAAATAGCATGACTTCTAAAAATTCCAACACAGAGCATTTGGGGCTGATATCACATTATCAATGACTAATTAATGAAAATATCTGATAATGTTTATAATGATTATAATATTTATAATGATTATAAATATTAATTAATGAAAATATTTGCATTAAATTAAAAAACTAAAACACTCATCAATCCCCACTGTATTTCAGGAATGCTTCATTTTAAGTGTTAAGCAATGCAGAAATGTGATTTCCCACAGTCAGTTACTCTTTACACAAGGATGCGCTCCATTTGTTTTAACCTCTGTGTTTTTTAATCCATTTATGCAAATAGGCTTACATGGTGCTATCAGCATTGCACTGCTTTGATAAGTGTCAAATGGAAAGGACAGCAATATTGTTTGCTGCAGTTATCCTTTTATGTGTCTAACTGAAGGTTGTGGTGAACCAGTGGTGCAATGCTATTTCCTGTACTTTGGCAATTTCACAGGAGTCAAATCCTTGCAATTTACTCTTCTCTGGCCTAGAATTCTATTCTATGACCAAAATCTTATAGTAGTCAAGGTAATTTAACAGTATACATAACACAAGACAGCTCTGGAAATGCAACAAAAATGTGTTTATTTTTTGTTTTGAAGGTTTGATTACTTTTTTTTTTTGCCATATATCTGTTCTAGAGACATTTTGTTACACTTTTTCTTAGCGATTATTTTGCCCTAGGTCTGTTCTTGAGACATGTTACAGCTTTTTGATAAAACTCTAATTGGTTTCCTTTGGAACTGTTTCAAATTCACACTGAATGCATTTATGAGTGTAAAGCATGTCTGTGTGTGTCGAATTCGTGATAGATTTTTATTTTTTTTTCCCACCGCACTAACATATACAATACCGTTCAAATAAACACTGTTCTTTGTAATGTTCTATACATCAAACAATCTTGAAAAAAAGCATCACAGTTTCCACAAAAATATGAAGCAGCATAACTGTTTTCAACATTGATAATAATAAGAAATATTTCTTAAGCAGTAAATCAGTATGAATTCTAAAGGATCATGTGACACGGAAGACTGTCACTGAAGCAATGACTGCTGAAAATTCAGCTTTGCTTCACAGGAATAAATTACATTTATACATCCACTTACTGTATATATACTGCAGAATAAACAGTATTTAAAAACTGCTACCGGACGAAACATATCTATCATCATACAGCATATACCATCATGCCTCCGAGTCGTCCTCTGGTCTAATTAGGCCTTGCAATTAACCAGACTCATGGCTCACTGTGACAAGAATACATAACACAGAGTCTGATGCAAGTGTTCACAGCACTTGGGGCTTCTTTACAAAACTGCACTTCAGACATGCATCCACGGACTATTTTTTAGGTCTGTCAGTGCCAATACAATATGAAGGGTTCCCACAGAGTTTGACCAATAGAATTCCATTGCCTTATCAGTTGGTTCATGATTTTTTTAAAAATCAATGAAAATTAATTTAAAAATATTTACTCATATTTACATTATTCCAAATTTGCATGACTTTTTAATATCCATGAAATGCTAAACACAAAAAAAAACACTATTAAATCTCACTAATAAATTCTCACTATTAACTACAAATTTTGTAGTTTCATTAATAGTTAAGGTAGTTGTTAAGTTTAGGTATGTGGTAGGATTCTAGGATCTAACATATGGTCATGCACTAGAGAATAAGGCATTAATATCTGCTTTATAAGTACTAACAAACAGCCAATATGCTACAAATACACATTAACAAGCAACTAGTTAATAGTGAGAATTTGTCCCTAAACTAAAGTGTTACCAAATTTAAATCGTACTCACTCTTTTCAATATGATACAAGTGAATGAAGACTGAAAACACTGAATATCTGTAATTTTACAAATTTATGTCACACTGCAAGTGTGGAAACTATGTAAGTGTAGAAACTGCAAGCAGCTGCGGTTGATTAAATATTATTAAATATAAAGTTAATATAAAAATATATTTAGGGTCATAACCAAAATAGACAAATGCATATTCATTAGAGACCATGATCATTATATGACCAGAGGAACCATGAATATGTCAGCAGAGTCTGAGCAAACAAAACCAGAGCAACAATGCAGCAATAAACTTTAGCATACCAAATGCTTCTGCATGTATTGTAAAACCAGGATATGAACTCCTAACCCTCCCTTACAAACGTCCAACAGTCAAATGCAATGCAAATGCACAGGAGGGCAGCTGACACGTAAAAACTCTCTTAATAATAACTCACTGTAAGTACTGCAGCCATATGCCTCTCCAACAATAACTACCGACCAACAACAATTCCGTTTCATTACCAAACCATCATGAAAAACTTATAAAAAAAAAAAAAAAGTTACTACCTGCAGTGTGTGTTTCATGTGCGTTCTCCAGAGGCGTTTCTGCATCAGAGTAGTCTTTAAACTGAACTTCTCTTACGGGAACAGGCCAGATTTTACCAGCTATCGCGTCTCTGAACGACTGAATATAATCCATCTTCAGATCTTCCCCAAAGCATAAACATTAAAAAGCAATAAAAACAACGCAATAACGCCGAGTTTTCCCCCGGGGGAGACCGTAAAACACGCGAGCAGAAGCAGGAACTGAAACTGACAGCAGCTGCTGAACTTTTTGGTCGTTTGTCGCGCTACATGATCTACGCAAGCGACGCGACGCGACCAAAACGCTCTCTTCTCTACACTGCAAGTGATGGAATGCTGACATAAACAAAGAGTGTGATTGGTCAACGGGCTGCGACGTCAGGATTATACGTCGCGTCGCGTCGGTAGCCGTGTACAGTGAAACACCTGAGGGGGAAAATTTATGAAACATTTGTTTGAAATGTAATGCACTGCTTGAAGTAAATGCCAAATGAATGTTTATGGGCAGTTATATTTACTGGCTAGTTTTGTGTTTGTAAAATTCTGCCTCAGACACTTTTAAATCATGGTTACACAAAACACACCAGCAAACACTGCTATCACATGATCGCCCAAATAACAGTAAACCTTGAATTCAGAGGGGGTAAATTAGGCAAACACGCTGTAATTGTGCAGAGAGTCTCAATTATATTTTAACTTGATGAAAACAGCTTGCAGGGAAAGCGATCAGCAGCTCTCCACCTCCCCAACGACATCTATACAGCTCATCTGATCCACTGCTAATTGCAAAGATTGTTCAGTGTCTTTTTATTTCGTCAAGTTAATAACATCCCAAGGGGTGACAAATGAAATGGGCCTCTCAGGCCAAATTTACACAGATCCCAAAATCCCCCCAAAAGTTCATGAGTGAAACTCCCTCTGCTGGACAGACATAATATTGTACACTCATAGATTTGTGCCATGTCAGCTGAGTAAGCAATAAATATGACATGCATAAATTCAGCTGCTGATAAGACTTTTCATTGTTGTGGAAATAGCAGAAAGTTATCATCTGAGTAACACAGAAGCCAGATGTCCACAGTCAAAACAGCTGTGTTTAGAGGAAAACTGAGCACAATGAAGGTGCATCTGATGGATGAATTGCGGATTAAAGTCAGCATCTCCCTTCTTCCTCCTCATCCTAACCTGGTATTTTATCAGTTTTCTAATTGGTGATTTTAGTGCAGGAACTGTGGAGAAATCCACCCTATTACTATTTTCTTAGCAGTATTTATATGTTATCATAGTTTTCATTAATATTTTGAATTAGCTTTAATTTTTTATTTTATTTTAATTTATTAGTAATGTGCTTTTGTCATTTTTTATTATTTTTTTTAAATATTTCTATATAAAAATAATTCTATATATTCTTTAGCTGATTTTTTTATTTCAGTTATAGTTACTTATATTTTCCTGTGGAACTCAAATAGAAGATTATTCCATAAATAAGAAGCTTGCACAAAGCTATAGTATTGCTTCAGAATACTTGGAATATATCGCTCAAATCATATGGGCAACATTTATTGTTTTATTGCATTATTTATTGTTTTTTCAGTCCAGAAGCTAAAGCAAAATGAAATTTCAATAACAAAAACCATTTTTTTAATAAAAACAACATAAAGACAAAAACATACTAATCATTCTAATAACCAAATTATTTTCTTAAATAATGAGATGTTAAGGGCATTCCAATCCTTCTTGTGCTGGGCTCGACACAGATACAGAAACATACTATTGATTCGAGGTTCTCCACAAGCTCAGTTGTAATTAAAGAACAGTTTAATTTGATCGGCCCTATGAAAGATCCATCATTCTCATTACACAGAAGAGGAATTAAATAAGCCCTATTAGTTGAGTTAGATTAAAACAGGCTTCCCTCCCAACCAATATTTCTCTCTCCTCTCATTGCGCACAGTGATCATTGGTCACCTTCTTCTATTTCAATTTTCAGAATGGAAGAGAGTCTGGGGAAATAATAAGAAGCACAAAGAATTAGTTCATTTGTTCTCCATGAGGTATTTATAGCGATGCATCAAATGTTCCAAACCAGAACCAGGCAGGATTTTTCTAGATAGATAAACACACAAAAACATCACACCAACCAGTAACATTGTATACAATCAACCATTATCTAAAAAAACAACCAATGCATAAAAAAAACAAAAACAAATCACCAAATGCAAAAACAATTGCCTTTGATGAGTAAATTAAATGGAGTTCCTTTCCAATCTGCCCGTAACTTCATTAGGAGCTGTAACATAAGGCTTAAATTGAATTGTAAGAACGTTCTGACCCTCGCTGATGTAAGAGACGCGCAAACACATTCAAGACTCAAGCAACAGCATCTTCTGCTTTTGGCAGGGGCCTTTGTGGAATATTTTGCACATTTACTTTTTTTTCTTTCTTTTTTCTTTTTTAAAGAAATTAATACTTTTATTCAACAAGGATGTTACATTGAAAAAAGTGATAAAGACGAGATTAGAAAATACTTCTATTTCAAATAAATGCTGTTATTTTAAGCTTTTTATTCATCAAAGAATCAGAAAAAAAGTATCACAGATTTTTAAAAAATATAAAGCAACGGTTTCCAAGATCGATACTAAATCAGCATATTAGAATGATTTCTGAAGGATTATGAAGACTGGAGTAGTGATGCTGAAAATTCAGCTTCTGCATCACAGGAATACATTTTACATTACATTTTAAAATATACTGAAATAGAAAACCATTATTTTAAATTGTAATATTTCACAATAAAAAAATTCATACCTAATTATCATAAAAAAAATCAAGAATCATTAAAAATAATAAACATCAAAAACCATTAAAAATCTTACTAAAACAAAAAAAAAGAATCTAAATATTAAAATATGTAAAAATATTTAAATATTTACTTTTTTTAATAATAAATAATCTTAATTTAATCTATCTATCTATCTATCTATCTATCTATCTATCTATCTATCTATCTATCTATCTATCTATCTATCTATCTATCTATCTATCATTTTAAAAATAATGTAATTAAATGATACAAATTTATATTTTTGTTATTGTTTACATGTATTTATTATGTTTTACTATATTAGTGATAAAGAAGAGATAATATAGATGAAAATTAACTCAGCACCTGAAAATAGAGTTTTTGCCTAGTATCTCAAGAAAAATGCTATATGGAAACTTTGGTTCTGGACCAAATGAGAGCCATAATCCTTTTTCTTCAGTCAAGACGGATCTCATTACTAAACCACCACCAGAACTGGTGTCCAGACACCACACACACACACACACACACACACACACACACACACACACACACACACACACACACACACACACACATACAGAGCACGTCAACACAAGGATGAACATCTGCACATTACCCTGAGCTTCACAGTTTACAGGCCCAATTAGACAGACACAAATGGAGCAAAAACTCACTCCGGCTGGGCAGATACAGTTAATAGAGAAGGCAGCGAAGCTCTGCTGCTGTAATGAACGAGCACTAAATACAATCAGATTACGCCAGACAGACCGTCTCCCGTACGACAGCTGTATTTGTGTTAAACGATAAAATGAAATATTATTTATGACACAAAATGTGGTACAGAGGAAGGAATCATGCAGATATTATGGATGTGGATTTTTTTTTTTAGCTTATATATAGGTAAACATTTATATATAGTATTTATAGTCTAAATCTGTCAGTAAGTTAGTTGTGTATAGGTTTATACTGTTGTACTTCATTGTTGTATGTCTGTATTTATATAGCACCGTGGTCCTGTGAGGCACGACATTTCGTTCCACTGTATGTCCACACATGTAGCGGAACAACAAATAAAAACCAAATACAACAACAACAACAACATAAAAAAAAACAGCGAATGGATGTATGACGTGCAATGCCTTTGACTACACACTCATCTCCCTCCTAACAACTTTTGTATTATTCTTGACAGAAAATAAACTTCTTTTTACAATCCCAGTGCAGCTCCCTGCTGAGTATGAGAGCACTATGATAAGAGATATTATAATAGGGTCTCGGTGTAGAACTCAAAAATGGAGATTGATTAGTTTTAAAGAATCACTTCAAATAAATGTTTCAATGCAAAAAAACAACACCGTCAAAAAACAAAAAAAAACACAACAAAACAAAAAAATATATATTATATATATATATATATATAGTTTGTATAATGTTTAATACTAAATTATATATTATCCAGCATGATTTGAGAATATTTCCAAATGTAATATTGTGCAAACAAGAATATCTGAATTTGTACAAAAGGTCATATGGTTAATGTCATAAATGTACTTATTTATTAATTACAAAAATAAAAAATAACTATATCATATAATTTAATAAAATAATCTTTGGTTGGAATTTCAAACAAAAAACAAAACTTAACGTAATGTTAAAATTCAAAATAAAATAAAATAAAATAAAATAAAATAATATAAAATAAAATGTAAAAAAAAAAAAAAATAAAAAAAAAACCAACATTTAAAATCATTTTACAAAATAAAAAACTTGCTTTGATAATCTTTTGACAAGATTTTATTGTACTTTAAATGCAGTAATATCCGTTTGTCAGAAATTTGATTCCTCTGATTGAGAGGAGGAAAAAATCTAAATTTGTATTCATTTTAATCAAATGCATATATATTGAGATACATATTGAATATCACTATAAATAATATATTTTTTTAGCAATATCGCCATGCCCTACAGTTTGTTGTTGTTAAACTCGCAGAAATCACACACACCCTGAGGCACAGCATAGAGGTGGAGCACTTGGCTTTCATGCAGGTGGATAATGTGCTGCTGGTCAAAGACAAAAGTACTGCTTTCCTTCTCTGAGATGACAGCACCATCTAACAGATGATTATGCTGTCCAAACTGCACAGAAACTCATGAATATTCACAAGACAAATGCAAATGACTCAAATGTCTGGCCTTCTCAGAGAATGAATCATTTCACCAAGGCATGAATGTATAACAGTCCCTCAACTGATGCTATAAACCTCAACCAAAAACCACCTCCCCACTGATTTTGTTTAGAAAGGTCTATGAGTTTGAAAATGAGCAGTCATGAGAGGTCTGAGTCAGACCTTTCCATCAGCGTTTTTTAACGCTGTGCTATTTGACCTTTTCTGCTCAGTTGAGCTCAGTGGTTGTTCAGTCATTGCTGTGAGAAGCAGGGACTGCAATTATACAGCATTCCTCAGAAACAAGTTTGACTACATAGACGCACAAGCCAACCAAACATCAGTTAGGCTCTCACAATGGCAATCAATCAACTGCTAGACTCTTGTCACAGATCATTTTCTAGACAATCAACTGCTAGACCACTTCTCAACCTTATTTGGCCAGAAAATATCATGCTGAAACCTATTTGCAATCATAAACCATTTTTGCTCTTCTGTTTGGTAGGTCTTAATATTTACAATATATGCAAGAATGTATTATTGCTATAATAGATAATTTTATTATTATTTATTTATTATTGGAGACATTCACAGAGTTTTTTTATAATACAAGGTTCTTTATTCACTTTTATATTGGTTTAAGATAGGCCATTTCACAATTTTATATTAAAAAAAATATAAAAAAAAAATAATAATAATAATAAAATAATAATATAATAATAATACTAATTATATATATTATATCTATATATATATAGTATATATATATATATATATTATATAATATATATATATATATATATATAAATAATTGACACTGAAGACTGGAGCAATGGCTGCTGAAAAATCAGCTTTGCATCACAAGAATAAATTACTATTACATTTTAATGTATTTCAGATCAAATACTTTGTAGTGTATAGTATAAATATTTTACACCCTAGTCTATCAAAAGAATCAAAAATGCAGATAGAGTATGATTTTCTTGAATCAGTTCGTTCATTATTTTAATAAATTCGTTCACTGTATAGTGATTAGTTTGCATCATCACTCAAAAGTGTGCACTAAATCCATCTAAATTTGCTCACCAGCTGTCCTGCAAAACAATACATGATTTAAAATCAAACCACTAAGATTGAGAACCTCATCATGACAGCAAATCATTCACTACTAGACCCTCTAGTCACTGTCAGTCACACATACAGTCCCGTACAGGAAGGGGTGGCATGCATTTCCTGACAGCGTTTGTGGAGGAAAAATCCCTGTACAAAGAAAGCTATTTTTAGCGGATAAGCCTCTTGTTAAACTGAATTGTGTTCATTTTGGCATCAGGATTTTTTCCATCTCGCTCAGTTTTATTTTTTTCTGTTGTTGATATGGTTATGTCATATCTGTCCTGGTTACGTAGCACAAAGGATTTCGCTTCAGGAAATCCACAGGAGGGTTTAGAATTGTGGGACACCTGAACAACCCGCTGGGAAAAGCATTGCAACTCTGAAAAGTTGGGTTCTTGGCTCATCAACCTGGAACCAGAATACGCAGTTAGCCTGGTCATATGCATGGAATCTTAATTTGAAAAATGGTCTCTTGAAATGGTTTCTTACTTGCTCTTTCTGAAGATATACAGCAGCTCTGAGTCCTCTACTACTGTAAAAACACGTGACTGCACTGATCTGATCCACATCACAGTCCAACTGCCCACTGCATGGGGTCTGATTTAGTGTTCTGCTACTAGAGGACTGCAGCCCCCACAGACAGAAGGTTTAAAGATTAGGAAGCCCTGCAAATTCTCCATTAAGGTGGTGTCCCACTAGCTAGCTCAAAACAAATTGGCTGAAAATTTGGCTGCGTCAAAGGAGGTCTATAATACCCGGTGAAAGCTAACCATTAGCATTCCAATTCATGTCATTGGCAGTACCAACAAAAAATAGGTTATTTCAGTACAAAATACATTATATTTCAAAGTAAGCTTAATGTTTTTTTTCTTCTTCAAACTGAAAATACATTTAATTTAAACCTTATCTTAAATGCCGAATTATATTATATTATATTATATGATATCTATATTATATTATATTATATTATTATAGGTATAATATTATATTATATTATATTATATTATATTATATAGGATATTATATTCTTATAGTTCAAAGCACTGAAAGTAAACAAAAAATCTATATTTAAAATAGATGTATGGATACATTTAAAAAATATATCTGAAATCATCATCTTTGAAATTGTGAGCTGCAACAGCTGAGCAGAAAACAAGAGAAAGACCATCAGAATCGCACTTGGATTCTTACCTGACCATCAGACCATCAGCACTAGCATCTTTATCTTATTAAAACAATAAAGCCTGAGCTTCACTCTGTCAGGTGGTCAAGTAATAACCCAGCATAAAGTGAGAGGGCAACACAGAGATCAGGCTGATGTAAACAAAACACGTTCCATCTTAAGCTAACCGCTGTGTCAATAACTTCTCCTAAACTCTGCAGGGGGGATTAATTGCTTTCCCTTTCAGAAGGACATGCTCATATTTTTCATTATTATGTTAAGCTAAGACCCAACAAATAAAATATAATGGCCTAACGCCTGTCTCCTTTCATTCCTGTGCTGATTAAGAGAAAAGAAACAGACTAGTGCCTGTGATAGAGAGGATGGAGGTGGATGCTGGCGGTGAGAGGCTCAGGGTGGCAGAGGGTAATCAAGACAATGAGGCTACAATCACAAAGTAAGATGTGCCAGTGTGATTGGTACTACGAGATTTCACAGGAAAAGCAGGAGAGGAAAGACACCATATGATGACTGACTCTTCAGCTGATTTCTCCTAAAATGATCATCCACTACAATAAAATCCCACATATTAAAAAATCACATATTACAGAATATTTTTTTTTAAGCATTTGATTTAGAATTTACTGCTGAATTGTAACATATTTAGAGATCTACAGATGATGCATCATCCATTATATTATTAAATGAAATAAATGGAAACATTTTCTAATTTAGTTCTTATAACAAATTGAAAATCATGAAAAGGGGGCATTAGATAGATAAATAGATTCTAATACTAGGTAAGATGATGACAACTTTTGATGATTATTTTTTAAGTAAAGCAAAAGTCAAATATTCTATTTAAATGATTGTATTTTTGACAATAATTTAATTAGACTTTTAATTTGGCATTTACTTGTGTATAAAATAAATAAATATTGTGAAGAAATAATGAAAAACAAATGAATGAACTAATAATAAAAATAGGAACTAAATAAATAAATAATGTTAAACAAATCAACTAACAGAAACTCAGTCAGGGAAACACATTTGAATTACAATAATATAATTCAGTGAATTACACACTATATAATTGGGTCTGTATTTTTAACTAACCTAATAAAAGCAAAAAAAAAAAAAAAAAAAAAAAAAAAAGAAAGAAAGAAAAAAAGCACAATAACAACAACAGCAACAAAAGAGCTTCCTTCCCAATTCTAACAGCATCCTAATCCAAGGGTCTAACTTTACTTTTCTCCTCAAAATAAAACAATATTTGCTACCACACACATTTAAAATAACATTCACATGCATAAAATAAATTCACAGATCACTATTATCCAATGGCAAACAATGTTTACATAAATTAACATCAATACTGTTTAGATTGAATAAAACTCTACAAATATTGATGTTCATATTAAAAGACTAAGACTTTTAGACTAAGAGCATAATAATTTATCATTTTTTCTAATCAAAAGTACTCAACCCTGAAACAAAACAGATCATTAAGAATTTGAGCAAAGCTGCAGGGTCTTGTTAAGCTTGCTAAAGTTGAGTTAAAGTTTGATTTAAGCTCTTTTGGGGGAAAAAAAAAGATAAAAAGGTGAAGAAAACAATAATCTAGTAATTCAGTCTGATGTGGCCATGTACAGTAAATTCACAAGGAAACTAAAACAAATATCAGCCGTTATGAGGACTGGCAGATTTTATATTTCACAGCGAGAGGTTCCATTGATAGGATGGCAGAACAACGAGAGCGAAAACTGTTTACTCCTCATTAAAAATCGCTTTAATCAATAAAGATCGATAAAATCCATCCCTGGCCAGCTTACTGCACATGAGCTGAGCTCAGAGGAGGGACAGAGGCAGAACTCGGACTCTGATAGATAAATTGCTTAAATCAAGAGGGAGAGGCTGCTGAGAGAGAGAGAGGCACAATTATACAGCACAGTTTATAAATCCAGCAGCACCAATCCTTCTGAAGGGAATGCAGCAGTAAATTCAGCTCTGGATGCAGAACCACCTCCAGGAAAGCAAACTGTTTTCATTCCACCTCACGGCCTAATCCATGAATCTCTGGGCCTTCATCTGGAGAAATACTGTGACTGCCAATCTAGTTAGATGTAGAGAGAAGAGAGCAGGGGAGGAACTAACCAAAAGTATCATGATGCTATTAACTTAAAGGGATACTCCATCGCAAAATTAAAATTTCATCATTAATTACTTACCCCCATGTCGTTCCAAAGCCATAAAAGCTTTGTTCGTCTTCGGAACACAATTTAAGATATTTTGGATGAAAACAGGGAGGCTTGAGACTGTCCCCTAGACTGCCAAATAAATAACAGTGTCAAGATCCAGGAAAGTATCAAAAGCATCATCAGAATCTAGTCCATCTGCCATCAGTTTTTTGTACACAAAGAAAACAAAAAAAAAGAATAAATTCTACAAACAAACAAAACAAAATCTCTCCTCTGTGTCTTCAAAAACTAGCATTTTTTCCATCATGTCCAAATCAGCGTAGCGCCCCATTTTGACAAATCTGCTTGCAGTACGCAGGTTGGCTTTTTGTCTTCTGTGTCAGCCGCCAAACAAACGGACATTTTTAATCGTGATTACAAGTTTGGTTTGAATGAAAACAGCGCATTGGCGCAGCATGGCTGATACAGAAGAGTGTACACCGCCTGCGTATTGCTCAGAATCAGCTATGCTGATTTGGAGAGACACAGAGGAGAGGAATTGTTGAATAAAGTCGTTATTTTTGTTTTCTTTGTGTACAAAAAGTATTCTCGTTCGGCTTTATAACGTTACGGTTGAAATCACTGATGGCAGATGGAGTATTCTGCGACGATGCTTTTCAACTTTCCGGAACTTGACACTGTATTTATTTGCAGTCTAGGGGACAGTATCAAGACTCCCTGTTTTTATCCAAAATATCCATTAAATTTCAGTGTCCGAAGACAAAGCAAAGCTTTTACGGGTTTGGCTGAACTGCTCATGGGGGTATTTCTTGTTAATGACAATGTTTTTCATTGTGCTACTTAGATATTGGAGTAAACCTTAATACATTTTCATTTTAGGATTTTTTGATGAATAGATGAATGAAAGCGTGGGAACGCTGTGCTGCACATGAACCCCTACATTCAAACAAACCTAAAAAATCAAAAAAACATATAGAACGCTGTGCTGCACCATGTAGCTATTGTACAAAACCACGGAAATTTTTAAGAAGAAATGGAACAGCGTGGGACAAGTTTGATTAACATTTAGTCTCATATAATCAAACCATATCAACACAACAACTCACAAAAACCATATAAACAAAACTACACACAAATTTTTGGCCTTATATATAATATTACACACTTTAATGGTTGTTAATAATATTTTTTTTAATTAATGTTTCTGAAAGAAGTCTCTTATGCTTTACCAAGGCTGCATTTTTTGGACCACAAACTACAGTAAAAAACAGTAATATTGTGAAATATTATTACTCAAACTGTATCATTGTAAGGATTGCTGATTTGCTGCTCAGTAAAAAGATTCAAAAGATCAATTCACAAAACACACTAATATGCTGATTTGCTGCTCAGGAAACATTCCCATCATTGTAATAGGGGATTTTGGAAAAGCTCTAAGGAAAACATATCTGTTAGGATCAAACCTGCCGCACAAACCAGGTCCTAGGACAATATTTTTGGTGAAACCATAAGTACATTTGTGGAAGGATTTTTGGATGAAATAGAAAAGGACATGCAATGAAAATAACATGCATGGAAAAGTTTCTAACCTTACAATGGGCTAATATTCCTGTCTGAAATAACTGCCACTATAAATCTGCTGTATAATAGGGGGGGGAGGTAAAGCAAACAATTAAACCTTTAAACTGGAGATCCTATCAGTTCTAAGAGCTGTTTCTTTGTTTTCAGGAACCCATCTCTTAGAAGCCGATGTTACAAAGCAGTGACCATTCTCTCAGACATAACAAATATAAACACATATATTTAGCAATATTAGCCATTAACACGTAAAAATCGAATTGTTAGCTGTGTTGTTCTTTTTTTTTCAACAATCAGTTTTTGACCTATTGCATGTTTGTTTTGTTAACCGTTTGTTTTTTTTTCAATTTTTGATATATTTATTTCGAGCCGGTCCTCCAACCCAAATTTTTAAGGGACAGCAGACTATGGTCGTTTGTGCAAGCAGTCTGTCTTATCTCCCTATTTTTACTTAACGCAAATATCCCACCAACACGTTAAGCGTGCCTCTAGCGGGCGTACTTGAGTAATGACAGTATCGCGTTGGCTGCTTGTCACATGAAATTGACGTTAACGTCATTAACCAATCAAAACGCAAACGTTTAAGGAAAATGCAATGTGTGGTGCAAAATTAAAATTTTAAACCGTCGCTGGAAGTAATTCGACATATTAATACTAAAATCTCAGCTTATTCGTTCGAATGACCACACCTAACCCCATATTCTTTCGGAAAACCTAACCCTCACAGAAATCATGCTAAATTATGATTTGTTGAGCATATACCATTGTACGTGCACGTAACATTCTCGGGGATCGAACCCATGATAGCATGATTGCATGTCAAGGTAATAACGCAATAATGCTACCAACTGAGGCTACACTCCGAAACCAAATCAACGGTGCAAATAAAATGAGTACAAACCATTAATATGACGCGAACCTTTTGCCGATAGTTACCGCAATTAAGTAGTATACGCTCTGATTGTATTGTCTTGTTTTTCAACACGCCATTTGGACAAACGACCATAAAACGTTTTACTGTAATATATAAACAGGTTGGATTTTTCACACTGCCTGTGCTGGTCTCATGTGACGTATCTTGAACCAGCCATGCTTGCATGCTAATTTACTGTAATATATAAAGAGGTTAAGAGACATAACTCATAAAACAAAGCAGAATATACAAATTGTGGATTAGCATGCAGTATTTAAAGCAAAAAATGTCACAAACCACTCATAATCCATCTTATGCTGGTGCTAAATGCGCTGGAATAGCTATATAACTGCTATATATAAGTGCTATTCTTTTCAGTAAAACACATTATTGTAATGTGCTGGACTGACAACCGTCAGCACTATTTGTCTGGTGAAATTAAAGCAGGTGGTAAATTAAAATGTGTTTAAAAGGGATGTTAAATGCCCCAATTTTGTGAGCATTTTGTGCCATTATCTGATTTGCATAAAAGTGAAAATGGCACAAAAACAACACGATCAGCTTGTTTTTGTTTCACAGTGGGCTGATAAAAACCTATACTATAAAATGTGACAAACTGCCTGACATTAGATGCAGGAGTCACCCTAGGTCATCCACCATCACATCTGACCTTTTCAGCAAGCGGTCCTGGATCCCACTTTTCCTGTCTGATCTCTGCATGGTGCAGAAGCCCAGGCCATAGCATAAACTACGATTACTAGGTCAGATGGTTGAAACTAGGGATGTCAGTCAATTAAAAATTGTAATCTAATTAATTGCACGATGTGTCGATTAATTAATCTTATTAATCACAAATTACATTTGGCTGTTAAAATACCCCCGAAAGATTATTTAAAGTTATTTTTCTGTTAAATGAGAAAGTATTAAGCAGGCATTACAAATAGAAGCTTTAGAAAGAAATATTTTAGAAAGTAGGGCATTCAGGTTTAAGTAAATGATTACATGATTAATTTTTTTGGGGGTGAATTATCCCTTTAATTTTTTTTTAAGAATAATACTCATTCATTCATTCATTCATTCATTCATTCATTCGATTCGTTTAAACTACTGATTCATTCAGGAATGAAGTAAATGGCTCTCTTTATGAATGGGCCTTTGAATCACTGGTTCACACGATTCGTTCAAAACGCTGATTAATCCAAAAACTAAACACCACTGTGCTGCTCGGAGACTCACAACAGTTATGCTGTGGCTTTATAGGTAATAGGCTTTTGTTGGCAAAACTGAGCAAAAACAGATGATACTGTGTTTAAAATACAGCACAATATTAGCTTCTAATTTACTGGACTGTTGTATAAAATCACATTTGCACTCATGGTATTCGGACAAAAACAGCACTCGTTAAATATTGCTTATCATGTGATATAAATATGAGACATAAACTCATACAGGAGCATCTTTGCCCCAATATCTTGAATTTTAGGGCATAACTGTATTTATGGAGTTGTTGCCCTGCATTATATATTTGACCCTGGACCACAAAACCAGTCTTAAGTGTCAATTTTTCGAAATTGAGATTTATACATCATCTGAAAGCTGAATAAATAATAGGACAATATTTGGCCGAGATACAACTATTTGAAATTCTGGAATCTGAGGGTGCAAAAAAAATCAAAATACTGAGAAAATCACCTTTATAGTTGTCCAAATGAATTCTTAATGCATATAATTAATCAAAAATTGAGTTTTGATATATTTACGCTAAGAAATTTACAAAATATCTTCATGGAACATGATCTTTATTTAATATCCTAATGATTTTTGGCATAAAAGGGAAATCGATAATTTTGACCCATACAATGTTTTTTGTTGGCTCTTGCTATTAATATACCCAAGCGACTTAAGACTGGTTTTGTGGTCCAGGGTCACATTTGTCAACAGTCAGCTGTGTGAAATAGCTTATATTATAAGATGACATACAGGTCTGGGGGCGGGGCCAGTGTGTTAACTGCATTAAAATATTTTAATTGCGTTATTTTTCAAGAACTAATTAATTAAGTTAACGAGTTAAACAGACAGCCCTAGTTGAAACACAAAGGTCAACTTGCACTAGTGCGGAGTTAGTAATGACATCCAGTGCCATCGCACCACAGCTAAAACTGACCTGAGCGGGACGTGATTGATCCAAATGTGACATGGCTCACATAATTCTGCTGTTTAACTGTCACAGGCTTGTCGATAATGTGTGTTACCCACACAGATGCCTCGGGGGTGTCTGTCTATCCTGTCTGCTACAGATTTTGGGTTATTTTTCTGCTTGGAAGTACTGTCTTCATTCGCTGTGCCTCTATAAACAGAAGGATGCACAGGCACTGCAGAAGATCAGGTACATGCAAGACAGCATCAATCTGAGCAAATATACATTACCACTATACAAAACAGAGTGCTAGAAACTGTCAAGTTCTTCTCTAGGCCCAACAGACCAGTCATAAACTCTAAATAGGCCTGACATAGTGGCCTTCAGCATTTTATAGCACAGGGGAATAAATGTAACAGACGTTTTCTCCTGGATAATATATGCGGCTCCTTTTGCAGCCTTAGAGAAGCCAGCAGTAGCCATGCTTGAGCTCGACACTTGCTCAATCTATTGAACTGCTGCTAATTGAATTGGAGTCAGCAGGTCGGGCACTGATGGAGCGTGCAGGTGGAGGCCGCAGGCTGGTTACAGTAACAGTGTCTGCACTGCCATCATTCTATCTAATCCAAACCAATCTAATTCAGTGTGTAAATAACACGGGTAATAGCTGGACACTGCTGTTTGCAAACAAACATGATACATGGATTTTTTTTCATGCTATAATACAACTAGTATAAGATGCCAGAAAGACAAAGATATTAAAATAAATAACTATATGATTATTAATATAAAATATATAAATACATTAATACAAAATATTTTGAATACATTAAAACAATTATTTATATACATCTATAAAATATAATAAAAATATAATTTATAAACCATAATAAAAACAATATTTGTATTTCTATTTATTTTAAATATTTAAATATTTACTAGATTTTACATGAAAATGTATGTTCATGTATTTATATTTTCTTTATATATTTCTCTATATATAAATAAATAACAGTAGTTATAATAAGAGAATAATAATAACAAAATTTTAGTCTTAAAACAAGTGAAAAATAAAGAATACACTTTTCAGGTCTTAATATTGGCAATTATTATCTCTTAAGAAGTTCAGTTATATTCATTAAAAAAAAAAAAAAAAACTTAAAATACACTTGCAGTGTTGCTGCTCTTTCAAGTTTTGGAATATGTGAATACATATATACCCAGCAGATGACTGTAAGAGGTCTGTAAGGGCAGCAGATGACGAGTATATTCACTGGTAATTAGAAGCCCAGCTAAGAGTTCCCACCAGCCTGACCGTTCTTCATCAGGATGAGATTTGTTTGTTAGCATGCTGCACCCTCATCTGTTGTTTCCCTGTACAACAGGTCTTCATCCCGCACAGCATCTTTCCAGACCCCACAGGTCAGCACCTTCAGAATTCATTTCAGAATAACGAGGCAGTGTGTCCGAGAAGAGAGGAGACAATTAACGGTGTGATCAGTCTTGTGCGGTCTGACAGTTCACCCTAACACATGGACAGCAGATCATACTCAGCCACCTAATGAGAACGGAAATACAGAGGTATTAAGTGCGACAGCGTGTTAGCTCACATGGAGGAAGACGTGTACATTTAACAGCCGAAGGCTAACATAAAACATAGACTGAAGGGAAGGGAATTTAGAGAAGCTCAAAGGAAAGGTTTATAAAATCAATGTGTCTAAAATCAAACATTTGAGGTTTAACAGCAAAAGGGACAACTCTGTAAACCCCTCGGATGGCATATGAAATTGTTTTTTGAAATCTTTAATTTGACGCTCAGTGAGCTCAGACTTTTATTTTTGCAGTTCTTACTTAAAAACTTGTATGTTTTCTGTTGCAGTTATAGTTTCTGGATATTAGCAAGTATCATTTAATTAGTTTTTCACCTTTTTATTAATATTTATTTTGCACAAGTGTTAACTTTGAATCCTGCAATATGTGGGGTCAAATGTTTTTTTTAAAAAAAATAAAAAGTTATTGAAATCTCTTATGCTCACAAAGGATGCATTTTTTTGATTAAAGATACGTTTAAAAAAGTAATACTGTAAAATATTACAATTGAAAAAAACTGTTTTCTAATTCAATATATTATTAAATGTAATTTATTCCTGTGATGTAAAGCATCATTACTCCAGTCTTAAGTGTCACATGATCCTTCAGAAATCATTCTAACATGCCGGTCTGCTTAAGAAACATTTCTTTTTATTGTCAATGTTCAAAAAAGTTGTACTGCTTCACATTTTTGTGGAAACCATAATAAATTTTTTCAGGATTCTTTGATGAATAGAAAGTTCAAAAAGGATTTATTTGAAAAAGAAAGATGTTGTAACATTATAGATGTCTTTACAGTCACTTTTAACCAATTTAATGCATCCTTGATGAATAAAAGTATTAACTTATTTCAAAAAAGAATACAAAAAAATCTTACGGACCCCAAATTTTGTGACCACTTTGAAACTAGCCTTTGGTTAACAGTATGCTTTATGCACCTTTTTGTTTTTGGTAATCACTTGCCATATACAAACGTGCAATGATGTATATAATTCCTCCCTGATCTCCATTTAACTTTCCACATTTAACTTTTCTAGATAGTGTCATTCTGAGGAACTACAAGATAAATATATAGGCTTACATAACAGACTATCCAGTATCTTGTTAAAAGAATTAGGTGAGTTAGGTATTAAGGCTACACAGGACCCTACGGGACCGTTGTGGACTGGACTCCTCTCCACTGATTACCTGAAGTGCATTTCCCACATCACCCCGAGATATGCTTATGTCCACATGGTCGAATTTATACCGTGCTCTCCATGACCCATTTGCAGCCAGCCAAAAGCACTTATTGCTGCATGTACGCTAGCCTGCTATAAAACCACTCTCATTTAAGGAGACTGAATAGCCTGTCAGGGTCATTTTCATTTAAAACCATTAAAACACTCTAACCATCGCTCACATCGAGCTGGAAATTACAGTATAATTTGGCGGGATACGTGAGGGCAGGTTATTAAAATGTAGCGGGATATGTGGTGCACTTTTAATGGCGGTTCTAACACAGGATGAAAAGACGCTCAGCGTGCGGCCATCGATAACAGTTCTCTTTCCCGTGGTCCTCTCCACCAATTAGAGGCACTATGAGAGGGCAAACTGTGCTGTGATTTGCAGTGATTGCTTGAGGGCACGGCCTTTAAAAGACAGGAGAAAGTCAAACAATGAGAACAGCAAAATCGCCAATCACATTAAAGAGCAACCAGTGGGAAATGCTAATAAAATAAATATTTCATGTTCATTTATTTAAGCAGCAGGGGCGTAATGTACAGTCAACAGATCATTATAGCAAAATAAACCTCTTTAGGTTGATACAAGACTCATTTGTTTTCTTTCTTCAATGTAATTCAGCAGGGTTTGTCCTGTTTTTTCAGCCGCTAGGATAAAATTGCAAGTCTAAATGCTGAGAAAAGAAAACGCAATTTACTTCTCAATGTGTATTCGCAATTGTTTTTGGGAATTGAAATAAAGTTGAAATAAAATAAAATATAAATATTTTAAAAACTTAAACTTTAAGTAAAATAAAATAAGTTAAAGTATTAAAATGACGGTCACACTTTATTTTAAGGTCCGATTCTCGCTATTAACAAACCATAAACGATTAATGATTTCTGCCTCAATAAACTCCTAATTTGCTGCTTATTAATAGTAAGTAGGTAGTTGTTAATTTTAGGTATTAGATAAGATTGAAGACTATATTCTACATCATACATCGTTTCGCTTTGGAAGGCCTGTGTTAATGCCCCGGAGCTGTGTGGAGTACTTTTTATGATGGATGGATGCACTTTTTTGGAATTCAAAATCTCGACCACCTTTCAATGCCATTATAAAGCTTGGAAGAGCCAGGACATTTTTCAAACTCCGATTGCATTCATCTGAAAGAAGAAAGTCATATACACCTAGAATGGCTAAGCACACATACAAAGTGAACATCATGCATATGCACACACACACACACACACACACACACACACACACACACACACACACACACACACACACACACACACACACACACACACACACACACACACACACACAGAGTCTGCCATACTGAAGACAGCCGGAAGTTCATTTACCTATTGTGTATCCTCGTTTCAGATCGCTGCACCGCGGACCACGGTGCTGGGAATTGGTGGTGTTGTTTTCTTTCACCTCAGATGTGGTTGTCTTGGCAACAGGTGGTGAAGATCTGTTTAAGGACAGACTCGGGATAAGTCGCGCCGGAAAACTTTGAGAGCCGATATCCACCGACTGGGACTTCTTCTTCAGTCTGAGAGGAAACAGCACAGGAGACATGCAGAACTGAGCCTTCAAACCACACAGTGTTTGTAAACTTGTAAGCTTTCTGTGCTGCTAAAGGCCTGTCTTCAATAATTCCATTCAAAAATGTTCTGTATGACTAGATCCTTATAAGAAGCACTTTTCTTTGCCAGTTTATTCCATCATGAATCCATAGAAGCCAACAGATGGTGGCAACGGGTGACAATTTGACCCAGATTCTTGATGAGTGCAATATGTGACAGAGCTTTGTGACAAATAACTCTTATAATTAAAATACAAAACAAAACTGAACTATTTCTGTCTTATGGGTAAATGTCTTATTTTTTTTTTTTTTTAAGAAACACTGGTGGCTAAAACTCTGCTTACAGCTTCTATTATTTTATAAGGAATGTGACATTTGCAACCCTTAAAATCATACTGCTGGGCTTTTATGGTATTGTGATGGTATAAGATGTTAAAACTATGTATACTAATATACTATGACACTAAATTCTTACATATACTCATATTTAAATGGTACTCTAAAGTTCTTCAAAAAACCATATGAATAAAAGAATGTGATAACATGGTGTAAGTAATTCAGACAGAAATGGCATATAGTACATGAATGAGGTTTCATTGTGCAGCTTAAGCAGAAAAATGCAACACGGCGCAGTAACTTTGCCTTCAAGTCACTCTGAAACATTCCCAAACTTATCTGCAATTGTAAAAAATGCTGCATTATTCAAGAGAGTCATTTTGGATTACAACTGAACAAGAGGAAGAAAAAGTTTAATTCCTTCGCTCAAGGCAAAAGTTTAATCTTTAAAGTGATTTGCTTTAAAACATGTTTTGAACCTAAAGAACGAAAGGCATTCATTCATTGTTTGATCTAACAGTCAATCATCTTCACCTTCCATCTTGACTCATAATTGAGACAAAAATCCTGAAAAAGCAAAACCATCTTGGGGTCAATCCTGAAATGCTGCCAGCATGTCAGAAATCAGATAAACAGCATGTGCTGTTATGTGTGAAAGAACCAAGTAATGAAGAGTCAGATTGAATCTGGAGACTTTTTCTTTTTCACAATTATTTTGTGAGAAAACTGGAATGGATTTAAACATGGTACAATGGGAGCGCTAGACACTTACTGGTAACTGTAACAAATATGTGGAAAAAAAGAGGAAAGAAATAAACAGTAAAAATGCAGGGGTGCTGAAAGTTTGGATGGCCATTTAAATTCTAGTTTGGCAGGTGACCTAAGGACCGTACAAAGAGGGACCCTATAAAGCTTCAAAACTGCACCACCTATTGGTCATAAATAAAAAATAGAAATAATATGACAAAAAATAAAAAATAAAAGATAAATCTCTCTCTCTCTATATATATAAACAACATTTTCTAATATTTTAAATAAATTATTATTTATAATTCAGAAATATTTTACTGCAATTTAATTGTAGATTTAAATCTATGTTTCCAGCATAAGCACCAACGCTCAATGTGATAATTTCATAAATATATGGCTGCTACTTACATAAGAAAAAGTTAAGGTAAAAGCATTATGAGCGAAACATTGATCCCACATGTCAAAAATGATTATGTATTATATACTGCTTTATAATCAATTAAAAAAAAATAACTTGTCTACAGACAAACATTAAATTATTCATGAAATTATTTATCTCCCTGCAGAGGTGTGTGTGTGTGTGTGTATGGGCTTGTCATTTAAACACCTGTCTAAATAAACAGCTCACAAAGGAGCCTCCAGCACCTCTCTGACTGCATACTGATGGCAGACCCCAGGTGTGGTTCCCTCCCTCTCTCTGTCTCTCTCTCTCAAACCAGCTTAACATTACATAATATGTGCAATCAGCCAGAAGACAAACACCGGCCGGCAAGATTACACGTTTGAAGAAGCCCAACAAAAACAAGAACTAGTTAGTCAGACAACACACAGCAGTAAGTCAACCAGAAAACTGAAGCTAGGCGGCCAGACTTTACACAAGAGTCCTACTCAACCAGCTCAAAAACACAGAATCCTCAACCAGTCACCTCAAACAGTAGGCAATCCCTGAATGTACAGTGATGAACTTTACAAGTAAAAAATGAGAGGGATGTTGACTATAAATATTACATACTAAAAAGGATTGACACAAATACTTAAATCCAAATAAAAGTACTATCTTTAAACAATACAATTTTAGCGAAAACTTGTATATTTATGCATTATGTTATTAGCTTTGCATCCCACATGCATATATATATATATAGACACATGCACACACACACACACACACACACACACACACACACACACACACACACACACACACACACACACACACACACACACACACACACACACACACACACACACCTGGTCAAAAGTTTGGAATAATTAAGATTTTTATAAATGTTTTTTAAAGAAGTCTATTATGCTGACCAATGCTGCATTTATGAAATGAAATGACATAAAATAAAATTCTAATATGCTGTGGTTTGCTCTCAGAAACTTGCTCTCAAAACACAATTCTCATTATCACTTATGTTAAAAACTAAATTTTTGTGGAATCCATTAAAACTATGCAGCAAAAACATTTTCAACATTGATAACAATACAATTAAGAATTCAGTAGCAATAATTAATTGAACACAAAATCATATTAGAATGATTCTGAAGGACCACGTGACACTGAAGACTGGAGTATTGGCTGCTGATACAGCTTTGCCGGCAAAATATATTTTGCCATTTTAAAATTGAAATATTAAAATAGAAAACAGCTATTATTTCAACTATTTTTGGTGAACATAAGAGACTTCTTTCAAAAACTTTTTTTTTTTGGATTAATTAGGTTCACTGAAAGTGATTCATTTTGTCAAATAATAACCATTTGTGTGGGACGATGTAGATCAATGAATCAGAGATTCAATAGATCAGTGAAAAATCAATGACACTACAAGAGAAAATCATGCAGCTAGTTGTGATTTGTTCAGTCAGACAGGCTGTTTAGGCAACTGTAGTCATACACACTTTTAATTTCTCCATTTAGATGCTCCTGTTGTTATTGTGAATGCAAAATGGCTGCTTTTGAATTGAAAATGAGGGCCGAATGGTGAGTCGTCGCTTAGGTCCCGCTCTCGCTATGATGCGAGGTGCGTATTAACTAGCTGGTGCTGCACTCTTTCATTCCTTTTTGCAGACGATATTTGGTGCCAATCATTGTTGTGGCTTTATCTATTATTCACAGCTCAGAAGACAGTGAGGAAGAGAGGAGGGTCTGGTCAGCTTCCAGTCTTTGTAACACCAGATGTAAACAAAGCACCAGCCTTCTTTCAAACAATAATAACCACAGCCGCCTCGCCGCGTGACGTCTGCTCTGATTAGAAGAACATATTCATGCCAAAGCTGTATTTTAACCATCGCTGCTCAAGTGTTTATGTAAACAACATCCTCCTTCAATTAAGGGGTAGATAATGTGATTCGCAAACGCAGGGGCTGTATTGAATCAGTACAGAACATCTGCCATGAAAATACTGCTTACTGCTCAAGCTATAATTAGAAAATCAGTTTTCAAAGTCAGAATATTCACAACTTGGATACCCTCCTAAGCTGCTAAGCAGAAGGTGGTAGAGGTCACGCAAGGTTACCGGAAGATAGATGCCATGGTATAAGGGTGAATATCATTAAAATATGTCAGGATCGTGGAAATCCCATTTTCTATATGAATATCTAAAAATATATAAACACACACATATACATGTTTGACAGTCAATTCAAATTCCCTAATGCAAGCTTGTAAAACGAAAAAGATTTTTTGCACTACATTACTGAGAACAGCAGATAAAAAGTGCTTAACTGTCCTGAACACAATGTCAAAAACCACACAATCTTAATGGTTCCAAAAATAGTTTTTATTTAAATGTCCAACCACCAAACACCCCCCCCCCCCACCCCCCCTTTAAATTTGCATTGAAATATCTCCGGTCATGTTCTGGACCGGCTTCATGAGATTCACCCACACCTCTTTCTCTCGGCCGTTTTTCTAGCCCCTAAAGTGTCCCAGAATCCCCTACTCACAGCTTGCAGGATGGATCAGTGGGAAAACAGGGTGGTGGGAAATTGCAGAGAGATTAAACGCTTTGGCAGGCAGCTGATGGCGGCCGTGAGTGTGGCTGCTCTTTATCGCAGCCAACAGAGTACGACGGGGACACGGTGAGTGGGGAGCAGAAGGAAATTCTGTGTGTGTGTTACAGTACCTCCAATACTTATCTTACAACTAATGTGTAAAGGAGAGAGAGGAAGAGCTGGCATTTGGTTCTCTTCTTCCTCATGCTGCATGCAGAGAGAGTTGTGTTGCCAGACATTCCAAGATTAAGCATAGTAGTCACATGCTTTGGCGAAAGATGCATAAACAACAGGGAATTCAGGCAAAGCCAGAGCATGCTTATCTCACTCGAAAAGATGGATTTGAGCCCGGGTGAAACTGAGATCTGGTGTGCACAGGGAACTGAACATCTCAACGTGAAGGATTGACGTCAGCACCGCTTGTTGCACCAATCTTTAAAGGCAAATATGACAGATACTCTCGGGCGCCATTACCATGAGCAGACTTCATGCATTGAAACTAAATGAGGACATGAGAAAGACATGTCATTTAGAGATGACAAGCAGCTCCTGTGGACCCTTGTGGCCGTTTATGAGAGAGCTATGGGACACTGGCCTTGACAGGCCTCTGCTTTTTTTTAAAAGCCTGATGGCTTAATCAAGTCAGCCAAGGAGAGGGATATAAAATAGCCTGACAAGGCCTCACAGTGCAAACATGACACAGCACTTCATATCAAGAAGATCTGATTTAGTAAAAATGTTATATAGTAACAAAGAGCTATCTACATTGTTAAAGGAATAGTTCATCCAAAAAAGAATACTGATTCACCCCCATGCCATCCAAGACGTAAATGAATTTGTTTCTTCATCAGAAAAGATTTGAAGAAATGTAGCATTACATCACTTGCTCACCAGTGGATCCTCTGCACTGAGTGGGTGCCGTCAGAATGAGAGTCCAAACAGCTGATAAAAACATCACAATAATCCACAATAATCCACAAGTGATCCACATGACTCCAGTCCATCAATTGATGTTTTGTGAAGCGAAAAGCTGCATGTTTGTAGAACAAATCCATCAAGACGTTTTTATCTTCAAACTGTTGCTTTCAGCTAAAATACGAGCTCTCTATCCATAATATTGCTTTCTGTGGTGCAAAGATTTGTATTGTGAAAAGTGGTGTGGAAATAAACTTGAATTTAAATTGAAGTTTAAATGCCTTGATGGATTTGTTACTTAAAAACATGCAGGTTTTTGCGTTACAAGACATGAATTGATGGACTGGAGTGTTGTGGATTACTTGTGGATTATTGTGATGTTTTTTATCAGTTGTTTGGACTCTCATTCTGACGGCACCCATTCACTGCAGAAGATGTAATGCTAAATTTCTCCAAATCTGTTCCAATGAAGAAACAAACTTGTCTATATCTTGGATGACCTGAGGAGTACATTTTCAGAAAATTTTAATTTCAGCATATTAGATTATAGAATTTAACATGTTAAACTGAAAGAATCCAGACAGCATTAAAACTGAACTGATAATTTTACACTAACTAGATTCTATTGCTACATATAAAGAAAGTGGACAGTTTAGAAAAGTGGTTGCCTGTAATGTGTGTGCAATACAAGTGACAAAACATTGGGTGCCATGCACTGAAGTAGATATGCAAAATAGTGGGGTCATGTGACAAGTATAATACTATTTATACAGTATAAATATAATACTAATACTATACTAATACTATAATGCTTTTACATAGTATTTTATGAAAAAAAAAAGTAGGCAGCGTGTACTGTAATAGTTTGCTATTATTCAGTTTGTCACACTGTACCGTTAATCCTTGGAAAGTTCCACAAAAATATTAACACACTACTAAAAAATAACTTAGCCTTCCTATCTAATTACTCTCCAATACTGGTAGCTAGAAATGCATGAAGCTGTCTGAACTAGTGGGAATTAACATGAATGCAAAAAAGCACACACTTAAATAGATACAGCATTTATGAATTAAAATGTTCCAGCACATAATGCAGGAATTTCTGACTAACATTCTAAACCACACTTTGTTAAATGGAATTGCATTGCATAAAGCGGGTAAAGTGATAAAGCAGCTTCCCAGAAGTGCTGTGAAATAAACTGCGTCTGCATTGGAGTAAACAGCTCTAGGCTTGAACAAACGTTTGGCCAGAGTTACATAAAAATTAAACGTGCTTAAGTTTAATACCAGAGGTTACAGGCTGTTTTTTGTTATTTTCTTTTTATTTATTTTTTTAGTTTATAACAGTCACTTTATTCAACCTCAGGAAAACACAAATGCTCTAAACAACATTATAAAACAGGAAGTGACCTCATTTCTAACCTTACTGAAAGATCTTTCTAGTAAAGTATGACATTCACATACAGTGCATGTGTTCACGTTCAGTTAAACAAACAAGAGAAACATCATATTCATCTGTTTGATCACCTACAGTGTAACGGAAGAACTGGAATTCATGTGAAAGCAGATGAAATGAGGTTACTTTACTTGACATTCCCTGTTACATAACACACTGATGCACAAATGTCTTCTTTCTATAAACTGACTGTCACTCTGCACAGCACTTTGCATGCAACCTGCATTTCTGCCCAAATTTTCTGATGATACATCATTTTTTATCCTCCACATCTTCTTTTCTCTCTCTGATTTCTCAGCATCAGCTCCTGAAGGTGGTATTTGCATAAGAGAGAGAGAATTGTGTTTGTTTGTAGAGAATGTTGACGTGTTTGGGACATAGAATCTCACAAACTGCTATGTAAAAGCAAAAAAATATATAAACCATGACATCAAAGTTGACAATTCTCATATTTTATGGAATATAGCAGTGTTTACTATAAATGATTTATCCATGCTCATCATTATTAAAAATAAAATAAAAATGTATATGCCCTTGTAATCTTTAATCAAAATTACTTTCTCTCCCACTCACAACATCTCTTCTCTAAATATGTGACAAAATCGCTCCCCACTTCCAGCAACCTGTCAATCACGAGATCGCAGCAACTATCAAACAACGATTATATCCACCATATTTTGCAACATGAAAGTTGTTGTTTTTTTTTATGTGCAAGACTTCCAATTAATTTGCTGCTATAGTAAAATAAATACAAGAATAACAAAGTACACTTACTATTTGTGCTACAAACCAACATGTTTATGATTATGACAATAAATTCAAATAATATGATAACAATCCAGTTTGCAGTATCAAGCAGCATAACAGACTGATTTTGTACAGCTAAACTAACCAAATATTAAAGAAACCAAGTGAATAAACCACAATAATACAACATCACAATAGTGAAGAAAAGGCAATTGCAGCATTTCATGCTGACTTTAAAACACAAACTACATATGTTTGGAAAAGCATACTACCATACTACTTGTAGTACTATTGCAGTAGCCTGCAGTATACCAGCTATAATGCTACTTCTTAAAATAAAAATAAAAGCTTGTTACTGGAAAAGCTACAATGTTATAAAAAAAGCTGAAGTTAGTTAATGCTTTTATTTACAACCAAAACATATTGTGTGGAATATTGTATCCCACCATGCAATGCCAAGTGGGACGAATAAACTTGAAACAATACCAATTGCGATCAAATTTATTTGGACAGTCAAAAGTAGATACTATACCGATTTTTTATTTGTATTTTTTTTAATTGCATAATGCATCCAAACATACTATATACTAAAGGGCAAAACCCAGAAATAAGTTAGAATTTAGTAGTTCTAGTTCCACAGTTTCAATGTCAAAGAAACACCCTTTCTTTTATTTTTTAAAACTTATGAAAATAAATAATATAAAGTTGCAAAAAATTTCTTTTATTTTTTAAACTTTAATGTGCAAAGCGTACTACTTATGAATGTAAATATTTTAAAGGGGTCATATGACGTTGCTAAAAAGAACATTATTTTGTGTATTTGATGTATTGCAATGTGTTCCCTTTGGACATTATTTTCCACATACTGTACATTATTGATTCTCGTCTATGCCCCGCCTTTCTGAAACGCGTCGATTTTTAAAAAACCGTCGACAAGGTGTGCTCTGATTGGTCAGCTATCCAGTGCATTGTGATTGGCTGAATACCTCAAGCTTGTGACGGAAATGTTACGCCCCTTGCCTTACTGTGATGCTGTGTCCCGGCATGACGAGACAAAACCAATAAAACCCATTACAAACGAGGCATTTCTTGCATCCAGTGGGGACATAATTACTGATTATAATGACTTATACACTTATACTTACTTATTACACGTTGCGTATCGCACTGCGTAAACATAAAACCATGTCTGCATTTGTGATCAGAGAAACAACAAACAATGAGCACTACTCTACACTGCTCAGTATTCGCATTTGAATCATCAGTGGCAAATTCTTTAAATATGTAAACATACTTACAGGCTGTGAGTCAGAAGCGCCAGACTGTCCTTGCAAAGTTGAAATTGCCACAATTTATAGAAACAGATGTACAGAAGCATTGTAGGCTACTGGTCCAGGAAACAGTCCTCATCCTCCGTAAAATGTGCTGCACACATCTGAATATTTGGGTTGAACTGTTCTGGAACAGTGTTGTAAATACAACTTAACCACTGATTTGTAGTTGTGTCCTCTTTTGGAAGGTCAAACAAAGTAGTTTCACTTTCACAATGAAACACACAGCGTCTCCACGACATGGCGGCAGCGGCAAGAGCGGGAATAAAAGTTACGCCTTCTTTCTGTGCGTGAACATTTGGGCGGCGTTATGCAAATCTTCCCACACATTGACGTAGAGATGTGGGGGCGTGTTAGAATGAGCCGTTTTAGGAGGGTGTGGATGAGTCTTAACTTTTATAAAGAATATCTCTTTGGATTTGAGACTTTAGTCTTTGCAACTTTACAGATCTTCTTAATGCACCAAGAGCTTGTAACACTCCAAAGAGAAAGGAAAAATTTAAATTGCATCATATGACCCCTTTAATTGCATTTTTACCGCTATGCAAAGCACAAGTATACAATGACTGAGCAGCAACCATTAATTTGCAGGTACATCTCTCTTGACACTGCCTTTGTGTTTCTAACTGAATCAACTGTAAAACATAAAATAATGCACACAGCAGACACAAACACATTGTGATTCTCACTGGGATTTAGTGATTCGTACGGCGTTTACCAGCATGTGCAGGTGGAGTGGGACAGTAGAGCTGTTATCAGAGCACCTCGGTAAGACAACATCTAGCAGAGGAACTGCTATTCATTTCACAACATACATCAATATTACTGAAACACAGCCAGCAGACAAGAGCTGATAACCTGGAGGAGTTATGAAGAACCCAGAGGAATACGTCTGTTTCATTACTGTGCTAAATGTGACTCTGAGGCAGATTTCTCCCTCGCTGAATCAGCGCTCTTCTCTTAGTCTCACTCACACACACACACACACACACACACACACACACACACACACACACAGTCACACACACACACACACTCACACTTTTTCACACACACACACACACACACACACACACACACACACACACACATACAAACAGTGTTCCTGAGGCCTTGAGTTAACCGCAGTCTTTCAATAACTCTCCAGTTGCTAGCCACATTCCTACTTTTCTGCTCTCTCATTGGTGGATACGGACAGCCAAGGGCAAATATGATTGGAGGAGAACATTGTTGATTTCAGCAGGAAACTGAACTGAATTACATCACAGAGGAGAGAGAATGAGAGCAAAGGAAAAGAGAGGTTCACTTAAACACAATGAACAGACAAACTAAATGAATCGAAATAAACAATCACTGTTTTAACTGCATTTTTGATCAAATAAATGCATCCTTGGAGAGAATATGAGACTTTCAAAAACATTTTGCACTGAACCCCCAAACTTTTTGAATGGGACTATATAATGCATTAAAAAAAAAAAATCTAAATGCCAAAATTATGTCAGTAAAGAAAAACAACTATTTTTATCTCAGTCAATTAATGTAAATAAAAAGTAATTGAGAAAAAATGTGAACTTCATATTTCTGCTTTTTAAACCTACAGAACTAAATTAAAGATGCATTATTGTAAATTCTGATGTAATGCTCATCACATGTAATTATTATTCTTTTTTTTTGGATTTGATTAAAAAGCTTTTCCATTTGTGGTCTTCAAAAGCAAACTTTTGGATTCCACTTTATATTTTGCACTATATGTGCTGTAGGGGTCATCTCACTGCGCAGTGGCCATTATACCCTCACAAGACATCTGCTGCTGCTGGCAGGGACCAGTGGACAGAAACAGGGCACATCTGTGCAGACTCATATCGCTGGCACTGGAGGATGAGGTCACAGGAGAGAACGTGTTTATGAAACATTTGCTGCTTAAAAGCCGTGAGCTATGTATGAGAGACGGGCAACATAAAGAGTCCAGAAGAGATTTACAGTATGGCCTTTAATGTGTGATATGGCTGACTCTTGTTTCAGATGGTGGTCTGGGCTCCTGGTGCTTTTTTCGAGGTCGACCCGTGGATTTTCACACGTTCCACTCCAACACCTCCCATCCACCAGTCGGTTTGCGCTGGCACAGGGCAGCTGGCGTGAAAACCTCACCCTTACATCCCATCAGCAGTCAGCGGGTATCATGCTGGCATGACTGTGCACAATCTGGGCTTTGAGCGATCGCGATGAGAGGTGGAAAGGGGAAACTGTACTAGTTGGTACTTGAAAAAAAACAGAATTACCAAAAACGGAGTTAAAACCTAAATAATCATATTTATCATGGATTTATTAAAGAGATCTGAATAAATGCCAAATCACAATGGCACAGTTCAGCAGAAGCAGCATTAAAATTCAGTTCAATATTTCATTCCTTCAAAAGTGCACAAAAGACCCACGTTTGACTCGAGTCGTAATCCACAGGCTCATCTAAAAATTCACGTCATGGTTGGGCTCAGGTGGGACATCTGTTTGCTTCTTGAAAGTGAGCCAGGATAAAACCATCCAAGCACACAGTACCACAGAGGAAAGTGCTGTAGATGACTGCTTCTTATTAATTAGTTTCAGAACAGGAGCCACAATCAGTTTATTTTACCCTGAATTGATTGTATTATAGGCCTTATCTATTTGTCTTCAAAAATAAGAACATGCTTTTTATGAATTATGTCTATAAGCATTTTGTCTGTGATTATTTTAAAAACCCTGCAATTAACTGATTTCACCTTTAAAGTCACTGTGAAACTAAAATTGATCCAATTAACTTTTAAGTGTATGTTCTTGGTCTTAATGAGAAAAATCTGTGCAATGTAATTCCCACTTAAAAAAAAGTTTTAAATATGTCAGATTATGGAAGAAAATTTTTAGGCTGCAGTGAGCATTCAAATCCACAAAACCATAAAAAAATGACATGATATCCAAGCCAATACAAACTTTCTGTTCATTCATCATACTGGAAATGGAAGTCACATTGCAAAAATTATTACTCTTAATGAGTATTTTTGTCCAGTAAAATAGTGTAAGACAAAGAAAATATAACTTGAATAATTATTTTTAAGTGTACTTTTCTGGCAAACCTCAGTACGTTTTAATGTTTTAATATTCAGTGTTTAAAACAATAAAAAAACAATTTAGATGGATAGAGACAGACAGACAGACAGACAGATAGACAGATAGATAGATAGATAGATAGATAAAAAATATTTAATAAAGTTGAAGATATTTATATAAAATTTTCTGTGTCCTGACTGACTATTACTGCACATATAACACATTAATGTAGATTACCTGGATATTATGTATATAGAAACAAATTATTAAATATAAGAGATACCATATGATTTCTTCAATAAGGAAATTATATAAAAAGTGCAAAAATAGTACTATAGGAATATTGTGGTAGAATTGTATTACATACATAGCCACAGTGAGCTTGAGAATTAAAACTAAGTTGACACTCAATGATTTGCTGTTTGTCCGCTCATTCTGAGGACGCACATCTCCATTCCAGTCCTGAGCATAATAGTGCTCATCTCTACGACACTTTCCAAGAACAGCTGTCAGCCCTAAGAAACAGCCTGAGTTTTTATTTCGATGAGGAGACAAAGGAACTGTGGGAGCTTCATTTGATCAAATTGTTCCAGATGGTTCTGGACTTTCAGTGGTAGTGCGGCCCATTGTATAGCCTTTAAATTGCTCCAATTTCAACACGTCACGTTGTATGACAGTTGCAATCATGTGTTGTTGCTGAGGAGAGAAGGAATGATGAACATTGTTCTGCTTTGAAAGCTTATGATTATCAGAAATAACAGGCCAGTGAATGAGAGAGAGTGAGCAATGCTCAGGTAGAATAAATGTCTTTCTGAATCAGTCTTTTATTTCAAGCTCCTGCCTGCAGTCCGACCAACTCAACCAGTAGCTGTAACAGAGCAGTCACAGACCACCTTCTGATTCAATATTGTGTGTAATTCAATACTTTACTGTATGTAAGTGTAATATTGTCCATGCAATAACTTGTGTGCAATACATTTGTTTGCATAGTGTTATGAATCTATCTATCTATCTATCTACAATATCCATCCAATGATCAACAAAATCTATCCATCCATCCACCTACCCAAACACCCACCCACCCACCAACCCATCTACAATACACTCACACACAAACAATAATCCACATAAAACACCCATTCATCATTCAAATAAATAATATCTATCCGTCCATCCATCTATCCATCCAACTAAAACATTGATCCATCATTCATCCATCCACAATATCTATCCAGCATCCATCCATCCATCCATCCATCCATCCATCCATCATTCCATCTACAATATCTATCCATCATTTATTCATCCATTCACAATATACTGTATATCCATCCACCCATCCTTTTACAATATCTATCCCTCATTCATCCATCTACAATATCTATCCCTCATTCATCCATCTACAATCTACCATCCATAGTATCCATCCATCCCTCAACAATATCCATCCATCCATCCATCCACCCACAATATCATCACTCCATCTACACAGTATCTGTCCATCCATAATATCCATCCATCCATCCATCCATTTTCAGAGTTCTGACTGAATCATTCACCATAACTGTCTAAACTGTCTTCCTCCATCTGGACACAGCAGATGGTGGAAGAATTCAAGATGTGGTCATTATCAAGAGATCATCTTCTAGATTTTACTGTCTACAGTGAATCTCAAAACACTGCCTTAATCCATAATCCAAAGTCCATTTCACTTTTTTTAACCCAACCAAAAACACATGCTTCAACAGGAAATCTAAAACTAACAGCTGAAAAACAATAACACAGTTTTGTTGAATAATGCCAGAAGATATGCACCATGTTTTGGTTTGTGTCCCATGTGCAGCTCAAAGGGGCTTTGCCTGTCATGTAACAGCCTAGTCCTTTCTGTCTTAAACCACTTGTAAACGCACGACCACATGGCTGACCAGTCAGAGCAGCAAGAGGTTTATATATTATGAGTCAATGTGCAAGATCAATCTACTGTAGAAGCAACGTCTGTGTGGCTGGGAGAGCAGCATAGAGTGAGGATTATATAACCGTGTCTAGTTCTGCTTTATAAATGAATACAACATCTCTGGCTTTATATTTGATTCATCGTGGGTGTCATGGGTCAGAGATTATGGCAGTAAATACAGTAGGAGAATTAACCACAATACTTGGGCTGTCTGTCAGGGTGATGATCCCATACATACAGAAACATACAAGGTTACTGGACTAATAATCAATTGCTGTACAAAGTCGAGCTACAATTGACTATGTAGGTCTGTTAGTCCCGTGCACTGATGCAATTTCAGATGGGCTTAAAACTTTTAAATTACATTTTATAAAGATGAATGATTGCTTTTGTCCAACTGAAATCAAACTTCTAAAGTGCACTTTTTTGTCTTGCTGTGTGTTGTCTTGTGTCATTACATGTCTTGCATATTGTGCTGTTGGTCTGACAGAGATGCCTGTATTTCAGCATTCTGCCATCAAACATTTGCAGGACTTTCAATCACAGACTTTTCCTTACATAAAACGATACAACGAGCCTGGAATCTATACACACAATCAAAGTACTGTATTGGCAGCAACACTAAAAAACATCTTATCACAAAGCATTTAACAATAGCCTCCCTCTGGTCTACGCATCCCTGCCTCTGCTGAATTATTTTTCTTTATCTCCGGTGGTGGGAAGATATACAAACTAATGCCGCGAACAGCGCCGAAGTATGAATCAAATGATTCGTGATACGCGATCCGATTGGAGCGCTTCGAAACAGTGAATCATTTTGCGACGCGATTAATTAAATGATTCTTTGCTCACTTTCCTATATAATTTATCGGTTGATTTAATCAGGGGCGTCATGCACTCATTATTTTTGAAGGGGCACGAGTTATTTATTTATTTATTTACATTTTTTTCCAAACAGAATTATCATGAAATATCTTAATTCTCATCTTTATAGATTATGCTCTAAAGTGGGCGATGGTCAAAGTAACCTAATAATGTAATATGCATAAAAAACCAGGCTGTTTACTTTAACAGATGCCATAACATGTCATATTTTTAATACAACTGAGTTTATTTTTAATGTGAATTTAACATTGCAAGTTAATGCGAATAAAAACATTGCAAGTAACATTATCAAAGAACATTTTCACTGACAGTCTAGATCAATCACAAAAAAAAACAAACACTGAAACCACTTAATCTTTTTTTTTATTCTTCTCTCATTGGAATATATAAATTGATTATATGTCTGTTGTTGTTGTTCTTGCGTTTTATTCTGAATGGATATATTAGGTTATTGGTTATATGTTACAAATAATAAAAAGTTGATCTCAAAAAAAAAAAAAAAAAAAAAAAAAGTTTACACTGAAATTAATATCTTACACATTTGTACACATATTTGCACTTTGTTGTTTCTGATGAGAGAATTCGCCAGAAACAGTTATTCAGTCAGCAAGCAAGAGAAGAAAACACCGGGATTTTAGCGATGACTCATCTGAACACCTCTGATTGGTCAGGTGGCGGTAATGAACTTATAAGTCTGCTTATATAAATACTGTTCAGTTTCTTGCACAGACCAAACGCTTTGTGTCTTTACTGTTTTTGACACATCAATGTATCGTCAGGAGCCGCAGGGTTTAATTTGGATTTTTCTGTGCATGTTTTTTTTTATTTATTTTTTTATCATAGATTATGTGACCATTGCCAAGCACAATGGTCAGAGACTGCAACTCCTGAAGCTAAAAATCATAATTTGTGTTCTACTGAAGAAACAAAGTCACCTACATCTTGAATGCCCTGTGGGTAAGCAGATAAACATCACATTTTTAATTTTGGGTGAACTATCCCTTTAAAATATATGTATGTATGTATGTATGTATATAGCCTATATAAACAAGTGCAATGATGTCTCTGAATTGGCTGAAAATGACAGCAGAATGGAAAACAAAATTTGTTATTCAGATTCCCAACAAATTACACAAAACCAGGCAACACAGCAGTATTAGAACTGTCCCATTATAATCATTGAAGCTGTCACTCATATGACTGTTTGATCCCTGCAGTTCTCCTACAAATGTTCCCATTATAATCAACGAACCCATCTACACTGCACAATAAATCTCTTATTTACACCATGTCTACGCATTGTTGATTATAATGGGAGTGTTCTAGTTTTGTCACGTCGCTCGCTTGCAGTGTGCATTGGATGTTACACTGAGAGCAATTTCATCGAGAGATATATTTCAATATTTCAAATTACCACTTAAGCATTAAAGTTTATTATATGGATGTTTCTGAAGTATTTTCATATGCTCACATTAACACAAGTGAAACTTAAAACATGCATTCATGGATCAGACAACTTAAACCACACTTATCAGGACCGATTTGTATTACAGGTAAGTCTATAGATTTCTTTAAACATCTGATTTGCCATTGTCACTATATATGTAAATACAATGGTGCATACTATGAACTCCATGATGTAACAGTGTGTGTTTGAAACCAAATATATCATGGCAAATTTAGCCTAGGCCAGAGTCTAAATAGTTCTGATGAGCTTTAGATGCACTGAAAGGGAAAGATGCAGGGATAAACGGATGAATGAATTGAAAGATAAAAGCTGGAAGAGGACAGGGGGTTGGCTTTCATTGGCAGGGCTAACTGGGACACTGTGGGCAAAACTCTGTAAATCCACTTTTTCTGATCAAGTAGGATTATCGTGGCCACCGCTCGGCTTAAAGTGTGTCCTGGAGTGCTCACTTCACTTCAAACAAATGCAGAGCCTGGAAACACAACCTAATAAGTGTCAGCTTGCAAACATATCATATAAATGCCATGCCTCACTTTAACCTATCCTCATAGCATATTCCAGGACGTCAACATGTTATGCTGTAAAAAACAAAAAAAAAAAACAAAACAGAAAACTGTAACCACATTTACAGAACAAAGTGTACATTTTACAGTATAAAACTGTAATCTACAAACAAGAAAATTTGAATGTAAACCAGCAAATTGAACAACGCACACTGCAACTAAATCTGCCACATGACGAATAAAAGTTAATCACAAGTAGCCATTCCAAAAGCAGATATATATACTAATATACAATCTAAAAAACGCTGGGTTATTTTTTCAATCCAAATGCTGGGTGTGACCGCTGGGTCGGACGTTGGGTTGTTTTAACCCAAAAAAATAAAATACAAAAAAAAAAAAAAAAAAAAAAAAAAAAAAAAAAAAAAAAAAAAATGGTTATGAATTTCAAAAAAAATCAAGTTTGTATTAACCCAATTTTGGGTTGAAAACCTGGTCTTGATCAATAACCCAGCGGCGGATGACACTCGCCATTTTTTTTTTTTTTACTAAGACTAAAGGAATGTTTGTTTTTGTAGATGTTGAAAGCCAGAGACATAAGATGACTTCATTCTTTTGAAACATTCATTAAACAACAGAAAATGTAACATAAATCCCAAATGTACATAACTGATAACAAAAACTATTAAGAAACATGATTATTTAAACAAAATACTTTCAAATGTGGAGTGTCATGCAGGGAATTCTGGGAATATCAGTTTACAATTTTTGACTGTGATTTGTTCTTTTGTACTTTTAAAAAACTGTACAATTAACAGCATTTTACTGTAAAATTACATTGAATGGTTAGATCTTTTCCAGTTTTTCCCTGTATACGATACGGTAAAGTACTGTTAATTACATATTTTTTTAACAGTGTAAGTGGTTTCAGATCCACACAAAAGGTATACAATACAGATACACACAAAAAGGTATACCCTATATTACTATGATATTCCGTTAAAGTAAATGTTTTGTATGGCAGGGAAAACATATCTATTAATAGCACCTTTTAGAAATGTATGTAATAAGCAAAACACAAGAAAACTGTCAATAAACTGGCTTTTGCACAGTGATTGCTCATTATATATACCTAAGCATCCTCATCCTAAACCTAGGCTTCATTCATTAGCACAATGGAAACATAACACTTCTAAATCCCTGAACAGAATATTAAAGACTCACAGCTCCCCTCTTTCCTCGTCTTTCTCAAAAACACATATTTAAACTTACCTACATGCAAAAGTCTAGACTCAGTAAAATCATTCCTGTAAGGTTGCATTAAATAGATTTTTAGGATATTACAATTGATATCTATTTTAAATAAATACTGTTCTTTTGAGCTTGTATCACAGTTTCCACAAAAACATTGATAATAATAAAAAATGGTTTTGAGCACAAAATCAGCATATTAGAATGGTTTCTGAAGGATCACATGACATTAAAGAAGACTGGAGCAATGATGCTGAAAATTCAGCGTTGCCATTTCAGGAATAAATTAAATTTTTTAAATATATAAAAATAGAAAAAATGTATTTTAAATTGTATTCATACTCCACAATATTGCTGTTTTAACTGAATTTTATCAAATAAATTAAGACTTGGTAAGCATGAGAGATTTATGAGAAATCTTACCGACCCCAAACTGTATAGTGAAGCTTTAACCATTACTCTCCCAATCAAGTCCGAAGCAAAGCATGCTGGGAACTACACTGCCCAGTTTCAGTTTGTAACAAAAATTCTTCATGTTGTCCCAAAACAAATGGTTTAAGCAAACTTCCATTTTTTCAAATTTTAAGAAGACTGAACCCAATTGAATTAAGATTGAATTAAGTAAGCAGCAAATATAATTTTCTGATTGCACTTCAGAAGAAGAAGAAAAAAAAATAATACATTAAGATGCATTTTAAAAATAGTCTAAAAACCTATTAAATTTCATCTGACAGAATAAGGAGATTTGAGTATGACAGATTTGACGAAACAAACCATTCTTGGCACACTGGATGTTCAGTGTATATTGAAAGTGATGGAAAATAACAGTAGCTCTGTCTTTTGAAGAACAAGCAGGTAAGTCCTGGACAGACATGATTGCTTTGTTGTACATTTCTCCAAAGAGAGAATTCTTCCAAATCTCTTCATTCCGTCTTCATGTCACGGACATCTTTCTAACTTACAGCAAATCTGCCTTTTAGTCTAAGAGCTGTTATTTTCCTGCTATTGATTGAACGGCACACAGGCAAATTCCCCATTTAAGGATGATTTTCAGAGAAAGAGAGAGAGACAGATAAAAGCTACAATCAAAAAGCTGCAAGCTAATTCATGTTTACTAAAAGACAGTTGTTAAACCTATTTTGATAATCAAAATTCCTCATGAATTAAACTCAATTGCCTCCTTACGGAAATGGCTTTTCCAATATTAGTTGTTTGCTGAATCTGGTACAAATTTGGTTGTTGTCGTGCAACTTTCACTGTGTCTCACTCTCCAGCAAGGCCAAGAAAACTTGAGCATGAAAAGCTGCAGTTTTTGTACGTACCGTGGTGTGTGCAGTATGGGCTCCATTGATGGGGCGCTTCCAGAGCTGATCAGCAGACTGACACACTGCTGAAGTTAAGCTAAGACAGAACCGAGATCATGTGACCAGCCTTAAAAAAGAGTGGGCCACCAGGGTAATGTATTTAATGAATATACCCAAACGACTGATGATGCAGAAAGAGCAAGTGCCATACAAAAGCATTAGAAACTCAATATCATTCAAAATCAACCCATCCTAAACAAACAGAAGTAAGAGGATATATAAAGAAACAGGATATTGAGAATAAACCAGTGAAAAATTACCAAGCCAAAAAAGTCTAACAATACTTCAAGTCAAGTTTTCAATTTACAGCATATACTGTAACTTTTGCATGTTTCTGTCACTGTTTGATCTCTGAAACTAATGCTTTGTTCCAAAATCTAATGAGCTGCCAACATAAGCAAGAATGTACATTCAAGAATGTAGTGCAAGTTTACTGCAACAATGGTGCAGAGTCTATGCTGTTAAGTTCCAGCGTTTAGTTAATCCTGATATGCTCACTGTCACAGCTATAAACACAATATAAACACAATAACCCCCTTTTCCATGAGTGGGTTTGGCATCATGACGGCTTTGTTTACAGGCAAACTATTAAAAAATTCAACAAGCATGTCTCCCAAAATTCTTTTAGAATTCAATCAATTTTCAATCAAATGTTTCACATTTTGTGTGTCTTATGATTACAAATGTACAGTCAAGGGTCTGTGGGTGTGATATCTGAGGCTAAGGCAACTGACCGCATCCTAAATGAGACAGAATCACAGAAGTGATCTAGGTGCACTGTTCATCCACAGTTACTAATACAAGCCATACCTTAAGTGCTCCACATTAGGTGTATGTGATTCGTGAAAGTTGCCATGTGATACAATACTCTAAGCTCTAATAAAACATAAAACACAAATATTGAGTAAAATGGTCAATTTTTAAAGTTTAGTTTCAATACTTTTTGGTATTGAATGAATTAATCACATTTATTATTGACGTTTCTTATACTCAGTATACCACCTTGGATTTTTTTCATTGCGCTTGTTACAGTACAATTTATTACCTTCTCTGTGAAATATGCATTATCATGCCTTAAAAATTTGCATGCTATGATTTGGAATCTTTTGCCCTCTCATGAAATTTTTTTATGTGAAGACAAAATTATTTGCCCGGTGAAAATTTGATGGACAACAATAAATCTGAACGCCACCATATCAAACCATGATTCTTTGAAGGTCTAAAAAGGTTAAAAATGCTGTCTACGTAGGCAGCTTCATTATCTTTTGCTAACCACTTTGATACCACTGATCCCTCCACATGGTTTGACAAAAGCAAGGCATTTTTCAACAAATCCTATGAAACAAATCCTATGATCTTTAGTGGGAAATTTAATTTTGTGGTTAAAAAAAGTTTTTGTTAATATACTGTAGTGTATAGCCACTTTCAAACCAAGCAGCTTTCTGTTACTGTAGTGTATAGCCACTTTCAAACCAAGCAGCTTTCTGTTGACTGGTCGCTTCACACTTCTCTTAACTCTGCCAAGCTGCAGAACATCCTGGTGCTAAAGCCAATTTTTGTCATTTTTATTGAGAATATCTCAGATTTAAATGAATAGTTTTTTCAAATGGCTGATATCTCTCTAGCTAGCTGCTTCAGAATTTCAGTCAATCAATTCTAATGAAAAATATGCTGCCGGTTTTTAAATTAGGTTTGTTCATATAAAACCAGGTGCCCTTCTTCTCTCATTTAAAAAAAATTGGATTTCCACTGTACATATGGTACATAAAAGATGAAAAAAAACAAACAAGCAGTGACCTTGAAATTTAGTAAATTGTACAGTAGGTTGTTCTCTAATTTTGATTTCCACTGTACATATGGGTTGTGAAAGAGGAAAGCACACGTACACACATAAATACCACAGCACAATACACACATTGTTTGATGTTGATAGTGAAAATCCCTGGGGCTAACGATGACCCAGATCCCAAAAACTCACAAAACAAATCATTTCAGGTGCTCACAAATACCCCTGACAGCATAAAACCATCAACAAATTAGAGTTAGAGCTTTTTAAAACATAGAATGGAGCTAAAAAGCTATCAGAATGTGTGTTTTTTGTAGAATGTAGTTAAAGCTACCATCATGTCAGGACATGATTCAGGCTAAAATTACCATCTGAATGGGTATTACATTTTTACTACTATTTTCATTTCATAACAAAAAAAGGGTGGGGGGGGGTAGTCTATGAAAAACAAAAAATAATAAAAACGGGATACAAAAAAAAAGATAATAACCGAAAAAAAACAAAAATAATCAATAATAATTATTTCTTTTATTGAATAATCTAAAATAATTTTGTAAGACTTTTACAAACTCAAACATTTTAATGATACTGAATAAAAAAAAGGGGAAAAAAAAACAAGCCAATAAAATAACCACACTTTTATTTGACCAAAACAATACAAATATAATATTAATATTAAATATCAATATTATTTTGATTTAGTTCTATGCAACATAATCAGATTCAACAGTTTTTTTTTTTTTTTGTGTGTTTTTTGACTAATTATACAAATAATGTATAGTCCTACAAAGCAATTATTATCACAGCATCTGAGCAGAGCAGAGCGGGGAGTAGATCAGTGAATGAGAGGGTGGTGTAATTTTATGCACAGTAGCGCTATTACAAACAGGAACAAGTATACTACATAGAAATTTCCTGTCAGAGTTATTATTATAGTCTATTTGAGCAGACTTGAGCGGTACATGAGTGGAGTGGAAAATCTATAGTCTTTGGGAATACTGAGCGGAACTGCTGGGCGGTGCGGTCATTTTTCTCTTTCGGCCAAAAAACGTAAATGCCATTTTTGGCCAATAATTTTCAGCGACCGAAATTTCAATGCATACCTAGTAAGTAATGGGACACGAAAGTGTGCCATATTCATGGAAAGTGGCCTATATGTATATAAAGCTCTACAGATAGATCTGAATAATAAATGGGCCATTCGTGCACATCTGTATTCTGTCCTGTTTGCAGGGGGTGGTGCAGGATGATATTTCTAGGCTGGGGTTGAAAAATAGACTTGCTCTGAGATGGCTTACCAACTGTGGTGCAGAATACAAATAATGCCGGCTTATATTTATGGCAGGATGCTGTCAGTGGTCTGGAACCAAAAATAAACCCCACCAGAGTGAAGCAAAAAAACCCACAACATAATTCACATGGGACTACTGTCAAGGTTATGACAATAATGAAATCAGCACAGGAGCAGGACATAAATACATCTCTATTTCAAATAGTCTCTCCCGTTGTGTTAATCATGCTATGGGGAAACTCCTGTTTACTCTGATACTGAAGCCTGATTTGATCACATTCATGTAGCTGCACAAACCAATGGTGCTTCAACCAGCCAAAAGGGGTGGAGCTGACTGCTATATAAGACAGCTCTGAGTGCCATTTCATAAGAATTTTCTCCTTCAGCATTGAAGATCATTTCTTCATTGACTCTGCAAGCAAGAAGCCGAAGAGAAGAGAATAAATAAGCCTACTGTTCGCCGCCATGAGAAGAAGCCAATGACAGCTGTAGAAGCTCAACGCCTTTCCCTGCGGCCATCCGGCTTTTAAATAGAGCATATTTTCTGAGCAAATTTCCACTGCGACATTGTTGCAAATGTCGCACCACGAGTGTGGCTCATGCAAGGAACACCTGCATGATGCAGATGGTCAAGGTGAGTGCGTCTCCTGTCTGGACAGTACCCACGCAGAGGCTGCACTCACCGAGGCAGAATGTTCTCAGTGTGAGAACATGAGTCTAGCCCTTCTCCACTCGTGGATTGCCTTCTTCTATGAAGGTGGTTCTCCGCAGCCTACCTACCTTCCTCCCCCCCCCCCAACCAATAAGAAACAACCAGAGGAACAGCCGGGCTCACTGTGCTCGATTGAAATTATGCTGGCTCAGGTCCCTCGTGCTTTACTCTCCCCTCAACACTTCAAATCACTGTGTTCTTCACACATGTGGATCAGCGCCCCTCGTCAACTGTGAGCGGCTTGATTTTCTTCGGCGGATCGGAGGAGGAAACTGTCGTGGATGAATCTATGTCATTGACGGCTTCAGTAGGCGTATTCTGGTGAAGACCCCGGCCCCCCTCTCCAACTCAGACAACAAGGCCCAATGTGGACAGCGAGCTGATCCGTGTTCAAACCAAGGCTGTAGAGGATCTCAGCCTGGGTTGGTCGGCTCTGGAAGAGCCCGCCCACTGTCGACGAGTGGTTCCTGAAAGGGCACCGTCAAAAATCCTTCCACCAGCGGCCCAACCCGTTCGTTCCGCCAGTTTACAAGGAACTCACCAGGACGTGGTGCGCCCCCTACTCGGCACATATTAGTCCCTCCACTTCTGCCGTTCTCACCATTGTTGATGGCGCTGAACGAGGTTACAGCAAGCTCCCTCCTCTGGAAGAGGTAGTCATTGCGCATCTGTGCCCTCTATTGGCCCTGGGGTTAAAAGCCCATGCAGTGCATCCATCTATGCCCTGCAAGATTACCTCAGCCCTGGTGAACTGGGCTTATTCAGCAGCTGGCCAAGCTTCTCGGCACCATGGACCGGTCTGAAAACAATTGTTTCACAGTTTCACTTAATGACACACTACAACGTAAAAAAACTCTGAACAGACGTTGTTGCATAATTGTGCCCATATACCATGGCACACAGCAGTTTACTTGGCCTTATAGACTAAAAATATATGCCGCAGCTGGCGAGGAAGTCTCGTCGAGGCTCTGTAATGAGCTCTGTCACATCAGCATGGCCCAGCAGCGCCTGTGGTTGTCTCATGTCACTTCCCATTCGCCACAGCAGCCACTAAGAGCTCCAGTGAACCACCAGGAAGTCAGGACAGCTCTGCCATCTCTCGCCTATTCTGGGTTCACTGCTTCCTCTGGCCACTCCGAGGCCTTCACGCCTTACTGAGCTGAGGGTGAAACAGAACAGCATTTATCAAGCTTCGCCGGATCCACGGACATCTACCTTGAGTGGCAAAGACTGCGGAATAATCAATGTAATCATATCAATCTGTGTGAATCATTCTTCTTATCATCTCTAATGGTTTTCCGCATCAATCTTTACTTATATAACGCTTATGCAAGCAGTGCTCACAATTTTTGTGTTTGGATGTCTCCTTCTTTGTTATTTTATGGACTTAGCCTTTAAAGGGATAGTCCAGTCAAAAATGAAAATTGTGTCATCATTTGTTCACCCCCATGTTGTTCCAAACCTGTAAGACTTTCTTTCTTCTGTGGAACACAAAAGAAGATATTTTGAAGAACACTGAGAACCAAACAACATCGGGGCCCATTAAGTTCTACTGTATGTATAAATAAAGTTATACTATATATATATATATAATATATATATATATATATATATATATATATGATATATATTATATCATATATATGAACACTTCTCAAAATATCTTCTTTTATGTTACACAGAAGAAAGAAATGCAAGTTTTAAAATGACATGGAGAGAAAATGGGTCCATACAATAATATGGTCATGTGCTCATTCAGCTGCGTAAAGAGCTATTTTTTCTTTTTTTCTTAGTTTCAAGGACATCAAGGTATTTTTTTTATTAAACTAATAATATGACACATTTATGTCAAATCTATAGCATGCATTGAACATTCACCTTGTATTCACACATCTAAATGCCATCGAACACATGGTCTCGAGTATTACATAAGAGACAATTAACTACCAGCCGTGTCCCTGAAGAAGTGCTGCTGAGTTTAGAGATGAAGCGGTTCGATTTTCAGCTCATCTCCTGGCATTTCATTCTTCCCTAATCTATGAGTCATTAGAGTCAAACACAAGTGTACAATAGAAGCGGACTGTTTGTGGACCATTATTAAACCACCAATGGTTCTGATCAATATTATCAGTGACTTTGAAGGATGAGTAAAACTCATTAGAGCACATTTAAAGGGCAGTGTGAGCATTTAGTGCAGGTGATAAGTTCTATATATAATTGAGACTTTCTGATTACAGAAAACACAAATCTCCTCCGAATGCAGATGCAAAATGTTTCAATTTCAGATCTGTGTAAGTAAGCTTACAGGTTATATATAATATATATAATTATTTGTGAAATCATAGTTTCCACTGTTATGCTGATGATACTCAACTATATATCTCAACGAGACCAGATGAAACTTCTAAATTACCTAAGCTAACAGAGTGTGTTAAAAATATAAAAGATCGGATGACCAATAATTTTCTCCTATTAAATTCGGATAAGACAGAGATATTACAGAACACAGAATCCTGTAGATTACAATTTGCAACTAGATGGATGTACTGTTACTTCCTCTACAGTCAAAAATCTGGGTGTTATATTAGACAGCAATTTGTAATTTGAAAACCATATTTCCCATGTTAAAAAAACAGCATTCTTCCATGTTACCTGTTTCTGATGCAGAAAAGCTTCTTTTAATTCTTATTTTTATAAATTATTATTTAATACATATAAAAAAATTGTGCTGTAAAGTTGTCTATTTCTAATTAGATAATCAATTAGATAATCATTAAATATACATTTTTATTTTATATATTTATTTATTTATATCTTTATTAAAACAATTGAGATGTTGTTTTTTTTTTTTTACTATTTTGTACTATTTCTTCTTTTTACTGTTTTGAACTGATCTATTTTTTTCTCCCACCAATGTTAGCGGATTTTTTATTTTTATTTTTTATTATTTTACCAATTATTATCCTTTAATTGCTTTAATTCAGTCACTGCATTCTTCAAACAATTAGTCTGATGGCTCATCACTGAGGTTGCATTAAGCTGTGTAGAACCAGAGGCGAGAGTGTCTAGAAAGAAAACAAATATAAATGATTTATTGTCACAGCAGTGGGCTCTGTCAGGAATCATTGAGAGTTGCTTCAGTGCAGCTGGAGGACATTGTGGGGTTCATAAGGACGGTTTGTTCATGATGTGACACTGCCATGCTATGGACACGTGAAGCTTCTCGGTCTGACGTCAGAACACAGTGCATGAAAAAGACATGACGATCTGAGTTACTAAAGGAGCCATATCATGAGGATTACAGTGTTCTTAAGCTGTTTAAATAAAAAGTTAACTAAACTGAAAATGTACTTAAACTTTTAAAAATTAAAACTTTCTCTTCAGTCCAAAAAGCACACATATTGAAACTGAACTGCAAAACAGACTCATATTTCTGTCAGAATGAAATCCAATTTGCAAAGATGCTGTTTATAATTGATGGGGCAATTAAAACTATGTTGAACTTCACATTAAATCTGCAGCCCACGTGTGAGCGCAGCAAAGCACCATTCCTCAATTCATATATTAAAGGGTTATTTATAATTAAGTCCAAATGGCTCAGCTGCAAAAAAACCTCCAGTTTAATTCTAAGAGTAAAAGAGACTGTAGAAGATAAATGGACTGTTTTTGTCCATTTTCAGCTTGTAAGTGTATGCTTCCCAAATCTAGGCTATAGGCATGTGAAAGGCCTTGAATTTACCTAGACTTATTAAATGCAGTGAAAACAGTGTCTTTGTTCACAGGACCTGAGGCGTGGGGTCAGGCCTGCAGTGATGCTAACAAGAAAATGAACCAGGCGCTCTGGTCTCCTGCAGAAGCTCTGGTCTCCACTGCTCCATGTGAAACCTCTTCAGCTGTCTAAGAGATCCTCATCCTTTATCCACAGCTGTAGGGAAGGTCAAAGAAGCACTGACATTAAGGAATATTTTTTTTATTTAAAAAAAAAAAAAAAAAGTATAAATTGCCATAGGTTGCCCCCGATATAGCCTATATATATATAACCTATGGCAACAAGCAGAGGGATAATCACTGGCACGCAACCAATAGGGAAATAGCGACATAGCGACATACATTTGTGAGGTAATCATTTCTCATAGTCACACAGCCCGTTAGGAGCTATAAATACTATTAAAGTGTGAGAATTAACCTGCTCCGGTGTACAGGGCGCTAACAGCGCTCATCAATGTCAAAATAATTGAGATGAACAATCAAATCAAAGTAGGCGGGGTTTACTCTTTACAGAAAACAGAGTGCAAATGCCAGCGCAAGCGTCAGTTTAACGTTGAAAGAGATTGAGGTAAGATGGAAATTTGCAAAATGCAAATCATAGGAGTCAACTCTTTATATATTTATGTATATATATGGCAGAGCAGTAAAGGAACAAAAGTTTAGCACGACTACGCCACCCTGGGATATTTATTAAGTAAATTTCTTCCTTTTTTAGGCAACACAGGTCAGCTCACGATTAATTGGCAGGGGTCGCAGATATACAACAATGATTTTTATTACAATAAAAAAGGGTTTTTATTACATAGAGGGTGGTAGAAAAACAGTTGCTGAATGCAACAGTTCACATAACGGACTCGATTACAAACTTCAAGAAAATACAACAATGGGCAACCTGGGTCATCAAGGACATCCAAGGATCAAGGTACAGGAACCGAGGCTTGACAGCAGGACAAAAGGGCACAATCGGCCTACACAGCAAACCACCCTTCACTTATACCTGTGACACACATTCACACACACGACCACTCCAACCAACACTCGTGAAAGAAACACCAACACCAGGAATCTTACCCCTGCCTTAGGCACTCAGCTCCTGTAACAAGCAGAAATCAGGTTATACACTTGATGACACAGTCCTTATCACAGATGGATTATAATAAGGAGAGTTGTCCACCCACAAATTACAAATACTTAAATCCACCAAAATAACTAATGCAACAGAGCAATAATCAATTATTGGCTGGTTGTTCATTGATTGTCCTATCATTGGGCAGTGAGCGAATATATAAATTCATGGGTGAATGCAATGATGTGGAAGTTTCACATTTCAATATTTTATTCAGAATACAACATAGATGACATATCAAATGTTTAAACTGAGAAAATGTATCATTTTAAGGAAAAAATAAGTTGATTTTAAATTTCATGGCATCAACACATCTCAAAAAAGTTGGGACAAGGCCATGTTTACCACTGTGTGGCATCCCCTCTTCTTTTTATAACAGTCTGCAAATGTCTGGGGACTGAGGAGACAAGTTGCTAAATTTTAGGAATAGGAATGTTGTCCCATTCTTGTCTAATACAGGCTTCTAGTTGCTCAACTGTCTTAGGTCTAATTTGTTGCATTTTCCTCTTTATGATGCGCCCAATGTTTTCTATTGGTGAAAGATCTGGACTGCAGGCTGGCCATTTCAGTACCCGGATCCTTCTTCTACGCAGCCATGATGTTGTGACTGATGCAGTATGAGGTCTGGCATTGTCATGTTGGAAAATGCAAGGTCTTCCCTGAAAGAGGCGACGTCTGGATGGGAGGATATGTTGTTCTAGAACTTGCATATACCTTTCAGCATTGATGGTGCCTTTCCAGATGTGTAAGCTGCCCTTGCCACACGCACTCAAGCAACCCCATACCATCAGAGATGCAGGCTTCTGAACTGAGCACTGATAACAACTTGGGTTGTCCTTGTCCTCTTTAGTCCGGATGACACGGCGTCCCAGTTTTCCAAAAAGAACTTCAAATTTTGATTCGTCTGACCACAGAACAGTTTTCCACTTGGCCACAGTCCTTTTTAAAATGAGCCTTGGCCCAGAGAAAAACGCCTGTAATTCTGGATCATGTTTAGATATGGCTTCTTTTTTGACCTATAGAGTTTTAGCCGGCAACGGCGAATGGCACGGTGGATTGTGTTCACCGACAATGTTTTCTGGAAGTACTCCTGAGCCCATGTTGTGATTTCCATTACAGTAGCATTCCTGTATGTGATGCAGTCAGGGGCGGATTTAGTGAATTGGGGGCCCCAGGCAAATATAGGAATGGGGCCCTATACATTTGCACACATTTACCTAGATCAACCCTCGAGGTCCTTTTTTGTCGTGATGCTTGCTGCTGCACAATGGTGCCAGATTGTTGTGTCCAATGTTTCTACATTTTTTATGTACATGTTCTAATGGGATTCTTTAATTTACATTTATTCATTTAGCAGATACTTTTATTATTTCATGTTGTAGACAACGAAATAGCAATTGATTTACCGTTTTTTTAGTTTTAACATAAAACAAAATAAATTATAAAATGATAAACCTCACAACTGAAACTTTATATTTCTGGGATGAGTCAGAAGTATAAATTATTATATTATTTAAAACAGATTTATGTGAGTGAATATTCGCATTGGTCTGAACAAAAACTGCAGACTGGATTATTGAAAATGCACATTCATTCTCTGCCAGTAGGAGGTGCTTTTGGGAGTCAGAAATATAGTGGTTTCCCCGGTAACAGCTCTAAACAAAACAGCTCAGCTCATAAATGGTACTTTATCAGGTAAAATGAAAAAATGTGAGTTACCAGCGTAAGCCTACATTTTATTTTAGTCATTTTAACTCTAGGGCTGTCAATCAATTAAAATATATAATCACAATTAATGGCATGATTGTCATGAGTTAACTTGTGAATAATCGCAACTTAATTGCACATTTTTATCTGTTCTAAATGTACCTTAAATGAATATTTTTCCCCATGGTTTCACAGACAAGGCTTAAGCTAGTCCCAGACTAAAATGCATGTTTGAGCCATCTCAACTGAACATATCTTGCTCTGACATATCTTAAAACTCATTGTTCTGTGTCAATATGCACACCTGTAACACTTTCTTTTAAGGCATTTTTGTAATGCAAAAATTAATTTATGCAATAAATGTTTATATTAGTGAAACCAGTTAACAGAGCATGAAGAGTAGACATGTTTTCATAGGTCATAGATGTTTTTCAAAGAACTTGTTCATGTCTATTAGACACATGAAAAAAAAAAAACAGAAATACTAGCTTCCTATTACTTCTCTTTCTTTGCACTGAGCACTTTACACAAACCTGTTTGCATTTTCGCATGAAAGGCAAGTCACTTCTGAACATTCAAAATGTACATTTATTATTTATTATTACATTTGTTTGCCTCTCTGTGCCACATACTGTATTTTGATGCAGCTAAATTCTCAAAAACTGTTTTCATTGATACATTTGACTGTTTGTTGTCAGACAACGAGATGAATATGAAATAGTGACTGAAACGCGACCCATTAAGACTAACCAGCTCTCCCTTCCGAGAAGTTAATCTGCATAAAAATATATAATCGTGCCGTCGTCTGATAAAAATCAAATAGGCTACAGAAAAGCTTGAAGACAATAGCTGTGCTGTGATTTCAGCTATACTTATATGTAAAATTAGAGAAGCAACATATCAGTGTTTTAACTGAAAGCGCAGCTCCTTTCAGCCGCGCGTTGAACGCAGAGAGAGAAGTGTGCGCGCGCTGGGAAAGAGGGACCTCGCGCTCGTGCGGCAGTCAGCTTTAGATGCATAAAAATTTTATTTTGCTACAAGCTGGATACACAAGAAGCACGTTCAAACTCGGACGCGCAGACGAATGTCTTGCATAAACACCGTAAACAGCAACCGTTCGCGTGTCCGCGCTTAATGCGCATCTCCTATATGAAAAGCATTAGGGGGCCCTTGGCTTTTGGGGGCCCAAGGCTGTCACCTACCTTTGCCTAATGGGTAAGTCCGCCCCTGGATGCAGTGCCATCTAAGGACCCTAAGATCACGGGCATCCAGTATGGTTTTCCGGCCTTGACCCTTACGCACAGAGATTGTTCCAGATTCTCTGAATCTTTGGATGATATTATGCACTGTAGATGATGATAACTTCAAACTCTTTGCAATTTTTCTCTGAGAAACTCCTTTCTGATATTGCTCCACTATTTTTCGCCACAGCATCGGGGGAATTTGTGATACTCTGCCCATCTTGACTTCTGAGAGACACTGCCACTCTGAGAGGCTCTTTTTATACCCAATCATGTTGCCAACTGACCTAATAAGTTGCAAATTGGTCCTCCAGCTGTTCCTTATATGTACATTTAACTTTTCTCGACTCTTATTGCTACCTGTCCCAACTTTTTTGGAATGTGTAGCTCTCATGAAATCCAAAATGAGCCAATATTTGGCATGACATTTCAAAATGTCCACTTTCAACATTTGATATGTTATCTATATTCTATTGTGAATAAAATATAAGTTAATGAGATTTGTAAATTATTCCATTCCTTTTTCACTCACAATTTGTACAGTGTCCCAACTTTTTTGGATTCTGGTTTGTATATATATATCACAGGTATAAATTACATTTTAAAATATAATAAAAAGTCACAAACTGATGACGATAGACTCGAGTGCAATCTGGGCAATATCTGTCATGACTCTCTGGGTCAAAAGTGCAGAGACTCATTTAAAGAGCTGTAAGCAGCTTTAGAGAAGCATTTGCTAAAAGGTAAGTTGCAAATCACAGTCACTGACCTCTGCATCCCTTTTCCTGTGCATCAGATGCTCAGTTCAAAAACTACTGATCTACCTACATAGACTGTGTTGCCTAGCATCAAAGGTGTGCTCACGATGTGAAGTTTGTTTCAAGGTTACCTTCTGAGGTACTTACTTATGGCCAAATAAAAAAAATTTGAACTAGTTTTTATTCATAGACTTTGATCTAATTTTATAATTTTATTATTATTATTGTTATTATTTTATTTGTCTGTTCTTCAGACAAACATCTGCATCGGAGAGCCACACAACACAAAGCATGTCGCTTATTCAAATGAATGTGTCACGGTGTCTGTTCTGTGTCTCCCTGGGTGGCCACTAGAGGTCTCACTTCCCCTTATTGTCACCTTCGTCAGAACTTCATTTCCCACTAGCCTTAGCTGCACATCACTGTTCATTGTATTCAGCTGTCACCACCACTTACCTTGTTTGCACCTGTCTTTAAATACCCTGGTTGTTTCTGTCATTGTAACGGAGTCCTTGTTGAATGTCAACCCTGCGGTTTCCCTGGTTCCCTGGTTTTTCGTGTTTCTGGATGTTGTCTATGTTTCTTGTTTTTTGGACAGATTACCTGGATTTTGACCATTGCCTGGCTAAGTTTATGATTTTTGGATTGCCCCAATAAAACACTGCAAATGGATCTACCTGTCTGTGTGCGTTTCGTGACAGAATGGGCAGTGGAGGATCAGTGGCTCGCTCAGATGTGAGGCAACATGCGACAGAACATTCCATCAGTGCATTTATGCCTTGTCAGCAAATGTTTGTGTGGCAGAGAAATGCAGGGGGAGTTCAATCCTGTGGCTTGGTTAGATCATTTAAAGACTTCTAATCAAGCGTCTAGTGTAAATTCTGACATGATTTGATACTGTCTGTATAAGAGGGAAAAAAAAACTGCTGATGCAAGCTCTGTAGAGACATATTTTAAAATGGCCTTATATGTCTCCTGAAAAAATACTCACAAGATTGATGTATTCTGCAAAGCAACCAGGATTCTATTTCTACATCTCTTTATCTGAAGGATTATCTGAAGGAATAGTTCACTCAAAAAGAAATGTTTTGTCATCATTTACCCACCCTTGGAAGAAAGTGCTTCCACAGAAGGAAATGAAACAGCAAAGGAACAACATGAGGGTGAGTAAATAAAGACACAATAAACAACCTTGAAAGCAAGTAAGAAATACAATACAATACAATGACATTAAATCGCCTTATATAAAGTGTTAATGTGAGGATGCAGGCCTTCTTGCCACCTTATTTCAAAACATGATCACAGCATCTTAGTGCAACTGCCTGCCACAGCATCCGTTGCCATACCGTCCAATCAGATGCCTACGGTGGCCTAGAGAGCTCAATGCGCTGCAAATGAAAAAACGCATGCAAATAGAAAAAAACACCTGCAAATTAATCAATCTGACAACACGCACGCTGCAAATTCTCACAACACAACCAAATACAGAAACGTGCTGCAAATTCTCACAACACAACCAAATTCAGAAACGCACTGCAAATACAGAAATGTGCTGCAAATTCTTACAACACAACCAAATACAGAAATGCACTGCAAATACAGAAACATGCAAATTCTCACAACCCAACCAAATAGCCTACAGAAACTTAAACAGTTCTGATGTGGTCTGTGCATATTTGCAGCATGTTTCTGTTTTTGTTTGGTTGTTTTTTATTTGCAGCACGTTTCTTTGTTTTTGTTATGAAAATTTGTAGCACGTTTCTGTATTTGGTTGTGTTGTGAGAATTTGCAGCACGTTTCTGTATTTGCAGTGCGTTTCTGTATTTGGTTGTGTTGTAAGAATTTGCAGCACATTTCTGTATTTGCAGTGCGTTTCTGTATTTGGTTGTGTTGTGAGAATTTGTGGCACATTTCTGTATTTGGTTGTGTTGTAAGAATTTGCAGCACATTTATGTATTTGGTTGTATTGTCAGAATTTGCAGCACATTTCTGTATTTGGTTGTGTTGTAAGAATTTGCAGCATGTTTCTGTATTTGCAGTGCGTTTCTGTATTTGGTTGTGTTGTGAGAATTTGCAATGCTTTTCTGTATTTGCACTGCATTTCTGTATTTGGTTGTGTTGTGAGAATTTGCAGCACGTTTCTGTATTTGCAGTGCGTTTCTGTATTTGGTTGTGTTGTGAGAATTTGCGGTGCGTTTCTGTATTTGCAGTGCGTTTCTGAATTTGGTTGTGTTGTGAGAATTTGCAGTGCTTTTCTGCACCGCATTTCTGTATTTGGTTGTGTTGTGAAAATTTGCAGCGCGTTTCTGTATTTGGGTGGGTTTGCGAGAAATTGCAGCACGTTTCTGCATTTGGTTGTGTTGTGAGAATTTGCAGCATATTTCTGTATTTGCAGCGCTTTCTGTATTTGGTTGTCTTGTGAGAATTTGTGGCACATTTCTGTATTTGGTTGTGTTGTAAGAATTTGCAATGCTTTTCTGTATTTGCACTGCATTTCTGTATTTGGTTGTGTTGTGAGAATTTGCAATGCTTTTCTGTATTTGCACTGCGTTTCTGTATTTGGTTGTGTTGTGAGAATTTGTGAACATTTCTGTATTTGCTTGTGTTGTAAGAATTTGCAGCAGATTTCTGTATTTGCAGTGCGTTTCTGTATTTGGTTGTGTTGTGAGAATTGGTGGGGTGTTTCTGTATTTGCGGCGGGTTTCTGTATTTGTTTGTGTTGTGAGAATTTGTGGCCCATTTCTGTATTTGGTTGTGTTGTAAGAATTTGCAGCATGTTTCTGTATTTGCAGTGCGTTTCTGTATTTGGTTGTGTTGTGAGAATTTGTGGGGCGTTTCTGTATTTGGACTTGTTGTGAGAATTTGCAGTGCGTTTCTGTATTTGGTTGTGTTGTGAGAATTTGCAGCACGTTTCTGTATTTGTTTGTGTTGTGAGAATTTGCAGTGCGTTTCTGTATTTGCACCGCGTTTCTGTATTTGGTTGTGTTGTGAGAATTTGCAGTTTGTTTCTCTATTTGCAGAGCGTTTCTGTATTTGGTTGTGTTGTGAGAATTTGCAGTGCATTTCTGTATTTGCAGTGCGTTTCTGTATTTGGTTGTGTTGTGAGAATTTGCAGCGCGTTTCTGTATTTGTTTGTGTTGTGAGAATTTGCAGTGCGTTTTTGTATTTGCACCGCATTTCCGTATTTGGTTGTGTTGTGAGAATTTGTGGCACGTTTCTGCATTTGGTTGTGTTGTGAGAAATTGCAGTACGTTTCTCTATTTGCAGCGCATTTCTGTATTTGGTTGTGTTGTGAGAATTTACAGCACGTTTCTGCATTCGGTTGTGTTGTGAGAATTTGCAGCACGTTTCTTTATTTGCAGAGCGTTTCTGTGTTTGGTTGTGTTGTGATAATTTGCAGCGCCTTCCTGCATTTGGTTATGTTGTGAGAATTTACGGTGCATTTCTGCATTTGGTTGTGTTGTTAGAATTTGCAGCGCGTGTGTTGTCAAATTGATGAAGATGCTTTATTAATTTGCAGGTGTTTTTTTCTATTTGCATGTGTTTTTTCATTCGCAGCGCTTTGAGCTCTCTTGGCCACCGTAGATGCCAGAAATCAACTACAACAAACGACAAGGCAACATTCTGTCCTCATAAAATATTAATTAAAAGCTAAATGAAGAGATACTGTAATTGTACAGGTGCATCTCAATAAATTAGAATGTTGTGGAAAAGTTAATTCATTTCAGTTATTCAACTCAAATTGTGAAACTTGTGTATTAAATAAATTCAGTGCACACAGACTGAAGTAGTTTATGTCTTTGGTTCTTTTAATTGTGATGATTTTGGCTCACATTTAACAAAAACCCACCAATCTCAACAAATTAGAACACCAAAACACCAATAAAAAAAGCATTTTTTAGTGAATTGTTGGCCTTCTGGAAAGAATGTTCATTTACTATACATGTACTCAATACTTGGTAGGGGCTCCTTTTGCTTTAATTACTGCCTCAATTCGGCGTGGCATGGAGGTGATCAGTTTCTGGCACTGCTAAGGTGGTATGGAAGCCCAAGTTTCTTTGACAGTGGCCTTCAGCTCATCTGTAATTTTTGGTCTCTTGTTACTCATTTTCCTCTTGACAATACCCCATAGATTCTCTGTGGGGTTCAGGTCTGGTGAGTTTGCTGGCCAGTCAAGCACACCAACACCATGGTCATTTAACCAACTTTTGGTGCTTTTGGCAGTGTGGGTAGGTGCCAAATCATGCTGGAAAATGAAATCAGCATCTTCAAAAGCTTGTCAGCAGAAGAAGGCATGAAGTGCTCCAAAATTTCTTGGTAAATGGGTGCAGTGACTTTGGTTTTCAAAAAACACAATGGACCAACACCAGCAGATGACATTGCACCCCAAATCATCACAGACTGTTGAAACTTAACACTGGACTTCAAGCAATTTGGGCTATGAGCTTCTCCACCCTTCCTCCAGACTCTAAGACCTTGGTTTCCAAATGAAATACAAAACTTGCTCTCATCTGAAAAGAGGACTTTGGACCACTGAGCAACAGTCCAGTTCTTCTTCTCCTTAGCCCAGGTAAGACGCCTCTGATGTTGTCTGTGGTTCAGGAGTGGCTTAACAAGAGGAATTCGACAACCGTAGCCAAATTCCTTGACACGTCTGTGTGTGGTGGCTCTTGATGCCTTGAACCCAGCCTCAGTCCATTCCTTGTGAAGTTCACTCAAATTCTTGAATCAATTTTGCTTGACAATACTTATAAGGCTGCGGTTCTATCGGTTGGTTGTGCATCTTTTTTCTTCCACACTTTTTCCTTCCACTCAACTTTCTGTTAACATGCTTGGATACAGCACTCTGTGAACAGCCAGCTTCTTTTGCAATTAATGTTTGTGGCTTACCCTCCTTGTGAAGGGTGTCAATGACTGTCTTCTGGACAACTGTCAGATCAGCAGTCTTCCCCATGATTGTGTAGCCTAGTGCACCAAACTGAGAGACCATTTTGAAGGCTCAGGAAACCTTTGCAGGTGTTTTGAGTTGATTAGCTGATTGGCATGTCACCATATTCAAATTTGTTGAGATAGTGAATTGGTGGGTTTTTGTTAAATGTGAGCCAAAATCATCACAATTAAAAGAACCAAAGACTTAAATGACTTCAGTCTGTGTGCACTGAATTTATATAATACACGAATTTCACAATTTGAGTTGAATTACTGAAATAAATGAACTTTTCACAACATTCTAATTTATTGAGATGCACCTGTATATAAAAAGCTCTGTCACAAATAAACGTAAGATAAAGACAAAAAAGATAAACTTAATACCTACTAAATGCTGAGAAGAATAATTTCTAACTAGATGAGTAAAGTTTGTAGATGAACATTACTTTTTATACTCTAAACATGATCCTAAAACTTTTTTCTCTGGTCTTAAGAGGTTAAAAACACCATAAGTCTAATTGTATAAAAGTTTTCACACCCTCAATAAAAGTCTATGAGATTTTAGGTGGTTTTGATAGTCTGGTTTACGAAAACCATAAGTCGGATCAGTCAGAAAATATATAGCATACTGAGTCAGACCAGCCCAAAGGTCCGACCCGTGTTTGGTGGTTGAAGCTTGAAAGCTCTAGGAGGAGATAGTGTTGAAATTTTGGCTCAGAAGAATAATAATGTTTAAATAGTAGATCAGTAAGTTGGCTTTCTCAAGCCAATGTAATAATGTTTAAAAACACATACCACTACAATGGAAAAATCGGAATAATAATAATAATAATAATTAAAATATTTACTGTACAAACAATTTATTGTGTGAAAATGGTTGCAATTTTTACACAAATCATGATTGTCCCTCAGTTCTGCTTGATATGAGATACATGATGTGTAAAGACAAAAACAAAAGAAAAGGCAAATATGCAAAAACTGTGTTTTTTTTTTAATCTAATAGTTGAAACAACAACTGCATGTATCTTTAAGCCACAGCAACTAGAAAACGCAGATAGATGACTCAGTGTTAATCAGCAAGGACCGTAAAATGATGAGAAGACACACTGAACAGACAGGACAGACGTAAACCCATCATAAACAACAAACAGATCAGACAAGCACATTCAGCTGCCAGTGGTGTCGTCAATCATACATATCAGCAGCTGAAGGGTGTACGTTCATGTTAGGCTGCAAAGATTAACACGACAAAAACTCACAAAAACATCCATCGTTGGCCATTATGTCCTTCTTAAGAGCTGTCTGATTCAGTGCATATTATTCACCATCAGGAATGTGAACGTAAATTTGCTGCTGTCAGTCAAATCAAATACATACATACTGCTTCTCATTTTTATTTTTTTCATTTTGTTGGCTTTATGAAGGCTAAGGAATAATCCACATTATGTGTCACAACAGGAAGTTCTGGATGAAAAAAAAGACTGAATCACACACATCTCTTATACGTCTCTAGGTTCTTACAATTCAATTTAAACCATCTAATGCACCAAATTCCTAATAAAGTTACAGGCCTTTATTTAACTTACTTGTCAAATCCAATTTTTACTTGCATTTGCCACTCGCCCAGTGTTAATTCTGGGCCCTGAGTGCACACAACCAAAATCAGCTTCCAATGATTACATGCACCTCCTGTAATCTGACAAACACACTAAAAATAACTCACAAACACCTCCCTTTTATGCTAACGAACCTTACAGAACACCAATCAAAATCCCCCTCAGGAAAGGAAACAGCAGGGGACATTAATCGGTTGAGCTTGTCACATCTCCACCATTTCTTCTTAGAATTACAAATCATTCCCAAAGTCAATCAGGAAATCTGTGCAGCCTTGTAGGTCATTCTGCACTGATTAGATCTTTATGCCTTCGAAGAGGACTGAATATCCCTTTGTGCCTTATGCTCTTCAAAGGAAGGACATCTTCTGCATTTGCAAGTTGCAACTAATCAAGCGTGGGTTATTGATGTCAGTGTTCTCTTTGGCAAGGTTAGGGAGTTTGATTTGTGCCCACATTACATGGGAACAGCGGTGTTGATTGTTGCTGTCAACGTCATGTCTGTGATCTGTCTTACATCAATTTTGTTTCTGACAACAGTGGCAGGTCTAGAAGGGGCATCAGCAATAAGCATGTAATCAAAGAAGATTAAAATTCTGGCTGACACCAATAAACTGATAATTCATTTTATGTCAAGGCTGATAACTGGACAAAATACAAAGTGAAAAATAAAACAAAAAATGAAAACAAATTGTTCATAATAACAATATAAATTATATATATATATATATATATATTATATATATATATGAATTATAAAAATAAATATATTTATTATATTATTATATTTGATATTCAAGATTACATTTAACAGTGTAATTACTTTTTTGGAATTTAGATTTGTTTTAGGTGGCGGCAAAAGTAATGTAAACACAAATAGGATAAATGTAATATTAACAGGAAAAATTTCATGCACAATTAAATACCCACTATCCACAATAATATAATTTCATAATTACACAGTTAAAAAAAAAGGAAATGTACCAGTAATTTTCTGGCAGGATATTATTGAGTAATATTTTTTTTTTTTACAGACATTACATTTCCGGTAACTTCAAATTCAAAATGTTAAATATACAGGCAAAACACCTGAAAAAACAAAAACAACAACATGCAATATTCCTTCATATCAATACAGTAAGTTGTTTCTTATTAATACTGATATTTTTACAGTGTATAATATCGTACATTTTTGTTTTATACACTGTAACAATTTTTAATTCCATTCAATTTGCATGTGCCTCTGTTATTCTCACACAAGCAAAGTAAATGATGGAGCAAGTCACCTGCTGACATCTTTGTGTCAAATTAGCAATTATCTTCAATTTTTTTTTTCTGAATGAAAAGAAGGCTCTCTGTGATGCTATAATTCCATTCTTATAATGTCATTCAGCCTGACAATATGACATCCACAGCATCACTGCCTCCTGTTCACTGTGGCTCAAGAGTCTAACTCAATACTGCTTTAATATTGTGACAGAACTCACCGACAGCAATTAAAACCTGTACGTGACAGCTCAGTCTCACCATCCTAAAAAAGGCCGCTTCCTGCTTAAGCAGGAAGTCATTGGTGTCTGCTTCAGTCAGTGCACAGGAATCACACAAGGATGCAGAACTAAATTAAACTATAATGGGATTTGCTTCAAAACAAACCTGGAGGGTGAACCTTCTTTCTATTACCCAAGGTCAACTGAATATTTGCTGGATTTTAAGTTACACTATAGCTACAGGAGGTCAAGATGATTCCGTTGACCGCTATGTGACGACTGCGTAATGAGTACTGTGCCCGGGGCATTGGTGGAAGGGTTTAGCTCTTACTGCCTGAGCTTGTTTTGGAACGTAAACATTGGTAAGTCTAATTAGAGGAAGCCTTATCTGCCGCCCAGAGCGCACACGCATTACTGCGATCCCAAAGAGAACTACGGCTCATTTTTCATGAGAAGACTGATGGCAGGGCAACATTTTTAATGAGCTGCTCCAAATGTAATGCAGCTGTAATCCCAGCGATGAAGGATTCAATTTAGCTGTGTTCCTGTAACAGTTTAACAAGCGCATGTAAACATGAGCCACTAAACTGCTGATGAGAACCCAAACAATAAAAGAGCTCTATAGTGGATGCAGATTGGTTCAAAACCATGTGATCATGTGTGTTACCCTTAATAGTGTTGGAAAGTGTAGTCATTTCAGTATTGGGGTCATTAGTTGGATTTCTACCCACATATTGTTTATGCAAATTTTGGAAATACCAAGATAACAAGAAATACAATGCAAATGCATTTACCAAATAAATTCCTTTAAACAGTCATGTGACTTGTGGAAGGATGATGAAAAAAAAAAGTTTACCATATATTTACAAGGTAAAACTTAGGAGCTGCTAAAATGGAAATGTTTTCTTATTTAAAGCCAGCATGAAATCTAAATGCATGTTATTGATCCTACACAGAATGACAACAGACTTATTCTATAAATCAAAGGAAATATTAGAGTATAGGAAAAGGTGTATTTTTGCATGTGTGCAACCAAAATGTGTCCTAATGAACCATTCTTTTTCTCACTTTTGTATTTAATGCTGTCAAATGTCATCAGCTAATCAGAATGGGTTAAAGGGCTGACCAACAAAACTCATATCTACATGGCTAATAGGCAAATTGAACTACAACCTTAAAATCATGCTTTTCTGATCTCTGATTCCATGATCATTGCACAAAACCACATCAAGAAAGCCAAACAATCTCATGAGAATCATCGCTTGAGAAAATCTTGCTTATGACAAATAAGTGTTAATTAGTAAGTAGGCTGAAATCTGTACCGTGTGTTCAAAAACATACTGTGGCACTCATGACTAACATGGGGGTAAATCTTGTGCAGAATAACAATGTGATTTCCTGAGGTCACAGGCTCTCAACGCAAAAAAAAAAAAAAAAAAAAAAAAAAAAAAAAAAATTAAAAATGAAAAAATCCAGAAAATATGTAAATATATATTCACATTGTATGAAAAACGCATATAACGATTACACAAAAGTAAGGTATCAGAAAGCCAAACAATGTGAGTGGTCATAAGCTCAAAATGATTTAAAATGTTACATTTTTGTTATTGAGCTCCATGAAGGATATCTTCAGGCTGATGAGCAACTGAAACCTACAGTATGTTTTCTTAGTTCAAAAAACTGACTTCATTTCTCATAATATGTTTTGAAAGGAAAAAACATGGTGAAAAAACAAACATTGTGACAAAAATTTATAGGTGAACCCTACATTCAGAAAAAAATGCTAAATTATTACACAAACTCAAGTACATGTATTTCCATTAATCTCCAGGTGATTTATCAAGCCTTTAAGAGTCTACAAGTTGCTGTACTTTTTCATAAGAGATCACAAAAACAGACAACAAACCAGTGTCGCTCTGACCTTTTGGTGCTGAACATGTTGGCAGGACGCTCGTCTCTGACTCAAAGGTTTCCTTCTGGGAAAAACCTGAGAAAGTAACCAGACACAGAAAGGATATTAAGAGCAAATATGTGAAGGTGACCTGAGCCCAAAACCACACTGATTCTATCCCAAAAAAAAAAAACAAAACCACATTCATCAACAGATTCAAACACAGTTACAAGCTTGAGAGCTGCTAAACTAGAAAAACTCTGAGCGTAGGTTAATCTTTTATCACATATAAAGAAAAATACCACATATGAAGAAATAATGACCACAAAATTATTATTTTGGACACATTCACAAATATGAAAAGTGACCAGAGGATAAAGAACAAACTGGCTGATTAATGTCTGACTGAAGTACATTGAGCTTAATGATCTCAAACGCTCTCATTAAAGGCTTATTTTAATAGTTTCTGTGAGCTGATGAATAATTTATTAACACACTGGTTGAATATTGTGAGATGTTTGCAGAGCGTAAGCTGTACTCAATCAACAGACAGAAGGAAGAGTTTGCAGTCCTCTACATCTGTTAATTGGGTGAAATTTAAAAAGTGCTGTCAACGCTGCATGGCCATTCAAGACAAAATACTTGTTAAATACTGTGCAGTCATATAATGCCTATTTTAAGTGATGTAGGCTGCAGGCTATGGGTACTCTTTAATGCAAAGGATACGGCAGTGGCGGTAAAGGTCATCATTAATGCGCAGGACCTTAAATGTGTCATAACGAGAAGGAGTGACTGCTCCACTCCGACATGACAAAAATCTCATCTTTGGTTATAATTGACAGAGAACAACTGAGAAATTTGAGGACAAATAGTCATTGAAAAGTATAGTATATATTTGTGTGTGGTTGTGTCAATGCTTTGTTGTTTTATTCCTTTTAATGTCACAGACACACAAAACATTGGTCTATTTTGAGAGCTGTGTGTTGTGGAGTTCTGGGATTACACAGAGAGATAGCCTTGATGAACGGCACAGAATCATGGGACTTTCTCCTGCTCGGTATTCCACTTTCACACTCTGATCTTCCCTTGCTGATTTAATCTAGTCTATTTTTAACCTAACACATCTGAGACACGTGTGGGAGGAGATGTGAAAAACAAACAAACAAAAAAAAACCCAATAAAAAAACAGACAGAGCATGCTGAAGAAAGAGAAGAGTTTTAATCATAAGAGCTGTGGTTTCTGCAGCAGGTAGAAAAAAATTATCAGTTTTTTATTCAACTTTTTGTCATAAACCCACAGCCCACAGCAGTAACGGAAGCAGAGGTCTCTGCTGAGGGAAAGGTGGCACGTTCAGAAGGTTATTTCATTTTATTGTATTTCCTCTTCTCAGCAGTGAGTCATCCCTCTGGTCTAAGCGTTCAACAGATTTAGAGTGATTTCATCAAATCCTTTCATCGCTCCAAAATAAAGTGGCACGGACTGTGAGTGTGGTTTCAGAGGGCAGTTGCAAGCTTGTTGAGGAAACTATTGCTATTGACATTGAAATGTAAGGCCCAGTGAACTCTACAAGACAGAAGCGGGTCACCTTGAGTAAATTTAAAGACTCAGTTTATACAACTAACTTCAGACTGAATTGACTTTAAACCACCATCCCAAAAGTCTCATTGTTCTTCTACAAACTCACACACAAAGCAACAATGAAAGAGTTCTTGACAACATCAACAAAAACAGTGAGGAAGGTTTGTACAGAACATGAAGAACAAGCAGATAAACAATATAGATGGGATGGTGACTGGGGAGATGTGGGCAGTAGCTTGCTGGCACTTTGATAGCTTGTCCTTTTTTTTGTTTTTTTTTTGAGTCCCGCTTCCCATTGGGAATTGTGGCCCACTGAATCAAGTGTAAAAAAACTGGATGTGATTTTTTCCCCCCTTAAGATGCTTCTTAAACTGTGGTATGACTAAAGATTGTCTAATTTTTTTTTTTTCTTTTTTTTTGTCAAGGATTTTACAGAGATTGTTAATCTGGTTTACATCAGGACTCTGGGCTGGCTGTTTCGTTATTTCAATGTTCTTTGCTTGAAGGAACTGGTTTACATGTTTTGCAGTGTGAAGAGGGCATTGTCTTTGATGAAAATTGCAGGCTGATTGGGAGATTGCAGGGAAGGTACCACATGTTGCTAAAGGAGGTTCTGATAAACATTTGCATTCACTTTGCCGTGTACTTTAGTTGTATAAGCCCAACCTCTGTTGCAGAAAACATCTCCCAAACCATGACACTTCCTCCTCCACCTTTCACTGACTTCTTTACGCACTTGGGTTTCAGTCTTTCCTCAGTTTGATGCCGTACAAAATGTTTCCCATCATACCCAAATAAATTAAACTAGCTCTCATCACTAAAGTGAGGTTTGGACCAGCTCTCCACACAACATGCTCCTCAGCAAAGGTTCGTCTAGCCTTTTGACTCTCTCTGCTGATGTCTTGGTCACTGCAGAGTGTGCTTTCAGTCTGTATTCTCTTAAACGTGCCAAGACAGATCCAAACCCTGTTCAGCACTGAACTGGAAAGCAATTCCAGCTGCATTGTTGAACCGGTTCCCCATTGAGAGTCTCAGCATTATCATGTCCTCTCTTGCATTTGTCTTACATGGACAACCAGCCTTTTTGGATGACTTGAAAGAATTAGTGTCATTGTAAAGATGTAATATTCTAGAAATCACAGATTTTGAACGACCAGCTTCTCTTGCAGTTGCTGAAAGGGTCATCCCTCTAGCCTTCCTCTGGACAACCTCCTGTTGCAGGGTTTCAGTTACCTGAGAGCGGCCCACCATCTTGCAATCTCAGTTAAAATTAGAGGAATGCTGCCAGTAAAATGTTTGTCATATAATTAAGGAAATTAGCACCAGGTGCCAGATTAACACCAATAAATTGGAGGTATCTGTAAGTGATCTCAAATTTTCTCTAATAAGTTCTTTTTCAGAAATATCATTTAAGTTTTTTATACTGTGCTTCATATTTATATCTACTCAAAACTAATGAATGGTAGTGTATTAAAAAATATTAGCCATTGTGTAAAATTATATAAAATTATTCAAATTTAAAAATTTGGTCATCCAACCCACCATGGTATTTACAAGTTCCTGTGTACATGTCTTAAAAAAATCATCCTAAAACATGTGCTTAAATCGAACAAAGATTTACAATATTACAAAGCAAATTCTGATTCATCCTCATTTTTCTCCCACTAATCATGCGTGTTTTTGGATGGCGTCACTGTGCGTCTGCAGCGGGGTGACTCATCCTCCACTGCACTCTCATCATCTTTTACCTGATTCTTACAGAAACTCTTTAAACCTGACAACATCTCCAGGGACTAATAGGGGTCAAATGAAGCCTACAGAAACACGACGTGATTAAGGAAATTCTCCTGGCAATTTGCGGTAGACATGTAAACAGCCCTGCTGTTGATTCTGAACGCTGTGTTTACACTCATTCCAGAGGTTCAGTTCTCATCACAGTCTGCTGTTGTCCTCTGTTCACTGCCTGCCATATAATCAAGAAATCAAAGCACAGGGGGACGATTTGCTCATGCAGATTAACAAATAAAAACCTTGACAAACACTGCTGATTCTACAAACGTGATAGATGGAGTGAGTTCATCTAGACCTGTATAAATCGCTATGTAATGACAACATACAAGACTTATATCCTAATAGGGAGATATAGATTTAGGAAAATACATTTATCTCAATTTCTCTATAGCAATGGAAATCAAATGAAGAACTCTTCTTCTTTTTCTTCTTATATATCCGCCCCCCCCCCACGCAATTTCGCATATCCCCAATTTCAGAAAATATCTAAATGCCTCAAAGTGTTCTCAGATTTGACAAGATGTGCAATCAATGTCAGTTCTCAGCATGAACTTGTATCTTCAAAGTGAAAATGTATCTTCAAAGACTATATGAGATGCTCGTTCCACTCTATTCATACTGTGTCAACACGTTTTTACTTGTGACCAACTGTTGCCATAGTTTCTAAATTGTTTACAATGCTAAGTGATAATGGCTAAAAGCATAATGAAGTATGTATGCGGGGACATGTGCAAACAGACTTGTGATGTCATGACATGTCATGAAACCATTAAAATATATTTAAAAAAAAGACATACAGCCTACATGCACTAACAATTAAGGTTTCAGGGGACTACAATGTGTATGTATACAATTTTCACTGAGAAATGTGCCTGCAGTACAGAGCATGAAAGTGCAAATGTTTAAGTAATAAATACCTTCATTGCTGGCAAATGATTGGATAGTTTCCATGGATCCTATGCAAATATCCATTTCATTCAGCATTGTGTTTGTCTCTGTTTTTGAGTATCACATTGTTTTACTGAGTGAGAAGAACGTGCTCCAAATGATTCAGCATAAGACTGATTCAAATTAAAACTTGAATGGATTCGGACACTTCATCTTTTACTCCTTAATCGCACTCTGTACACACACAATTCACTAAAATACGGGAGTGACAACCGCATTAATTCCTGAAAAAATACAGGTAGTGACAACCGCATTTACAGAAATTCTGTGCAGTGTGTACGGAACCGAAGTGAACAGATAGTTGTGCTGTATGTAGGTGCTGTATGTAGGTTTTTGACTCTACTAAAGCATAAAAATGCCATAGTATATTTTGCAGATATTTAAGAAACATGCTAAATTAACAAACTTGTTAATCTGAAAAACAATGTTACATTTGTTCAGTTATTTTTCTTTGAAAATGTGCATTCAGTGTCAGAAGGTCCGTCTTTGTTTTGGTCTGTGTGACTCTGCCCACTGCCAGTTTACCCAATTGTATTTTGGCATCCCAGGTTGCCAGTTGGTGGAAAACACAGCGCATTTCATTTCACTCATGGAAGCTGCCAAACGAAATTGGTCAGAGTCAGAGATCGACCATTCTACCCATCCTAAAATGACTTGGCATCCATCCAAAAAAGTGTATAATCAACGGTATAATAAAAGCCGTATAAATATTGGAGATGCGTTTGAGAGATGGAGACAAACAGGCAAAGGTTTCAAAACGAATGCTGAGTTGGCTAATTTTCTACTTAAGCAATTAGCTAAAGTTAGTTAGCTGATGTATCCTAGCTACTAGTAGGAATATTTTAAGTAAATTCAACATTCAGACAGTACTCGTTTCATGGTACCTGGTCTCTAAATTTGTTCTCACACACGTCCATAAGCATGGATAAGACAATAACATAAACAAATGACTTGAAAGAAAAGCTTGGCTGTTTTTCATTTACACAGAATTTTTTTAATTTTCATTTTTTTATCCTGTGGCAGCTTTAAGGTTCCATATCAGGTTATCAAAATGATTGTTTGTTTTTCTTAAATAATTTAAAAAATAGTAATTCAGTAAATTCAAAATGTGCTCTAGTACTGCAACCCCTTGTAATATTAGCTCCATAAATAAATCATTAAATCTATAGGCAAGGCAAGGCAAGTTTATTTATATAGCACATTTCGTACACAATGGTAATTCAAAGTGCTTTACATAAAAGAAGGTAAAATAATCATGAAGAAAAATAATAACAAAAAATAAAACAAGCAATTTTAAAAACATAAAACAGGCAATTTTAAAACATTGGAAATGATTTAAAAATTGACTTATTTAAAATGAATTTAAAACAGTTAAAAATAGAAAATGATTTTTACATAGAATATAGTGAATATGTAAAATACAGTGCAATCAATTCGGACATCGCACATTGCTCATTCAACAAATGCACAGCTAAACAGATGAGTTTTTGAGTCTAGATTTAAATGTGACTAATGTTTTAGCACATCTGATCTCTTCTGGAAGCTGATTCCAACTGCGGGCGGCATAGTAACTAAAGGCGGACTCCCCTTGTTTTGTGTGAACCCTTGGTATTTCTAACTGACTCGATCCTAATGATCTGAGTGGTCTGTTAGGTTTATATTCAGTGAAACATATCTGCAATATATTTTGGTCCTAGGTCATTGAGTGATTTATAAACGAGTAAAAGTACTTTAAAATCAATCCTAAATGAAACTAAAACACAGTGTAAGGACCTGAACACTTGTGATATACTCACATATTCTCTTTCTATACACAAAATCCCTGCATCAGCTTCATCTATCAAATGCCTGTCTAAAAGTCTTTTTGGGAAGGCCGGTGAGGAGACCATTACAATAGTCCACCCTGCTGGTGATAAAGGCATGAAACAAGTTTCTCTAAGTCTTGACTGGAAACAAAACATCTAATTCTTGCAATGTTTTTTAGATGATAGTATGCTGATTTAGTTACTGCTTTGACATGACTACTGAAACTAAGGTCTGTCTCCAGAATCACACCAAGATTCCTGACTTGATTTTTTAGTTGTTTTTCCCCTTGAGTCAAGGTATGCATTCACCTTGAAAACTTCATCTTTGTTTCCAAATGCAATAACTTCAGTTTTTTTCCTTGTTTAACTGAAGAAAGTTCTGGCACATCCAACTATTAATTTCATCAATACATTGGCAGAGGGAGTCAATGGGGCTGTAGTCATTTGGCGATAAGGCTAGGTAAATCTGGGTATCATCAGCATAGCTGTGATAGGCAATTTGGTTCTTTCTCATTATCTGACTTAGTGGGAGCATATACAGGCTAAACCAAGAGCGGTGCCAGAATTGAGCCTTGTGGGACTCCGCATGTCATGGACGTCCACTTAGACTTATGCTCTCCTAGACTCACATAATAACCTCTCCCTTCTAAGTATGACCTGAACCATTTGAGTACCATCCCAGAAAGCCCGACCCCCAGTTTTCCAGTCTCTCTAGTAGTATGTTATGATCGACAGTGTCAAACGCAGCACTGAGATCTAGCAATACCAGCACTGATATTTTGCCAGAGTCAGAATTTAAGCGAATATCATTTATTATCTTAATGAGCGCTGTCTCTGTGCTGTGATGCAGTCGAAAACCAGATTGAAAATTGTCCAGGTATCCATTTGAGTTTAAGTATTTGTTCAGCTGATTAAAAACTACCTTTTCTATAATTTTGCCTATAAAAGGAAGATTAGATATTGGTCTATAATTGCTCAGAATGGTGTTATCAAGATTGCTCTTTTTCAGGAGGGGCTTTACAACTGCAGTTTTCAGGGAGTTTGGAAATGTCCCAGAAAGAAGTGAGGCGTTCACCACTTCTAAGAGATCTGCTTCTAAACAGTTAAGCACACTTTTGAAAAAAGATGTGGGAAGTGTGTCAAGATCGCAGGTTGACGATTTTAGGTGCTGCACTATTTCTTCCAAAATTTTGCTATCAATTGCTTCAAAAATAGACATAGTATCTTTTTGATATTGCGTCCAGATCTGTCTGACCTCTGCATTACTTGAGGATGTGCTAATTGCCTTCCTGATATTAATGATCTTCTCCGAAAAACGCATTATTTTTCACATAATTTACATTATTACAATTCCATTCTCCCCATCCTGGCAAAAATGGCTTGTCAGTCTCTCAACAGTGGCAAAAAGAGTACGAGTGTTGTTTAAGTTACTGTTTATAAGGTTTGAGAAGAAATTCTGTCTAGCTGTGGCTACTTTCACATTAAAAGCATGAAGGCTGTCTTTATAAATGCTATAGTGAATTTCAAGTTTCGTCTTCCGCCACATCCGCTCGGCTTTTCTGCATTGTCTTTTCATAGTCTGAACTGCTGTTGATCTTCTCCAAACTGATTTCTGTCTGTTTGTTTTCTTACTGACTATTATTGGAGCAATATCATCAATAACATTCTTAACTTTTGAGTTAAAGGAATCAAGGAGAATATCAGCAGAGTCTGCAGAAATGCTTGGTGTTAGAGATATAGCCTCCATAAACCGCACACTAGTGTTATCGTTAATGCATCTCCTTCTGACAGAGACAGATCTAGATTCATTGGTAGCAGAGATCAATATATCAAAGAAAATACAGAAGTGATCAGATAGTGCTACGTCCTTAATAACAATGGATGAAATGTTTAGACCCCTACTGATGATTAAATCTAGAGTGTGTCCACCTTTGTGTGTGGGTCCATGCACATGCTGAATCAGGTCAAAAGTGTTTAGAACCGTTATCATTTCTTTTGTAATTTTGTTTTCTGCATTATCTATATGAATATTAAAAATCCCCTGCAATAGCAAAACAGTCAAACTCTGAGGAAATCATTGATAGCATTTCTGTGACCTCTTCAACAAATGCTGGAGAGTATTTTGGAGGCCTGTAAATAATGATAAACAGAATGCGTGGAGCACCTTTCAGCACAATCCCTAGATATTCAAAAGACAAGTACTGACCAAATGACATTTGCTTGCATTGATAGACATCTTTAAATAGAGCAGCTACACCTCCACCTCTCCTAACAGTCCTGCAGACACTCATGAAAGTAAAGTTAGGAGGGGCTGCTTCATTGAGGACTGTTGCACTGCAGCTGTCTTCTAGCCATGTTTCATTTAGAAACATAAAATCCAGATTGTTTGTGGTTATAAAGTCATTGATTAGAAATGATTTATTTTTTAGTGAGCGAATGTTTAAAAATGCCAACTTGATGGCAGTACTTTGTGTCTTTATATCAATCTTAGTTTGATGCATTATAGGTCGCAGATTCGATGAGTTTGCCCTTGAGCTTGAAAAGACCTTAGACTTTCTATCACGTGATAAAACTGAAATATAGAAAGCTACAGGCACGCTGGGTTCCCGCTTGTTCTGTAAACATTTGTGAATGTTGCTGCTATTATAGCGGGGACCCGACACATATCACTGAGAGCTGCTATCAGTTGTTTTTGGTTCACCTACAGCAGATGGAGGGTTTGGGCCCTGGCGTTGTGGCAGCGGTCGGAGAGCTCTCACAGGAGCAGGGCCCACAGGCTTTGGTGGTTGGGGGGGCCCGCCGTTTTTTTGGTGATATTTGCGGGCTTGCAGCGAATGAGTGAGAGAGTTTTTAGTCCCAGCATACACACAATTCCTCCATTTTCTGTGAGAAGCACAGAAGTGGAGATGCTGGAGAGAGGGATAATGTGTCCGGTGAGAGGGGCTGTGTCTCTGGTGTTTCCAGTGACTGTGATATGTTGTCCTGGCTTCCCTGGCTGTTTTCCAGAAGGTCGTCCTTGGGTGCTGAGTCTTGTATCTGTTTTGATACATCACAGTCTGTCTGTGAGGAGCTCTGTGGGCAGGGCTCAGCCGGGATAGTGTCCATCAGAAGTGCTTGTTGTGGCTGGATGGTGTTATCAGTGTCCTTGTGGGATATGTCAACCACATGATGACTCGGACCTGGTGTGTGTGTGCTGAATGAATTGACATACTCTGCTGAAGGATGGCGTAAGCAGAAGTAGAAATTGTCCTTAAGCACTCTAGCTCCAAGTTTGTTAGGGTGGAGGCCATCCGGTTTAAACAGTTGTCTATGGCCCCAGAACAGATTGAAGTTGTCGATGAAATTTACTCCTTTTATATTGCAAGATCTTTGTAGCCATGTGTTCAGCCCAAGCAACCGTGAAAACATATTTGTTCCCCTTGCTGGAAGTGGTCCACTGATGAACGACTGAACTTTGAGTCTTCGAAGTGTTTCAAAGAGTTCACTGAAGTCCTTCTTTAGGAGTTCTGACTGCTCTTTCTGAATATCATTCTTCCTCACATGGATGATGATTCGATTTGCAGTCTTGTTCTTCATCAGAATGTTCTGAAGTTCCTTGTTCACATCAGAAACCGTTGCTTGAGGAAGGCAGCATGTTGTTGTAGTCCTGCTACTGATGTTTCTGATAATAGAGTCACCCACTATCAGAGTCCTGGGCTCGGCTGCGCTCTGAGCTGAATGCCGCTGTCTGCTCGACCTTGAGCGCCTGTTAGTAGCAGTGTTAGCTGCTGGCTGATCCGATACATGTTTAATCACATTTGGGGATTCCTCACCCGCATTCATTAATGCTTCAAATCTGTTCTCAAGATGTATAGGGGGTGGCAGAATACCAGTATTCACAAGCCTTGTAATAGTCGAATCTGGGGTAGAGGATGCTACAGCAGCAATACGAGAAACTCGTGACAATCTGATGTCTTGTGTTCCTTTGGGTCTCGCTCCCTGTTTGTGCCATCGATTAGTGTGGCGATCAGTTTCGGCTTGTTCCTCTACACTTGGTATAAACTGTTGAGATTCAGAAGATTCATGGGACTCACCGGCTGTATGCTGAGAGGGTCCATGACGACGATCTGCTGAGTGTTTCGCCTGTTTTGGAAGTCCAGCAAGTAACTTTGTTTCAAGAACCACAATCCTTTGTAGAAGTTTGCATCAGTTTATGCAACAAGTATATTCAACAGGAGGCATTTTTTCTCTCTTCTGTTTGAATGTAGGCAGTTGTTTTCCCATCTCCGGAATGTAAGCTGCTGGCAGTGGGAGGCAAAGTCTTCTTTTTGTAGTATAATTCCAGTCCCAAAGAGTTTTTAGTTTTTAGTGTTTGTGCCAAAAATCTGTTGTTTGAGCACTGTGCTGATCTGCTGAAGTAAAAATCTTAGAAAAATCTGAGAAAAGTACAGAAATAAGAAGCAAAGCGCAGAGCAGTAAGCTAGAACGTCCGAACGGTAGCAAAGCCGGAAGCACATATATCGAACATATATAGAACATAAACCGTGCATTAACCTTGTAGAAATGTGAGTGTGTGCTTGAGTTCCATTCCTCATTCTGAACACAGATGTGATTGTTTGAGCTCTTGGCAAGGTGGGACTCTGTCAGTCCAACTCTGGATTTATTCTGCTGAGTCATTACACAAAATGATATTATGTTGACAGAGACAAATGCCTCAGGAGGCAGTGCTCTAAAATGACTTTGTTCCAAGGTAAATTTAATCTTGAGTGCTGGACGCATTTCGATACAGCAGAGCACAGATACAGTCCTATAAGAGCATTTCATTCCCGCTTTGGTGATGGTCATGTGCATGTGGATTTTGCCTGTTGTTTGTCATGTTTATCACATTGACTGTTAAGAGCTGGACGTAATGCACATTTAAAAGGGAAGTGTTTCATTTGTGCACCACAGTACAATCAGTGAAATCATTTGCCATTGCTCAAACAATGGTTAGTCTCATTTCAAATTAAATTTGCTGAGTCAGAAACAGACATGTTAGGAGGGAGTAATAGCTGCTGTTACTAATTCAATGAATGCTTAATTTCTCCAAATCTGTTCCGATGAAGAATGTAACACACTTACATAATGGAAGAGTAACTTTGGCTGAACACGTTTGGCTGAACTATATATAACATTTAATGCATGAAACACGAGAATAACACGTGACAGACCGGGCTCCAAGGGTCAGTCGCTGCATTATTAGGGCTTAGAAGAGCAAATCCCTCCCTAATCTACAGATGACACTACTTTTCTGTTTACACTGTGAATTTAAATCTTTCACTGGACCTTCAGCACCATAAACTGCTGGTCATAACTATTAAACATTATGCAATTGGTAACACTTTAGTTTAGGGACCAATTCTTTGACTAGTTGCTTATTATCACACATATTACTAGCATATTGTCTGCATATTAGTACTTAAAAAGCACATATTAATGCTTTATTCTGCATGACCATATACTATATCCCTTAATTCTACCTCATACTGTAAACTTAGTAGTGAGATTGGTCCCCAAACTAATGTGTGTTCATGCAACCTAAAAACTGTGAGTAAATGGTTGATAAAATTGTGAGCTAATAATTGTCAAGCTCTCCAGCTGGAGTGCCCATGAGATCCTCTAGAGGGCACTCCATCATTAAACTGTACCATTGTTTCATGGACAACATCTCCCATAACACCCCATGCCAGGAATTGATTACACCTACAGCTGTTTCCAATTAGAAGGACTATTTAAGTTGCGCTCATTCACATTGCGAAGTATTGTTTTGCTGTTGTGGACTCTACCAAGCATTTTCATTTGCCATTGTCGTTGTCATTGCCTTTGCCTTGTTTCATTGTTTTGTTTATTTATGACTTTGGACTGCTCACTTGGATTATGACCCTTGCCTGTTCTATTGGATTACTCTTTTGCCTCTGCCTAGGATTAATTTTTTTGCTGGATATAATTGACCTTGCCTGTTTGACTTCGTCTTTTGTGAAATAAAGCTCGCATTAGGTTCTACCTAAAGAATCGGGGCAGCTGTGGCCTAATGGTTAGAGATTTGGACTTGTAACCCGAAGGTCGCCCTTCAGCAAGGCACTGAACCTCCAGTTGCTCCCTGGGTGCTGGATATAGCTGCCCACTGCTCCAGGTGTGTGTTCACTTCTCACTGCTTTGTGTGTGCAATTGGATGTCACGACTTTCACTTTTTCAAGAGTCCATGTTACAATAATTAAGATAGCCTCTCATTTTCAAGGCCACTCATGATACTAGTTGAATTATAAAATAAGATTGGTAACACTTTAGTTTAGGGACCAATTCTCACTAATAACTAGCTGCTTGCTAGCATCCCTAGTTAACATATTAGGTGTTTATTAGTACTTAAAAAGCATTTATTTTACATGACCATATTCTACATCCCTAATGGTTTGTTAATAGCGAGAATCGGACCTTAAAATATGGATTTAAATAAGATTTTTTTTTTTCTTTTTTTTCCACATTGCAGTCTAATGAACTATATTACTACTTGGAAAAATGTTTCATCCCAATTATTAATACATTTTATTCTGAACATCGCTGCAGCTTTTTTATAAAATCAACATGCCAAGATTTAAACATAGTTAAGTCTTCAAAGCATGCCTAAGAATTCCTCATAAATGATTTGTCTAATGTTTATTGTTTTTTGTTTAAACTAATCAAGTATTAAAAAGATAGATGTAGATATTTTTATTGATTGCTGGGGGAATCAGCTGCAAAACAGCATCAACATCAACCCTGTACAAAACCACAAAATGCAAAAAAGTCAGAAGTTCATTGCTGTGACACAAATGTTTACAGCATTACTGTAGCATTGCTATCACTATCAACAAAGAGATACTGATATTAAAGCTTAGACATTTTCTCCTCATGAAACAGAAACATTCCTATTACATTTTAATGCAGTCCCACACAACAACCCTTTTTAAAAGTCTTGATATTTCAGCTTTTTCCATCTGTCACATTAATCATTGACTAGTTTGCATCAGCGCACTATTAATTCATAAATGAAGTGTAGCTTTATGATATATCGCTGTAGTCTGAATCTGTAAAGCACCCTCCACCTGGAGGACTCCAACCGCCTTCTTTGGATTTAGGATTTACACTGTTATGCAATACCATGAGCTGACTACAATGCCATAGAAAGAGAAAGAAACCTAGTGAGCTGACTACGTAGGCAGCATTTTAAGTATGGTCCAAAAGGTAGACAGCATGATTACGGTACTTAATTCTAATCAAAAGGAAGCACTGTATCCTTGATGAAAAAAAAAAAAGAGTAAACTAAAGGGAACAAATATGTTTGGGGTAACCAAAATCAGCATATGATTTCATATGAATGATTTCTATAGGACACATACACACACACACACACACACACACTGATTAAGTCACAGAAGGAAACAGGGAAGATCGTAACTGATCTTCCAGTGGAACAAATGACTGTAGGCTTGAACAGTCGATAAAGCAGCTGTCATTTTAGTGTCGTGAGAAAAGGAAATGGCTGTCAAGATTTCTACCTTTACATTTTATCATTAAATGAGCACCTATAATGGCTGTCCTACGTATTAAGAGTGAGATTTATTATCTAAAACATTACTGTCAGATTGTCTATGTTCTGTATGAACTGAGAGGAAAAATATGTTCATAATAGATAAATCAAATCCTCTGGTGGGTCTGTGCTTCTCTGAATATTTAATCTGAACTTATATGTCAAAGAATACTAAACTGTACCGATTAATATTCACAGGTTACACATTACATTGATTTTACCACAGGTAAAGACTGTTCTTAAGAATGACGTAAAGCAGAGCAATGTGCCAGGCTTCATTTCACAATGCACTGCTATGACATTATCAGCATAAAACTGGTGTACTGCAAAGATTTATCCCAAATTTTACAAATATTCTTCTTTCACAGGCTTCAGAGCCATTTTCTATCTAATAGTTTCCTCTGCAATTCAATGTTTTATACATAACAGACAAATTTAAACTCCCCACTCAGGACAGCTTCTTCAATATTTAGACTATGATGACACACAAAAAACAGATTCAAGATCTCAAGCTGCCTTTTGATTCTCACTGAAAGCTGGAAAGTTTTCTGGAAGCACATCTATAATGAAGAGCCCCCCCTAGAGTATGAGATCGACTACACACATGCCCTTCTTTAACATTGAAGGAAAATCTGTTTTTCAGTACAATGACAAATTAAAATTATCTCTATCTGAATTCAGCAGGCAGAACATATAGCAATAACATCTGCATTATGATGATATTTAGGTTATTTTTGAAACATTTTCAATTTGTACTGATTAAGTGCAATTCAATTTTAAACACACAGATGGGAATAAACAAGGGTTGTTAACAGCGCTCATCTCTGATTTCAGAGTCGCTCTCAAGAAACATCATTCTGACAATGAACACAATTCAAGGAATCAATATTTGAAGTAAATTACTCTTAAATGAATGTTAGTCTCATTTAAAGTGTATAAGATTGCACAAGTTTAAGAGGTTGTGTTTCTGTGAGAAGATCTTCATGCAGCGACTCAAACGGGATTCCTCACATGAGAGGACGGGATCCTTTCAAAGGCATCATTGTTTAGCTTTTGAGTTCCTTTTGTTGTATAAATCAAAAGTAGGATAATTCAAAGCAGCACAGCAAGAAAAAAAAAATTATTGTCACAGCTAACAAACCTTTGAAGGAGGATGTCTTAAAGAGAGATAAGATGAGAGAGAGAGAGAGAGAGAGAGAGAGACGAGAGAGAGAGAGAGAGAGGAGAGAGAGAGAGAGAGAGAGAGAGAGAGAGAAAGAGAGAGAGAGAGAGAGAGAGAGAGAGAAGAGAGAGAGAGAATGGATAACAATCTAAATACAAAATAATATAATATAATATAATGTAATATTTATTACTGATTTTAAAATCTCTCTCTCTCTCTCTCTCTCTCTCTCTCTTTAATCAGTTAAAAATGAATTAATATTAAATTAAAAGGAATAAAAAATAAACTAATTCTGGAGAAAAAGATGTTTTTATTATTACAAATTTTTTAACATTTCTTTTAGTTTTTAGTTTTACTCAATCTAAGCATCTAGGAAAAGTTAAATTATGTTTATAATGTGTCATTTGACATTAAATCACAACACCAGTAAAACTTGGAAGAGCACATCTATGATATAACTCTAAACTATTGAGAGTGATTCCAGTGTGTCCAGTTTCTGAACATTATGCAAACTCCCCACAACAGCCAACAGTCTCTATAAATACACCAGTCTTACCACTTTATACATCAATATCATCACGTGTGAACTCTTGTATCGTCCAGGTGTAAAAGACTCCCCATGCCACAGCATGCAGGTGCTAAACAAGCATGAGACAGAGAAGAGAGAAAAGATGGGACTCACTCTTAGAATGAAGCTCTTTCCATGTCGGTCTCTTGCACACAGACGTTTGTGATGAGTTTATGCAGCCGGTCACAGTATTGCGCATCTGTGTGCAGGATGAGACACACACAGAGTAATCTGACCTTCTGAATACAGACCAAACCACTGACACAGGGAGGAATGGATCATACCAAATCCTTTATGTCACATACACAGGGAATGATTAATGTAGAAAGTCAGTTTTTCCTGTATAAGAATGAAGGTAAACATAATATGAACAACATAAAAAAATATCTATTATATATAAACATGTACTAATAAATAAAAGCATATGTGTGTGTGTGTGTGTGTGTGTGTGTGTGTGTGAGAGAGAGAGTTTGTGTGTGAAACAAAATGGGGTTTTTATAGATAAATAAAACTTAAAACCATAATAAAATTTCCTTAAACTAAAATAAATGTTATTATATAAAATATATAATATTATTTCAACAATTAAGTTATAATTAATTTGTTGTACTAAAATAACTAAAACTAAACCTGAAATAAAAATAAATAAAACTATATAGACAAAACAAAACAAATTACTAAAACCTTAACTCAAATGAAAATAAAAATGGAAAATATAAAAATAAAAACTGAATATATTAACATATTATGTTAACAAAAAAACAACAACAACAACAACACAGACATACTGTGTGTATATATATATATATATATTATATATATATATATATATATATATATATATATATATATATATATATATATATGTATATATATATATATATATATGCAACCAGCAAGTAAAGGCAAAGATAACACAAACAAAAAACATGAATTATCCAAATACATATACATATAGAAGCAAGTGCCATATATATATGTGCCTGGTTTTCTCCACACATACCGCTTAGAATTAAGGCCAAAAAGTTAAGTTCTCATCAGACCAGAGAATCTTATTTCTCTGCTTTTTAGCAAACTCCATGCGGGGTTTCATGTGTCTTGCACTGAGGAGAGGCTTCCGTCGGGCCACTCTGCCATAAAGCCCTGACTGGTGGAGGGCTGCAGTGATGGTTGACTTTCTACAACTTTCTCCCATCTCCCGACTGCATCTCTGGAGCTCAGCCACAGTGATCTTTGGGTTCTTCTTTACCTCTCTCACCAAGGCTCTGGCCACCCCCGATAGCTCAGTTTGGCTGGACGGCCAGCTCTAGGAAGGGTACTGGTCATCCCAAACATCTTCCATTTAAGGATTAAGGAGGCCACTGTGCTCTTAGGAACCTTAAATGCAGCAGAATTTTTTTTTGTAACCTTGGCCAGATCCGTGCCTTGCCACAATTCTGTCTCTGAGCTCTTCAGGCAGTTCCTTTGACCTCATGGTTCTCATTTGCTCTGACATGCACTGCGAGCTGTAAGGTCTTATATAGACAGGTGTGTGGCTTTCTTAATCAAGTCCAATCAGTATAATCAAACACAGGTCTCAAATGAAGGTGTAGAACCATCTCAAGGATGATCAGAAGAAATTGACAGCACCTGAGTTAAATATATGAGTGTCACAGCAAAAGGTCTGAATACTTAGGACCATGTGATATTTCAGTTTTTCTTTTTTAATAAATCTGCAAAAATGTAAGCAATTCTGTGTTTTTCTGTCAATATGGGGTGCTATGTGTACATTAATGAGGAAAAAAAATGAACTTAAATGATTTTAGCAAATGGCTGCAATATAACAAAAGAGAGTGAAAAATTTAAGGGGGTCTGAATACTTTCCGTACCCACTGTTATATATATATATATATATATATATATATATATATATATATATATATATATATATGTATGTATGTATTAATGTATTAATATGAAGGAATATGAAGGAGGTTGTGTTTAAATATAGAAATAAGTATGATTTCATTAATTACATTTCATTGTTACATGTTCTTGAAACCCCATGATTTCCAGCTGTCATCCACTCACCGGCACTATATTATCTAATCTGCAGCTTTCATGTAGATGAATGAAGCTACTAATCAACATGAATGGTTTTAAGGTTTTTCACCTGACAGGAATATTGCTGTTGGACGTGTTATATAAAGTGTTTTAATGCAGTAATATAATCTGTTCAGCGCTGGAATCAAAGAGAAGATGAAACCAACCACATTAAACTGATATGGTATACAACTGAATATCAAATCTTAAGATTGACTCAAACTGTTTTTTCAAGGTCAAATTGTGTGCATTCTTATGTCAGTTCTGAGAGATGTATCATAAATGATTGATTGTGTTTTCATGCACAATCATTTTATACCTGCAGTTCGAGACTGATTAAATTCTAGTTTGCTGCTCTCATTTCAAAACTTCTTTCAGAGGTCATTCTCTGTTGTCATCAGCTGTTGAAGTCAAAGACTGGGTTTTCCCAGCAGAAATGAAGACTTGTTACCATATTGATTGATGGTGAGTGTCTGCTGGAAATCGATGGTGCTGTGTGGATACCAAGAAAGCTGTGACGGATGCCTCTGATGCCTCCCATGAACACCCTGGTGGGCTCTCATAAATAAGTAAAAGAGTCAGTGGGTAGACAGAGAGATTTGAACCAGTGATGAATTGTGTTAGCATCCTCTACACACACTCTGCATCTGTACATGGGTGGATATTTGAACATACAGCTGCCTGTACCAGTGCAGTACAATTTTGAGCAGTTTCCACAAAAATGTTAAGCAGGAAAAACTCTTGTCAACTTCAGTAAGAATAATAACTGTTTCTAGAGCAGCAAATCAGCATATTAGAATGATTTCTGAAGGATCATGTGACACCGAAGACTAATGATGAGTAATGATGCTGAAAATTCAGCTTTGCATCAGGAATAAATTACATTTGAAAACATTAAAATAAAATTGTAAAAGTTCTTTTAAATTGTAATAATGTGACACAATATTACTGTTTTTACTGTATTTTTGATCAAATAAATGCAGCTATGGTGAACATAAGAGACTTCATAAAAAAAATAAAAAAAATTACAAACTTTTGGCCACCAGTATATGCAATGCTGCCTTAGAACTTGGGATGTATAAAGGAGCATATGTTGCCAAAACATTTAGAATAAGTCATAATTGTCATAAGCGCACATATAGGTCTTTAAAATACCATCTCAAGGTTTTGTAACAAAGCTCTAGGGTTTGTATCCCCTTTTATCTACATTCACTGATGTCTGAGAGGTCATCATTATCTATATGAAAGACTGTGGAACAGCAGGGGTGAGATGGCAGCCGCAGGAACAGATGACCTTCAGCAGAAACTTACATCTTAGATGTTAGTGCCCCTCTATCACATGTCTGTCAGATACTGAGGCAGTCGCATGACCCTTATTTCCACATATTAGTGAAGAAAGCAAGAAAAGCCACTATTTGCATGAGAAAGGGCAACATGTTTACAAATGTCAGGATTCTCATGAATGTAATAATGTCTTGCTAAGAGAAAATGTACATTTCCAGTGCTTGCTAACAGTCATGAAGCACACAGGAGATTTTTCTCCATTTTTCACATTGTTTACTTTGTTTTCAGAAGCAGATACAACACAACACACAGTTTTGATTAGCTTTTCTCACCTATAGAGACTTCTTACATCTATTATCAAAATGAATAAGAAACTGAAGGTTTGTTTACAGGTGAATTTTGAAGCAATTTATTGTATTTATGTAAATAGGGTACAAAATATCTGTATTTAAATAATATTTAATCATCTTTCAGAAAGCGTCCAAATGATATCACTTCCTGGGAGTCATAAATTTTAGGTAATGTTGCATGTGAGGAAATCATGTGTTAAGAGTTTTTTTTTTTTTACTATACAATAAATTAAATACTATTTTTGACATTATTGTATGATTTAAAAAAAACATACATTCAAAAAAAATAAAAAAATAATGGTTTTGAATTTATATTATTGTATGATTTTAAAATAAATACAAATATACATAACAATATTTTTTTGGCATAATGAATTTTTACTACAATAAATCAAATATATATTTTGACATTATTTAATAATTTTAAAATAAAAAAAAAATCATACATTCAAAATAAAAATCAATCAAAATTTATGTTTTGGCAATAAAAACAAATGTGTTTTTATGTTTATATATAGAGCGAGAAAGATCTATTTATTTCTATTTAAAAATATTTGTATATATTTTATAATTTATTGCAGAGGAAAAAACTAAATGCTTTTAAAAATATATATTTCACAGTGCCATATACTGTATTCTTTTTTAAAAAAATCACATTTTTATAGGCATTTTGTGATCGACTTTAAAATATACTTAATTTCTTTGGTGGACAGATTAAGCTGGAAAACATCACTTCAAGCAGCAATAACTTTAAAAATAACTTTAAATAACTTTTGATCTTCCATGGATTAATTCTGCACCTTTTGAATCTTATGCAGCATTTGTGAAATTCAAGCAGCGAATGATTAAAATCACATCTGATAAACGATTTAAAAGGAAAATGATGGAGAGCTTTGAAGTTTTTCATTACATTCGAGCAGAATATTTGTGACGGCAGAGTCCATATTGAGCAGAAAAGCCCCCGAGCCGTTGAATGGACATGTTGAGGGTAGAATTCATATTGGCAGGAAATCAGCTGGGGAGATATGAGCACCTGCCGTTTGCTTTGAGCGGCCAGCAGAGGCCAACAATGCTCATCAGTGATAAGACTCCCACACCGCGATACGTTTTCCTGTGAACCCCACATATCTGATAAACAGATACCATAAATGAGAAATGGGTTTTCATGAGCGCTTATGTTATCTCAATTACAGCTACATCTCACATGGCTGCTGGAAAACGTTTGCTGAAATTCATAGAGCTCTGGCTTCAGAATATGCTGTTACTGAGAATAAATCTTTGTCTTCAGCATGTCTTTCTTCAGGCCTAGAAATGAATTAAGGGATATTTGTGCCAGATATATGAACTGTGCAAAGTTTAAGAATAAGAACCTTTTTGGGAAAAGTGGAGTCAAGGCATAATAAGGGATAAGGTCATGCTTGCCTGAATAATAAATTATTCTAAGTTTCTGTACATTTCCATGTGCTTGTTGGGAGACGTACAGTATACCTTTGTTCAAACTCTGTTCATCTCAGCAGAGCTTCCTGCTTTTTCAGCCGCCATTACTCCAGTGTTATAAAATGCTGAGTTGCTGCTAAAAAAAACATTTCTTGTTGTAAGCAATACTGAAAACATTTGTGCTGCTTAATATTTATTATATTATTTAAAATTAAGCATCAGCTCTGCTTTTGACCGGTAGTACATCCCCCCAGATGTATAAATATGTTTTAACAAACTCCACTATTCCCTAAAACAAATCTGAATGAGAATGGTACTGTAATATAAACGCAAAACTGGTAAATTGCAATGAACAAACACATTTTCTCTCTAGCAGTATCTCAACACTTGCTGCTCAGCTTCAGCAACACATAACCAAATGGTGAGGTGAAGAGGTTATGTATTATCACACAATATCTTTATTTAATCAGTAGGGGAAAGCAATCACATTCATTGAATGCTGTATCTGAAGCCAGGGATCAGTCCTGCCTGCCGCTGAAAGCATGTGGGATTTGGTGCTCCGACCTATTTCTCAGAGTCTATCTATGGTTTGCTGATTTTTTATCCCCACAACAACAAATGACAAACACATGAACAACAGAAGTAAAGGACATCCAAGAGCCCAGTGTGTAATTTGGCATGTATGTTATTTTCTCATCTTCATCCGGACTATCACTTTATAACCAGATACACAAATCTGAATATATGTCAAATATGTAGTAACTATCAAATTATTTATTTTCTCACTCACTTCAGTATTTGAATCACTTTTTAAACCCAAGCAAATGAACTGATTCACTAAAATAAATCACACTTCCCAAAGGTGAATCACTCTTTGGACCACATAAAGGAACTGATTCAGTAAAATAAGTCACACTTCCCACAGGAGAAAGTTTCTGAACTAACTCAATTCTCTGGATATTAATGGTCAGATTCTGTTTTGTCTTCTCTATGGTTTGAATTTAATGAGATCAGTCATCCCAGAGTTTAATTAGGCCAGACAGAAACAGCTGCAGGAGGTCGAGCTCACGGCTGCCTCTGGAAACACAAGCCTCTGTCGGGCCTCAACGCCGATGTTTAAAAATACCTGACACCCACGCCATACCTGACAGTCCCGTCAATAACTGCCATTTCTCATCCATATCTACCTGCTTTCATTTAATTACTGCAATGAATCTAATGCAGGGCTGCAGTCTTGGAGCTCCCTTATCCATTTACTGTGAGTGTCTCCACAGCTTTGGTTGGTTCTGAAAGCATCCTGCAGATAAAAGAATAATGTTTCTTTTGGTAAAGCAGAGGCCTACAATGTCAAGGTCATGGGTTTGATTCCCAAGTAACACAAATCTTGATAAAAATGTTTAACTTGAATTGCCAAAAATATGTCTGCCAATGCATAAATGTTCATGTAAATCTGGATAAATTTACATAATAATGGTTCACATGACACACACATACTTAGTAGACACATATTTCATAAAAATCTGCAATAAACATCTCTTCGCAATTATTTTTATTTAATTAAATCACCCCCCCATTGTTGAACATAGATGTGAAAGTGCACTATCCAAACTTAAATGTTATAATTCACGAACGCTTTGGAACACAGACCTAAGGTTGGTCTTTTTTTAAAGATGACATTATTACAGAAGTGGAATCATTTAAAAAAAAAATTAAAGTATGCAAAAGTTATCGACGTTTAAATTTACTGTAAAGAAAATGTATAGTACTTCATTTTATTTCATATAAAATAAATATTTTACAAATTATGTTTTAATCTAAAATTGCTAAAGTCTTATGTCTAAATAAGTTATGTTCCAAATTTGAAGTTGATACAAATACATAAAAAAATTGAGGTTCCTATTAAAATTTGTTTAGGCATTATACCAAAAGTAGCCACCTGTTGACACCCAAACTCCATTGAATTTTTCTTTCACAAATGTGTAAATTTCAATATTACTTCCATCTCAAAATATGGAATCCTGAGACTCAGACCTTGCCAATGGTATGTATTTAGTCAAGATTATAAAAAGTTCTGATTGTAAAATATCATAATAAATTTTGTAATATGACACTTGACACCGCCCAAGGGGGAGGAGACTGCCAAAAGACTTAAAAGTACCATTTCCATGGTAACACAATCTGATTTCAAAATGCAAACACCGGATTAATGTTAAGGTTTTTAATTTTTAAATTATATATAATTTATGATGATTACTAAAAGATGTGATAGGGAAAAAAAGACAACAAAAAAAGAGTGCCAAGCGTCCCAGCATGATGATGAACATAATAAAATCATCAATATACCTTCACAAAGTGATTTAGAAAGGCAATCAAATGTAAAATAAATGTAAATTCAAATTATTATACAAAAGGCAGTCATGGGGGAATTTAATTTTTCTGTCTGTCTGTAAATTGGGATCTTGCACTCTAAAAACTTAAACTATAATTCATTTTTTTCAATCACTTAAAAAAAACAGCCACAGTAAAAACTTTTTCTTGACTGAAGATGAAGAATATTGATATGTAAAAAGTAATAATTGTAGTTCTTGAAACTGATCAGTATATTTTCTCCATTCTCCATTTTGACTCACCCTCAGCCCATCCAAGATGTAGATAATTTTATCTCTTTATCAGAACAGATTTGGAGAAATGTAGCATTACATCACTTGCTCACCATTGGATCCTCTGCAGTGAATGGGTGCCGTCAGAACGAGCGTCCAAACAGCTGATAAAAACATCACAATAAACCACAAGTAATCCACATCACTCCAGTCTATTAATGAATAAGATGTCATTCTGACGGCACCCATTCACTGTATAGGATCCATTGGTGAGCAAGTGAAGTAATGCTAAATTTCTCCAAATCTGTTGACAAACTCATCTTCATCTTGGATGGCCTCGGGGTGAATCAATTTGGATGGCCTGAGGGTGAGTAAATTTTCAGCAAATTTTAATTTTGGGTAAACTATTCCCTTAAAATGCAGTGATCACATGTGCTCCCTCAGTTTGAACAGGCATGACACTTCTGGCATCACCGTCGGTTTGGCTGCGCCAGAGACATGTTTGAACAGATCGTGATGATTGACACCCTGAGAAATCGTCCTTCTGCAGTAGCTATTTGCCGGTGGTGTCGTTCAGTGATTGCTGCGAATGACAGAGAGCCATGCTTGTGATCACATGACAGTACACCTGCTGTCTGAGGCACAGCGTGAAGCCATACATTTCCTGTCACTCGATGTCATCGTTGTTTTATTTTCCTCAGGGTTCCTGCAGAGAAGAGTCTTGAACATGTACATTTGTTCAGTTTTGCATGGCCTACCTCATCTAAAAAGCAAACAGACACAAACTGAGGTTGCTCACAGGTTGAACTTTAGAGTCTGTTCAACATGGATGCTGGACTCTGATGTTAACCTGTGGTGAAAGCAAGGATGCATAAAATCATCTGCAACAGAAGCATTGCCCTTAGAATGACTACCAGCGCTGTATAAATAATTAAACTTTGAACTGGACCTATATACAGGAGCTAGAAAGATCAGTATCCTGTGGCGTGCATGCGTTGAAATCACTCACACTCATGCATAAACTTGCAGTGTTGGAACTGACCTTTATAATGACCTTTATTTCAGCTGTCACACTAAATATTCTCTTATAGTGCCTCAACTGCCTCAGCATCTCCACTGGTCCTGTATGGCCTTCTGCTAGCGTAATATAAAATGAGAATTTATAGTTAGATGTATAAGGGATCAGATGTCACACAGCGCATCCTACAGGACAGATGTTTCGTTGCAAGACTTTTAGTATTAAAGTGGTGCACGTGCATCCGTTTAGATTCATCTCAGCTCAAAAAACCTTCAGGAAAAAACACTGCACTTCCTATAAACTATTCTAAGAAACATCCATTTGTAATGAAGGTCACATTAAAACTGAGCTGGAAACCGTTAACCTTATACTTTCTGCCTTTTATGTGTAGACCTTATTCTTTTGTAATTCATGTTTTTTAGTGTGTCATTTGCAGTTAAGTGTGAAAATATTACGTAATTTTGTATTGTTTTCCAATTTAGGCTAGACAGTCATTGTGTACTATAAATATTGTTATTGTATAAATAAACTGTTATCTATGAAAATTTGTTGTTTCCTGTTGTAGGCACAATGTACAATAATATTATACAAACATTTGGTATTATAGTAATTATACCTATTTTCTTAAACGCGTTCACATCGCAGCTTTAACGAAACGCGTTTGGTTCCTTCCTCATGGGTCCCAGTCAACGCGGAAGTGTCTCCATGCTGTAGTTGACAGTCATTCATTTCATAAAAATCAAACATCATGCGTTACCTGTCCTGTGGGTGAAGTGCACAGTCCACTCAAAACTGTCAGAAGATGTTGCGCAGAAGAACAAACGGACGAGAAGATGCGGACAGTGTTAAACCTACCTGATAGAAAGAAGGTGAGGATGAGTGAGCTCTGTTACTCATGGATTGAATGTGTTTTGTTTTTACCAACAAAACTGTAGGTATAATGGCAATGCCATCTTCTGGACTATAGTATTACAATGGTATATTTTAAGTACCCTGTGAATAAGAATCGGTGAAAGAATCAAACAATCATAGTATTCCTATTTGTTAACTCCTATTGTACCATTTTTTATTATTATTTTTTTTTTGTAAATACCCTGCTCTGTCATAGTTTATTCTAAAGTATGTAATAATAATAATAGTTAATTACAATTCGTAATCAATAAACAAACAAACACTTTGGGAATAATTTAAAAGGAAATAATGTAAAACTGTGGCTGCATGTCTGCAAAATTAAACAAAAATAAGTATGTTGCCAAGATTTTGAAACTGATAGAAGGGTTATCGGATGATGCAAAAGAATGGATGATATATTGGTTTGTCAGTATAAAAACTGTATGTATGTAATAAAAATGATACAGTATTTGAAAAAATTTTTTAGTTGGAGTGTACCATGTCACTGGTCACTGCTTGACATGTAATTTCAACTCCATCACAGACTTCAGAGGACTCTGGTGTGACTGTGTCTCAGAGGAGCTGCTGAACTGTTTTGTCCTTCTGGTTGAAGGTTCTGCTCTTCATCATTTTCACTCCAGCTTTCCTGAACTACGCCTCCCTGCAGAGAGAGGGACAGGTGCTGTCATCCATATCACCGTATGCTCTTCTGTATCAGCCGAGCCACAAGGATGTGCTGTTTTTTCAAATCAAAGCTAAATACACGTAGAAACATCGCATGCTTGTGGCGCGGATTATACAGAAGAGCATACGGTGATATGGAGAGACACAGAGGAGACTGCTGACGAAGGAATTGTTGAATAAAGTCGTTATTTTTGTTTTCTTCGCTTACAAAAAGTGTTCCCGTCGCGTCATATAACCCAGATTGCACATCTGATGGCAGATGGAGTATACTGACGACAACTTTCTTACCTTTTATGGACCTTGACACTGTTATTTACTTGGCAGTCTATGGGACAGTCACAGGCCTCCCGGTTTTCATCCAAAATATCTTAAATTGTGTTCCGAAGACAAACGAAGCTTTTACGGGTTTGGAACGACATGGGGGTAAGTTATTAATGACACAATTTTCATTTTGGGGTGGAGTTTCCCTTTAATGTGATTAAATTAGCTTTTTGCTGTTTAGAATGAGCTAATGAAAACTCCTCCATTAAGGAGATGATAAGAGAAAGCCTTTCTCTAGTGTCGTTAAATTCAATAAACAAAGCAGCACCACAGTTTTCATTGATGTGAGTCATTGCTTTAGGGACATAAAGGCATTATTGAGTTTTCTTCTTCTCCAGTGAAGTTATAAGACTTCAGCTTTCAGAGCATGTGCTGCTGTACTCTTGTAAGTCAAGGCAGTGAGGCGTTGAAGCATTTCTGTGACATGCTGTCAGAACAAACCTAGTGGTGAAGTGTTGGTGATTCCTGCTGATGGCCTGCATTGCAGCGACTGTACAGTAGAGCCAGATGATGTAGCAAACATTTGCGATAATCAGTGATTAAGATGAGTTGGTGATTTCGATAGTGAAATTGTACAACATTGTGAATATTGCAGTACTGTATGTGTAATGCACACTTTATTTGCGGATGACGTTTTCTAAAGGAATTATCAATGATTTTTTTTTTTTTTTTTTTTTTTTTGAGTGTCAGTTTCCATGACATTTGATCTGTGATCTGTTTCTCAGGTGTGCACCTGTGACAGAGTCGGTCTGGGTTTCAGCCGAAGATCCCTGCAGGCACAGAGAAAGTCTGGGGAATATCAACCACCAGAAGGTATGAAAGTGTCTTAGTCTGAAAGTAAACTTTCAAGTTTTCCAACACTGTTGGTGTGACAGCACCAAAACATGTCTAAATAACACTGGCATCAGTAGAGCATTCTGGGAAATGATGTGTTCTTCCACCTTGGTCCATAAAATGAAAGTTGACCTCCTGACACAATTTTTCAAATTTATTTTTCTATTCTGTAACAGTGGGCAAATATTGATACTTGAGTGTTAAACTTTTCTAGTTATATATACACTAGCTTTCGAAAGTTTTGAAATATTTTTTTTTTATTTTTGAAAGGAGTTGCTTAAGCTCATCAGCCCTGATTTATTTGAATAAAAATGCTGTAAAAATATTATAGTGAAGTATTATTACAATTTAAAATGTTTTCTCTGTTTGTATACATTTTAAATGTTATTTATTTAAAAGACCATCATTTATTTGAAATATAAATCTTTTGTAACATTATAAATGTCTTTTTTGACCAGTTTAATGTGTCCTTGCTAGTAAGTGTCAGTTTATTTTTTTAACAATTAAAATGAGTAAAAAACTTACGGAAACTTTTTGAATTGTAGTGTACTTGTGTACAATACATAAAGATTTTATGGTTATGCATAGCAGTAAATCTAAAAAGAAAGAAACACCCCTCCCACGTTAACAGTTTTAATCCACACGCAGGTATCTGTGCGTCTCGTATCTTTGACATTGACCTGCTCTACTATTTAATCAGGGCTGTAGGACAGAGATGTCTTTGTCCTTGTCCTCTGGCAACAAAACGTCCCGCCTTCAGGTTTATTCATCCTAAAAGTGGAGTCACTCTTATCTTGTTGCTGTTGACCTGGTAACATTTCTTCATGCATTAAAGTGATGTGCAGCGAGAGGACAGGGGAGCTGGTTATCAGTGGTTCTGTTTTCTCCTCTGTCAGACACATTTAGAAGGTGGACAGTAAGAGATTAATTTTCCTAAAGTTCAGTAAGCCTGGAGCAAGAATGTGTCCTTTTTGTTTTTACTGAAACATTTCCATTTGGTAACTGATGTGATTTGATGTTGAAAGTTGATGTGGAAACCCAATAGTACATACTAATTTTATTTTTAATTTTTGAGAAGGACATGTGCTGTTTTGTTCTTAGACTTGTTGACTCTATATACTACAGTACTGAACATTGTGTGTTATACTGCATCCTGCAATGTGCTAAATTTGACTTTCTTTTTCCAGTGTGATCAAAGAATAAATATCAACCACTATTTTTAATTAATTTGTGACCATTTAGATGATGTGAAATAATCATAAATATAATAATAATAATATGCATACATTTAATGGCATAAACAACATCAATAATAATTATTGTTGTTAATAATAATAATAATAATACAATTATTATTATTATTATTATTATTATTATTATTATTATGCCAAAAAGTTGAAATAAAACAAATTTAAATATTTGTTCTGAAAAAAGGACTAATGGAATCTTCACTGATGTAAGTCTGAGAAAAGAAATGTCGGTCAGTTTTTAAGTTTTTCTTGATGGTTTTCTTGACCCCCTACACATCCCAAAGACAAACTGCTTCCTGAATCTTCATGGCCTTTTAGTTAATGAGGATGTCAAATAAAACCCATTAGTGTCTCATGGTACACAGTGCTTATTAGTTTTGTGTGTCAGCCTCCTGTTTGAGGTCAGTTTATCCTTCACGTAACATCACTGACCTCTTTAAAAAACTGGGCAGCAGACTGGGACAGTAGGCATCCAGTCTGAAGGTGAACAGACATGTGTGTCATAATGTGTCTCAGTAATTAATGAACTCTCAGATGAGTCATGTCTAGACTATATTCTGCACAAACCTCATTCCTGACCTGTATGTCTCCTCTCTTATCCTTCAGGAAGGTGGTCAAAGCTGCAGATATAGTCACACCCTTCATCCTGATTGGCTCTGAGCTGGGCACGCTCAACGGCAGATTCTACAGTCACATCCATGACTCGTAAGTCAAGCTGACACAGTCTGTCAGTCATATATGAACATGTCGGGAAGTTTGTTTCCACCACAGAATGCATGTTACGTTTGTGCACTACAAGATTTGTTTAATGTTTTTCAAAGAAATCTTTTATTCTCAACAAGGCTGCATTTATTTGATCAAAATATAGTAAAAACAACAATTTTATAAAATAATATTACAGTTTAAATGCACTGTTTTCAATTTAAATATATTTGAAAATGTAATTTATTCCTGTGTTCCAAAGCTGAATTTTCAGCATCATTAATCCAGTCTTCAGTGTCACATGATCCTTCAGAAATCAGTCTAATAATTGAGCACCAAATCACCATAATAGAATGATTTCTGAAGAATCATGTGACACTAAAAATACAACTTTTCCATCACAGAAACAAATTTTAATATATTAAAATGAAAACATTTTGTAATATTTCAAAATATTGCTGTTTTTACTGTATTTTTGAACAAAAAAATGCAGCGTTGATGAGTAAAAGAGACCCATTTCATATAAAAATAAAAATAATATTTATTATAATTAATATATAATTAATATAATATAATTAATATAATTAATTATTCCAAACATTTGACCAGCAGTGTACAATATGTTGGCAAATAGTGTTATATATGCCTAATAGGGTTTTTCTTCCAGACATTTATACCTGCCATGACCAAAGTTCCATCAGTACAGCTTGGGACCAACCCCAACCCCTCCATCTGACAGATTTAACATTTCATCTGCTCTGATGTGCAGCTTTCAGACCCATAAATTCAGCTGCGTCAGGCCTGTAGCGCCCAAGGACTGAAAATATTTTCCCCGCTGCGGCTCTGAGCCCATTCATCTCACTCGATTGGTGTGTGGGGCTCATCTGAGCTCTAGAAACATCCTCTGTGTGGTCTTTTCACTGTCTCTCTCTGTCTCTTCAGGCAAGTGTCTGACCTGGTGTTGATCGATCCGATCCCAGAGGATGTCTTTGAAGAGGAGAAGTGGCAGCAGTTCTGGAGAGTCATCAGAGTGTGTGAGGCACAAACACAATTCGTCAAATCCCAAATCCATCCTAATGCTGAGAGCCAGAGGAAGAAATGATGAAGTGTATCTTTTTTTAAAGGTGTTAAAATACTTTTTTACTTTAGGTAAGCCAATCAGAGGTTGATTTCTTTAGCATACAGACTGTAGCTGTTTGTTTGATCATCCTGACTTATCAGACACAATGAAAACAGTCATTTTTTAGCAATTATTGAGTTTGGTTATGCTAGTGGAACAATATTACACACTTCACTTTTAACTTGCTTTTGCAGGAAAATAATAAATTGAAAGAACTCAAATGTTTGACATGTTCCATATTTATCTGATTTATCTGATTTGATAGACAGAAATTACACTATGATATTGCAAATGCGATATTTATATAACATTAATATTTCATATGCATTGAAATACTATGTAATTCTTTGAAATTAATTATTTTGGAACTTCATGGTGGTTTGTAAATATATATATATAAATAAATTCTATATATATAAATAAAAAATAGTTATATGTAAATGTTAATATTTATAAATATATTTATATACAATTATATTTAAATATATTAAATATATTTACATATGCATAATATACATATATACATATTTATATCAAATATAAATGTTATATATTATATTATAATTTATTAAATTATACAATTAAATGTTAATATTATTTATATTTTGATATTGTTTTTTTAATAAAAAAAAGTTCATACATATTAAAAATACATTTAGTATATTTTTCAATATAACAAATATTTAATTTTCAAAATTCATATGAATAGTATTTGAGAATTTCTTAGTATCTGGTTTGTCCTGAGCTGACATAAAGGCCATACGTTTGTGCAAAATCTGATAATCCATGTTATTGCAGCATGATTGGAATATTTTTATTTTTAAAAATAAATTTTATGAATAAGTTTGATATTAAATAATATGAATTCTAACCTTAAATCCTTGTTAATTTTTGCAGATACTCTAGTGTCTGCAACTGATTTATTATTATTATTATTATTATTATTATTATTATTATTATTATTATTTATTTATTTTTGAAAAAATTGTCCCAGTCATTGTCAGTTGTCCAAATCGTTGCAAGAGCAAATATTTACTCTGGTAATGTTTACATTTACCACGTCTTTCGTCAGAGCTAAAAGGAGCCTGTCTGACAACACTTTCACTCGTTAGCACTCAAAAACTGAGCTGCTTACAGACACTAATATACAGTCAACATAAGCACTCATTTAACATTTAAACAGCCACATAAAGCTCCAGTTACATGGGTATTTACAGCTAGTTGCAGTTTATGTCCATAGTTAAGCATGCTGAAGCTATTCCATTTCAGTGGAAGTCAGTAAGAAATAGAGTCTAATTTCCTGGCCTTGTTCTACCTGCTACTGGAGTCATTTAGAAGTGACATGATAGCAATTCCTCAGAGATTGCTTCAGCGCTGCTTTAAAAGCCCTTCCTTCCTTCACGGAGAATATCCCATTTCATAAACTTCTACCTCTATTATTTATCGCCATTATGCGACTCAAATGAGTTCTGCTAGATAAGAAATGAATATGCCCAGATTGACTCATTTGTACATGACTGGACGTGAAGCAGCGCTATTTATCGGGGAAATGTGCGCAATTAAGCTTTGATTAATAGATGCTCGTTCCATTGAGTGCAAGACGGTGTACATGCATTCCAATTACTAAGGACACACTGAAATAAATGTTGTGTATATTAATTTAGGGCTAAAGTTAATAATCCTTAGCACATGAGTTTTATTACTGATCTTACTTAAATCGTAAGAGCTGCTGGTTTAAATTGAGGATGTATTAAACAGTTCTGCTTGCGATTATGTGATAGCCATGCAATATAAAATAAAGTCTTTGGGGAAATATTGTATTAGTTTTTTTTTTTTTTTTAGAACACCTTCACAGGCTAGAATAATCCTTGGAATTTTCTTTAATCTATTTTTATTATCTGCAGTTACTGGCATAAAATTATGTGTATATAATAAATATGATGTAATATTGATCCTAAACAGTTTTTTTTTTTGACTATTTATGTATTATTATTTTGTTTTATTTATTTTTATTAAATTTTGAATTCATTTTGAATTTAATATTTTCATTTTTCTTTTTTTAGTCATTTTGTTATATGCTTTTGTCATTTTTATTAGTTTTTTATATCTCTATATAACTTTTAGTTTTTTAATTTCAGTTTTAGTTTTGCTAATTTTAGTACTTTAGTCTAGTTACTTAAGACAACATCGCTTATTTTCGTTTACATTTTTAAGTTTAAATTGATCATCTAATATTTTTATTTTAGTTTATTTTATTTCCTTTAACTCTCCTAAAGCAAGAGTAGTCGATTAAATATGTTATACAGTATTAGATATACTTTATAGACATTAGATATGTATTTTATTATCTTATTATTTGCTTCCATTAGGATCTTTTAGGATTGGTTACACATTATAATTTAAATTCCCATACCAAAAATTTCTAACTCCATTTCCTTCTTATCGATTTGTTTTATGTTACAAAGCGTCTGCAAGGTGTGTCAGAAGCAGGTGTTAATTCTTTGAGCGATGAGAGGCCATCAAATGAGGCCTGAACTCAAGCCAAAAACACTCTTTGTTTTACTGACTGGAGTGGTTCTGTGTTCTTTTGAATGGATTTAATCGGGTCACAAGTCTGCGTAATTGCCATCTCCTTCCTTTTAAGAAGCCTCGTGTGGTGACTAAGAGATAAACTGTCGGTGTCCAATAGGAGAGCCGCCACACCTGATGATGACAGCGGAGACAGTATCAGCGTCTTCCCCTTGCCAGCAGGATTTCCACATCAAAAGAGCGTCTCATTAACACTGCCTCAGTCTGAAATGAGTTCCGTTATATCTGACAAAATGAGTCACTCCCAATCGCTAGAGAACAAACTGAAGCAGCAGAGTGTCCCGGCTCTCATCTGCTCTGAACTCTGATGTGCAGTCAGGGACTCAGAAGTTGTCAATTCATGAAAATCATCTGGCACTTCGGAGGTGACTTGTTAAGTTGAATCTACCCATCCTGGAAAATCCAACTTAAATCAGAAAATTGGGTAAAAATGGGTTTTGCAACAGTTTAAGTGACCAGCTATCTGGGCTACTAGCTAGTAGACCATCATGAACCAGCAACAAACAAACCAGCTACCATTCCCAAACACTGGTTTTAGCTGGGTTTTCTAGTCATCTCAGATGCGGTTGCCTGCAAACAGATGGTATTTTTTGTCCTTTTTAGTAGATTTTTTTTTTAAAAAAATTATTTTTTGCTGTGGTGACATAAACCAGCTGAAAGCAGTTCCTGTGCGGTGTAAACAGTACAGACTGTGTTTTTGCTTTTAAAGGAACAGAAGCAGCTGTCAGAAAACCCCATCCTGGCATTTACTGTACATGTAAACATGTCAGAATTGTCAAATTTCAAAGTCTGTCTTAAAGGGGTCCTATTATGCTCTTTTACAAGGTCTTGATTTTGTTTTGGTGGTGTACTAGAACAGGCTCTCATACTAGGTTGTTCGTCAACACATTATTTTTCACATATTTTACATTATTACATATTTTACATTATTTTACATGCCAGTCTGGCATGAATGGCCTTGAATAGTTCCTGTATTAAATGAAGACCCGCCTTCTGAAATACGAAATGCACTGTGATTGATTAGCTGGGCCAGTGTGTGTTGTGATTGGCAGCACTCGACGCCAGGTCAGGAAATGTCATGCCCCTTACCAAAGCCGCCTGCTGCCAGCTTCAGTGTAAATATTGTGTCCAAATCAAATCAATTTAAGCGTGATTTAAACCTGGATGATTGTAACCACTCTAAGTTCATTTACCTCGGAAAAGCAAGCATGTCTCCACCAACATAGTGATAACACTGGTTGCCTTCTCTAGTGCAGCTCAACCAGGTCTCCTCCCATTTGTCGATATTTGTGATATCACAAATCCTGGAAAATATGCGTTGTAGTCCAAACGAGTCATTTGTTGGTTTTTGAAAAGTGATTTCTGTTAAATAAAATACCTCCTTTTGAATTGGACTTTGAGCTTTGTAAACTTTGCAGATCTTTTTTATGCTCAAACTGCAACATTACAGACTAACTAAAGTTGAAAAAGTGAAAGAGCACTTCCCCAAAATAAAGTCTTCTGTCTGTGCATCTCGTCTATCAAACGGCACAATGAAGCTCATCAAAATCAGGGATCTATTTAATATAACTAATGAAACCAAAAATCTTAATATTACATTTTTGATGATCTCTCTCTCTCTCTCTTTCAATACTGTATGTATATATATATATATATATATATATATATATATATATATATATATATATATATATATATATATATATAAAAAAAAAAATATATATATAAATATATAAACATACATTAAAAAAAGGAGTCTCTAATGCTCTAAACCCTGCAATTATTTAATCAAAAATACAGAAAAAACAGTAAAGCCTGCAATTATTTAATCAAAAATACAGAAAAAACAGTAATATTGTGAAATATTATTACAACTTAAAATAATAGTTTTCTATTTGAATATACTTTAAAAAAATAATTTATTCCTGTGATGCAAAGCTGATTTTTTCAGTATCATTACTCCAACCTTCAGTGTCACATGTAACATCCAGTCTATCACATGATCATTTAGAAATCATTCTAATATTCTGATTTATTATGAGTGTTGGAAGCACTTCTGCTGTCTAATATATTTGATGAATAAAAGGTTAAAAAAGAACTGCATTTATTCAAAATAAAAAAAAAATTCTAATAATATATATTCTAATAATATATTCTCTTTACTATCACTTTTTATCAATTTAACACATCCTTGCTGAATAAAAGTATTGATTTTATTTAAAAAAAAGAAAGAAAAAAAAAAAATTACTAACCCCAAATTACTGACCAGTAGTGTATATTGTTATTACAAAATATTTATATTTTAAAATACAACTTTTTTTTTTTTTTACTTTTTATTCATCAAAGTATCCTAAAAAAGTATTACATGTTATGAAAAAATATTAAGCAGCAGAACTGTTTCCAACTTTGATAATGAATCATCATATTAGAATGATTTCTAAAGGATCATATGATAATGATCCTAAAAATTCAGCTTTGCATCACAGAAATAAATGATAATTTAAAGTATAATAAATTTAAAAACAGTTATTTAAAATTGTAATAATATATCACAATATTACATTTTTTTTCTGTATTTTTGATCAAATAAATGCAGGCTTGATGAGCAGAAGAAACTTATTTCAAAAACAGTAAAAATAGTAATGTTTCCAAACTTTTGACCTGTACTGTATAATATACACACACACACACACACACACACACACACACATACATGTATAGAAAAGAATGACACCCCTTTTGTTGCTTTGCAGCCTGAAATGAAGATGGACACAGTTTTTGTTTTATCCAGCTGTATTTACTCAGTACAACTTATAACATCCAAGTGAAAGATATAAGACAAACATGTCAGAAAAAAATGTAAAACTGAATCACTGAGTTGGAAAAAGGATCACCTCCTTGTGTCAGTATTTTGCTATTTTAATTACAGTCTGTTGGGATATGTCTCTACTAATTTTGCAGAACTAGGCTGATGGTTGCATCATCAGCATCTTTTGGTGGCATAAAGACACTGAATTAAATGAGTCTGAATATTAGAATATGTTCTTTGACTTGTAAACAAGACTATGCATTTTGGTGGATATAAACATGGATATATGTGGATGTTTAAAGATTCAAAGCTCGTACTTGGAGTTACCTGCCTGAAAAAAATAAAATAAAAATACTGTTCTTATTGTGTTTAATGCCAGTGGATTGAGTGAATTCATTTTAAGCAACCATTTGTTTATAACTAGGCAATTTGAGGCACCCAGAGCAAACTCGTATATTCACTAATGTACTCTGAGTTGAGTAGTATATGCAAATTAGCAGTTGATGTCTTGTGACATCTTTCAAAGACAGTGGAGCTCATGTGATTTGTTTCCTGGTAATTTTTTTAATCTAGTGGAATGCGTACTAGAAACTAACACAGCACGGCAACTTGCTGACCTCCAGAGATTGAACTGCCTTTAATGTGAACACACCTTTAAAGGGGCTAAAGCGGTTCGAGACCCTGCAGGACTGAGCAGGACTCAGCAGGTCTGCGGATGCCTTCATCACATGATCTTCCTCTCACAGACACCTCTGAAATACAAGAATCACTGGGACAAATCAATCAAGCAGTCAGTCAGTTTCTCTCATACATATATGTGTACAACTGTATGAAACTCATATTGGGAAAATTGCTGGCCTTGCCTGTAACATTTGTGTAGCTTTTCTTTCATTTCTTCCGCAGTTAGTGAGAAATCCTTCTGGAATTACATTGGTCTAGCCTCAGTAATGATAATTATCAGTAATTAGAGCTTCTAGTGCAGGAGCAACTTCTGTCAGTCATCAGTAATGAAGTAATGCCATGATAGCGGTTAGTGTTCACTCACAGTGAGACATGACTGCCCCCTACTGACCACACTCAGAATGACCTCACAACCTCTGCGAGTTTCTCTATGTACAGTACACTGCTGTTCAAATGTTTGGGATCAGTAAGGTTTGTTTTTTTAAAAAAAGTCTCTTCTGCTCATCATGGCTGCATTTATTTGATCAGAAATGCAAAAAAACAAACAGAAAAACAAACAGAAATAATGTGAAATATTATTGCACTTAAAAATAATGGTTTTCTATTTTAATATACTTTAAAATATAATTTATTCCTGTGATGCAAAGCTGAATTTTCAGCATAATTACTCCAGTCTTCATCGTCACATGATCCTTCAGAAATCATTCTAATATGCTGTTTTATTATCAATATTGGAAACAGTTGTGCTACTTAATATTTGTTTGAACTTGTGATACTTTTTTTAGGATTCTAATATGAATAAAAAGTTTAAAATAACAACATTTATTTAAAATAATAATCTTTTGTAACAATATACACTACTGTTCAAAAGTTTGGGGTCAGTATAATAAAGATAATAAAGACTTATATTGTTAGAAAAGATTTCTATTTTAAATAAACGCTGTTCTTTTTAACTAAATTAATAAAAAAAACAAAAAAAAAAAGCACAACAATTTCAAAAAAAATAAATAATAATTACTATTTAAAAAACACAACAAATCACAACATTGATGATAAATCAGCATATTTCTGAAGGATCATGTGACTCTGAAGACTGTATAGTAATGATGATGAAAAATCAGCTTTGCATCACAGAAATAAATTATATTTTAAAGTATATTAAAATAGAAAACCATAATTTTAAACAGCAGTACTATTTTACAATATTATTGTTTTTTCTATATTTTTGGTCAAATAAATGCAGCCTTGATGACCAGAAGAGACTTTAAAACACATTAAAAATCTTACAGATCCCAAACTTTTGAACAGCAGTGTATATTTAGTGGCTTTATGCACAGTTGGCATTAAGTCTTAAATATAGCTGTTATCCAGTTGCTTTGTGCAATTTTTCTGAAATAGATTTAAAGTAAGCATTATTTCAACCAAACAGCCATTTTTTGTCAAAGAGATTCAAAATGTTTAATGCAGGAACTAATAGTAAAAATCTGTTTTAATATAATTGTAATGCTTTTAATGTTTATTGCTTTTTAATTATTTTAATTATTTTTTTTATTTTTTAAACTAATTTTACGCATACCATTTTTTGAACATTTTGATACAAGAAAACTGCCTCACAGGGACTTTTGTGAGCATTTTTTAATGGTAAAGCCAACAAGTAGCCTAGTCAAGTCGATTTATTGAAATAGAAAGTTTGAACTCCCTGGGAATGAATTGAGCTTCTCAACTCTAACCTACATTTTTAATTTACATTAAAAACAGTTCTCATATTTGTGGGTCATGTGAGCCACGAGATAATGAAGAATCAAATTAGTCGTTTACTGTAGTCAGAGTCATTAAATTCATGCGGCCTGGGACAACTTTTCTTTGTTTTGTTTTCTTCATCTTTCCATAATGACTCCAGACACTTCTAATACATTGAGTTATTATAAAAATCACTAAATAAGCACAATAAATCCTGCTGGTAAAAAGAATAAATAAAAAAAATTAAATCAGCTCAAGTTTGTTTTCTGGTCTTTATGCTGGTATAAGGTGGTCTCTGGCAGACTGGAAAATTCTCCAAATCGTTCTAAAACCAGCTAACAGACCAGCAGACAAGGTTAGGCTGGTTTAAAAAAAATCAGCAGGGAAATGCACTCCAATACCTAGTTTATTACAAACATTGTCATTGCATTGCATAATCCTTTAACCACCTAAACCTTTAAGAATGGTGTGTTTTCCATATCTGTTTTTTAACCAATATCAGATGTTCAGGATTGTTTTTGCAAATTTATTTGGTGATGCCAGTGGCACAGAATTACACATTTCATCTTTAGCATTTATAGTTATTCACTGTTTTGTTCAGTTGAATTGCACTGCTTTTACTATAAAAATGTCCATTTCAGACAAATCTAAATTTAACATTTGAACAAGTTAATACAGCAATAAAAAGTTTGTATAAGGCCGACAGTCATATCCATTTGAATCATGGTAAAGAGTCAGCTGAAAAATTTGTTTGTCATAACCTTGTCTCGCCTTTTTGTTGAGCGGTCCATCTGGTCAGCTCTAGTGGTCGTACAGGACATAATTTACCATGCAAATTCAGATGGACTCTTATCAAGCACAGAATGTGTGTGTGTGTCAAAGAGAGAGAAACATTCAGACAGACTCATGTGTTAGTTCTTACAAAAGAAACAGACTCCATTCAGCCTGCACTAATCCAGATGGGAAGTCAAAGAGCAGAAAGTCCATGGCACCAAAGTCATTTCATCACTTTTTTATTCATTTAGATAGTTTTCTGTCATGCTTAAGGAGGGGGGAAGGAGAGAGAGAGAGAGAACGGAAGGGAAAATGACCAACATTGGTGAGACTTCCTCACTCCATCTGCCTGCCGTTATCTGTTTAATTCATCCTCCTATCTGGGCTGTCTTTACCCTCGTTAAATTTCCCTTTGACACGCATGCCTTCCTGTGCATAATCCAGACCTACCGGGCAGAATTAGCACCGGAGGAATAGATAGAATGACGAAATGGAGAGAATAGGACAGGTGGAAATAAAATGTCAGAGCGAACGGACTGATTTGACTTCGAGTCAAATTGTCAGGCTCGATACGGGCCATGTTTTGGGGGAAATGCTGACAGATGAAAAGGTGTCAGAGAAGAACGGTTTGAAGAAAAGGGGTAAAATGGCATGGAAAAGAATATTTAAAAAGATGAGCTCAAACTCTCAGTCTTAAACTTTCGATGCTAAACTTTTGATGGAAGGTTGAACATTTGGATGTGTATTTTTTCTTGAGTATTTCAGAACAATCAGTGGTTTTGGACCATTTTTTGTGGTTATTGGCCATTAGGAGTGCATCACTGTTAACCAACTATTTGTACAAACCTCTATTTTAATTATTGAAAGCACACAACTTATCATACAGTTTCCTAAAGAGACATTTAGGAGTCAAATTAATTTTAGTTGTAATTTAATATGACCAAACAGTAAGAAAACAGAGTGATACAAGTCGGATGTAACTGATAAAAATGCAGACAGATTTTTGACTGGATTAGTCAGCAAGCCCATAATACCCTAGCAACACCCTAGCAACCATCCAGCCATTCTCCAGCAAGCTCCAACAGAAGTGTTTTATCTTGTGTGTGTTGGTGTGAAAGAAGTGTTCTAAATGTGTCTAGATATTCTTCACGAGAGTGTTGATCAGTGTTTCTGTGTCATTGATTCATTCTTCATAAATGAGCTGTCATTGTGAAGCATTAGACTGCGCCGCGAGGAGTCATTTAGTCCTTCATGCGCGGGTAATGACCGCTCAATTAATGCAGTTCATCACAGCAGACGCCTGTCACTGATTCTGTGCGCCTCTGGCTCCAGTGTTCTGGCCTTCAACATCTCCTCATTGTGACCCTTTGAATCAGTTTGAATAAATGGTCTTTTTGGAAAGGGATATATGAACTGCAATTTGCAGGAAAATCAAAATTTTTCATGATATGAGCCCTTTGAAATCTTATGTTTGTATATTTTTACAGGTACTCTCACCTCATGCTGTCCCTGCAGATGATGCAGGTTTAAGTCGTCTGCTCATTATTCTGGGTGTGTTGAAGCCAGTCTTTCAGAGAGGCGATGTCTCAGAGGAACTCCTGCAGCGACAGGTCAGCCCACAAACTCCATCTGAACCTACTCATAATTCATGGATTAAACCTGCATCCATTCAGTCATCAACCCTGATATTTAACTGCTATTGTGGTCATTCAATTTCCTGGTTAGCAGATTGTTAAACCTATAAAATTAGATTAATTAAAACTTGGTAAAATGGAAAGACTAAAAAAAATAAAACATACTAGCTGTCCATAGATTAATTATGGTGGTAACACTTCTGTTAAGGAACCAAGTCTCACTAGTAACAAGTTGCTTATATGCATGCATATTACTAGCATATTGGCTGTTTTTTAGTATACTAAAAAATGCTGACTTTACAAATATATTTGTAAAGCACATATTCTGCTTGACCATATTCTACATCCCTAATCCTACACAATATATAAACATAACAACTACCTTATTAACTATTAATAAGCAGTAAATATGAGTTTTTGAGGCAAAAGTCATAGTTAATAGCTAGTAAATAGTGAGAAATGGACTTTAAAATAAAGTGTGACCATCATGATTATCTCAGTTAAAACTCTGAAATAACTCCATTTAATTTGACTCATTTAACCTATAAAAAGAAATAAAAAATAATAATGATAATATATTACCTGTTGAAAGATTAAGATAATTAATTGTAATTATTTTCATGATTTTCTTTAAATTCTAAAATAATTTGGCTTAGATTAAAATAATTATTTGAGATTAATTTAATGACCCCCCCCCCCCTTCAAAGTTCTGAAATAAGTTTTTTTTTTTTTTTTAACCTGTTTTTGGATTTACTTGTAAACCTATAAAAATAATTTACAACTTAAAAAAAATAACTGTCAAAAGATTAAAATAATTTCTGAAATAACTACATTTGGGGTTACTTGTTATAAATATAAAAAGAAATTACAAGTTAAAAAAAATGCATGTTAGCTGTCAAATCATTTAAATAATTAAACAGTTGTGATGAATGTGAAGGTGATGAATGTTTTTTTTTTTTTTTTTTTTTTAAGGATGGCGATAGTGTTCATGATACTTGTTTAAAAACATTTAAGTCCACTTTCCATCTTTGCCATTTTATTGCAATTCCTTTTTAAATAAAACAAAGCAATGCTTTGTCAGTTTGTGTGAATGACACTTGCAGACACTTGGACTGTACAAAGACTCCAGATTTCTTTAGTCATCTCATTGATATCAGTAAAAATTACATTGTCTTTTGGTTCACACCACTAATTTACTGTTTAATTTAATTTAATTTAGTTTTGTGAGACAAAAAAGGTTAGGAAACGCTGGTCTTACAACATGGCCACTTGGTGGTGCTGTGGCATAAATTACAGTTGTCTATGAGCCGGTTGACATGCAGGCCAGGATTTCTGGAGAACAAGAAAAGCAGTTTAATGATCAGTTGTCTAAGATGAACAACTTTCCCGGATTGTATGAATGTGAGAGGCTGCAGACAGACTGACGCGGAGCCTTTCTGAAATGCCTTCAGACAGGGTTTCTCAGGTCACGATGCAAAACAGCCGCGTGCAGTCAAGGTACGAGGCCGCTCTCTTCGCTCCAGTTCCACCCAATTTCATGCACGTTAACATGTGGCCACGAATATGCAAAACATTTATTAGAATTTTGAATGGCCCCTCTTCCCCTCAAAAAGCTACAGATTCCCATTTACGACATGAATCGAAGGTTGACCTGAGGAACGGAGGAGGTGATTTAGAGGAATGTTTTGCCTTTATAAGGAGGTTGAAATAATTAATGCACAACAGGAAAGTGGTGATGACTAGGTGCGTTTTTTTTCTTTTTCTTTATTTCATACATGCCCATCCTTCCTCTCTATCTGCATAAAAACAGACACAGTGTTTTTAAGACCTCTGTCTCATTTGTCTGGGAAAGATTAGAAGCATAAAACGAAAGCAATATGTTTCTTTGTAACGGTAGATTTCAACAAAACAAAACAAAATAAACGAGCTTTAAAATAACTGGGTGTTTGCTAGAGTCAAAAACAACTTTGCTTGTGTTGTTGGTGTAAATGCAGTAGGCTGCTTGAAGCAAAACGCATCTATGGCATGCAACCGTTTTAGTACAGTTATTATAAATGTATAAATGGACCTCAGGTTATGGTTGCAACCACAGATGCATGTTAACTATGCAGTATATATGCTGCATTTGGAAACTGCAATGCGAACAGCATTGGTGTTTTGGAGAGCTGTTTGCGTGGAAGTCAGTGCCTCAGTCCACTGAATAAACTGCTTTTGTAAAAGCAAACAAACAAATAAATAAATGTTGTTTTATAAGAGAGGTCACTTTATGCATTAGTCTCTGCCAACAGTTTCTGACTGTAAATTTCTGAAAGTCTTTCATCTCTATGGTTGAACTCATCATAACTCGTCAAACTGCACTGCAGTTTATATCTTACATGCTCAATTTATTGGTTTATACCTACCAAAACAAAAGAATATATGAATGATTACTGCTCATCAAGACTAAATTTATTTGATCAAAAATACAGTAACAACAGTAAAATAGCTTTTTTTTCTATTTTGATAGATTTAAAAATGTATTTTATTCCTGTGATGCAAAGCTCTTGAATGGTAATGTATAACCTACTGACTGTTTGCACTTTTGTCTTATTTACAATATACAGAATGGTCTTTAAAATGACACCTTTTTGCTTTCACTAAATTAATTTAAATGAAGCTGTGACATACATTTTTAAAAGCAGAAATATGATCTCTCTTAACTAATTTGACTGCATGCATAATTCTAATAATTGCAAAATGCAGTATTTCATGTCAACATCACATCATGTAATTCAGGTATTTCCGGCCTGATATCAAATCTGGTATTGCTCATAGTGACTGGTCAGTGCATGTTCAAACTACAAATCACATGATTTAAAGAAATAAAGGAAAAGGTGCTGGCAGTGCATTCACATAGGACTTCTTTACATAAGAACACAGACAATCAAATAGCAATTAGCGGCTGCAAAGAGCTTTCATGTTTAACTGAGAGGAATCGCAGCTCTTGAAATGCCTGTCGACATTTAATTTGACAGCTCTTTCTCTCAGAATGACGGATTGTTCTTCATGACAGGATCTGCTCCCCTCGTGCTGTTGACTCAAGTGTTGACTTGACGCTTTCAAGTGTGTGTGTCTGAGGTCACCGAGTGTTTTACATCTGCATGTATATTACAATGACCAAAGAGTGAAAATTAAACATTGGAACAACTCACGTCTCTTGCCCGCTGTCGTGGCATATATATACAGTAATATATGTCTATGTAAATACATTTGTCTCAGCTATTAAGTGAAGAAGAAATCAATATAGAAATCAATGCTTATTTTGATTTTTTGTGATTGTGATTCTCCTGTCAGAAATATCTGCTGTGTAACCCTGCCTTTCTTTTAGTTTTCCAATAGTTTGATAAATGTCTGTACTCAGTGGCACCAAAAAAACATACATTTGTTTTTTTTTAAAAAGGAAGGAAAAGAAAAGAAATACTGTTCAAAATGAGGATTGGTCACTTTCATTAGTGAAATATGTTCATAGTTATTGTGATGATCTACACCTGTTAATTACTCTGATAGGACACCTGCGTGAATTAAAATTTATTGCAGTAATTTTTAGTTTGTAATGTAATGCAAAAGAACTGAATATTTTTTAAGTGTGATTTAAGTGTTACAATACTTTTAAAACCACTATATAATATGCATTGCAAAGGCATTGCACAGGGTTATTATAGTTATTCAAATCTATTGCTATTAATTAAATGTATTAATTGAAATGAAATAATTATTTCAATTTTATTTTATTAAAAAAAATTGTTTTATTTCAACTAGCTGCCAAGGCAGCATTTCTCATTTTCTTTTAGATAATATTGATGTACTAAAATAACTAAAACTGAAATAAAAAATATAAAAACTATATAGACAAAAAAGGCAAAAACTTATATATATTTTCATTTTATTTTAAAATAAAATTAAAATATATAAGAAACAAAAAAGCAATAAAAATGGACAAAAACAGAGATGTAAAACTAACGAAAATTACAATTAAAACAGGAAATATAAAAATTGGACTGCAACAATAACAATGTTTATTATTATTATAAATTGTGCTTACATTTCTAAAAACCAATACGTAGAATTGATTTTCAATTATTGTTTAAGGATTTTTGAAACTATAAAAAATATTACAGAGCTCTAGACTGCTACCATGTTTTGAGAATATGCAAGTTAAATTTTGACGTGGTCGCATTTGTACGAGAGCGTCGTCACGCACTCAGTCGGTGTCTGCGCAGCTGCACTTGCATTATCATCCACGTACACACGTATGGTGCACTGATGAAACGCACAAATTATGACTTAAGGAAATGTAGGTATTAAGTCGAGATGACGTGACCACAGGTGAGGACAGGGAGGAGCCGAGTGCACTACTTGGATGCTTTCATTTTGGATTTCGTGATCTTGGTGTCACGTTTTACAAGAAAATATAAAGACTAAAATGAATGCTTGAAAGATTGATTCATTATTATTCTTAATGAAAAGCACAACTTCAATAAAACAGTACAATGTTAAAGTAGCATATACAACATTTATTGACAAAAACTAACATGTTCACCTTCTCTGGTCCAAGAAGTGGTCTTTTAATTTGCTTTTACATTTTGCTTGAAAACCAAATCATTCGTCTGCTATTGTCTCCTCGTCATTTTTGCCACTCGCACTAAAGCACCTCTCTCACTCTGTTCAGAGGTCAATTGCATAAAAATCAAAACTATATTAAGACAAAACTATATTGTGACTCACAAACTAGTTTGACCAACTAGCAGTTAGCCAAGGGATAAAAAGAAGCAACCAAATCGTGCTGGTGCAACCAACTGAGAAAGTTTGTTGTACCAGCGTGACCAGTGGGAAGAATCTAGTGTGAAGTATGAATTGCCTTCATTTACACTGCTGTTTGAATGTCCTTGACTTTTTCAGGGAGATCTCCAGATATAAGCTTCTTTCTAGCAAGACATCTGTGCATGTGATCACTGGGGAATCCTTTGATGATCAGCTTCCTTCAGATCTCAACCAAGTGAGTGTCTTTCACAGTCCCACTTTCTGCCTTCACTTCAGAACTTTAGTTAGTTTTAATCAGAGGCAAATCCTTTGCTGAAGGTCTCATTAACTGTCATCTCTCTACGTCAGGTGGTTGCTGAACTTCAGAGGAAGTTTTTGGAGCGCTCTTATCCCAATGCCAATCACATTCAGATTCGTGGGGCGGATCATCACATGATCTACAAAAATCCATCCTCGCTTATCAAACATGTGCATTAGCTTGTGTCACAAAGGCAGTCCAACCAACAGACGCAGTGAGATGCTTCAGAAAATTCGGCCTCTCTAATAACAACAGATCAATAACTGCTACTTCCCTGCAGCTGTCACATACTCTTTTCAGTGATGCAAGAGGCCAAATGACAGCAACATATTACTGTTACAAAGGAAACAGAAATCTGGGTAGTTTGTTGATGAATTGTACATTTTGGTTATCTGCTGAAGACATTATTTAACTGCATGTAACTGTACATTTTTCTGGTCAAAATGACCTTTTATTTATTGCAATTAAATTGAATTTGAATCGAATGAAACCTGTCAAGAAGTCATATTTGTCAGTCACATTTCACTCATATTTAAGATTTCTTACGAACAACACTTAATTAGAGGCCAAAAAGGTGCAAAAAAAATTACAAATAAAAAAATAAAAAAAATTCCTGTCATAACAGATATTAGTTGACCTGATTATTTTATTTTAATTTAGAATTTTTTTTTTTTTTGTAAGAAATCTACCATTGAATGTGCAAGCTCCTCTCCTTGTTGAACTTATGAACAAAAGTATGTACTAACAGCAGTATTTGGTGTGGACATTTTATGTTTTGCTGTTTTTGCCATATATATAAAAAAAAAAAATATATATATATATATATATATATATATATATATATATATATATATATATAATCTATATATATATATATATAGCTTTAAAAAAACTAGGACTTTTTTTTTTTTTTTAAATAAATTGTTTTGGTAAAAAAAAAAATACCTAAAACTCGCTATACATACACACACACACGTACATTCCCCCTTTTGATGAGACATGGAAATGTTTTCATTAGACATCCTGAAAGAAGACAATAACATGGTCTGTTTATCCTGAGGATTGAAGTTTAATTGACACCACATCAAAATAAAAATTTCCAACAGATCTGGAATTTTATTCCATCCATATACATGCATAGCAACAACATTTTTAAGAAATAGTTTTCTTACATAAGGACATTGGAATGATCATTTTTACAGTATTCCCTTGCCTTATCCCACCAATCAATAATCACCATTGATAACCCTGCTTTTTGTACAATTTTTTTTTCAGAAGTAAGTAATAGCTGCTCTTTCCCCTTTATAATACTGCTTTCCATAATGTTCCCACCCTCCTTTTTTTTCCTTAAGGTTTTTTTTTTATTTTTATTTTTTACAAAGTATTGCGCTGAGAGCAAATTTTTAAAAAGGGAGAAGGTGGTGAATCAGCAAACAGAAATACAAGTACTATACAAGAATGCTGCCATCCTCATTTAAACATCCACTTCAGAGTCGAAGAAAAGACAGACAAACAGCAACATATATATGCAAAGCCATGTGTACAGTATATGCCAAAACATGAGCTGCAGCGTTGTGCCTGGTTATCCCTCCAAAATGTTTTAAGGCTGAAGTCAAGAGAATCATACTGCAAGTGACATTTTGACATATACAAAAACTGTACCAGCAAATACACAAGTGCTCCAGTAGCTATTGTTGGGTCTAAAACGCATTTCAGTTTTGTATCCTGTGCTTATTGTCTCCTTGAACCTAACATACATTGTAAACAATATGTCTGCTACACAAGAATGACTATACATTAACATTACAAACAACTCTGATATAAACTTTCTTTGAATTTAAATTAAGAGCACTACTGCTATTAATACTGATTGTGAAATAAATAAAAGGTGAAAGTGGCACCAATATTACACTTGGATTTTTTTTTCATCATTTTGCATTAAGTCTTCAAAATAACGAAAGAAGAAGCCTCTCTTGATTGTCCAAAAGCAGTATACAAAACTGCATGATGCACTATTTCAGACACAACCGTGTACCAAAAAAAAAACAAGGTGAGGGGAGTAGAGCGAATTTCATTTCACGTGCTCGGCGGCATGTGACGAGCAGTAAAACTTCTTATGAGTGATAAAGTTTGACAAGTTATTGAACTGGATGTCACAGAGGCGGCAATACTTCCCACTGCCTGCTGGTGGCGCCGAACCATTTACGCCTTTTCCGGCAGGTGCGGATTCCTCCATGGGTGATTTAGAAGTGGGCGATACATTCTCGTTTGGGTCGGGAGGGTTCTCGGCTCCCCACGTGGGGGATGTTTGTTCCTCTGGTAATGAGGTGTTGTGAGGCTGATTCTCTTGCTGGGGAGTTGCTGGTGTCTGGTGATCCTCTTTATGACCACCGTTGACAATCACCATGCCCCTGTTTTTGGGCAGTAGAGGCAGCGGCTCCTTGCTGGGATGGAGACAGCCATTGGCCGCAGGTGGTTCTGTGCCCGTCTCACCTGCGCCATTGCTGCTTTGCTCCTGTTCGGCTACCTCACCCTGCATAACGAGACACCCTGCCATGTAGTCGCCAGTTTTTATCCCGAAATATGGCGATATTTGCTCTGTACCTTTCACTTTCTTTATTGCTCCAGGATAGAGACAGTGAGGCAAAAACATGTTCTTGTTCTCATCTTTCGAAGTAATGAGCGGTGCATCACCGAAAGCTTTTAGATCCGGCGCCGGCCCGAGGTGTGGTGGGAACATGCCTCCGTTTTGCACCATCAACTTGTTGCCACCGTTTTTCTCACATTTCACAGAACTCTTGTCATAGATGTCATCCGAATTATTGCCTTCACTCTTCACACCCGGGAACACTGGCTGCTCCAGACTGCTGATCTCACCATGCTGAGCAGCTGTGACAGGGCAAAAGTTCTGTTTATGGGCTAGGTAATTCTCCACTTTGTTAAAACTGATCTTGCACACGGTACATTCGTGATAGTCCAAGAGTCTTTTGGGGGAGTTGCACGACTTGTCAGGGAGAGGTGAGCACTTTTTGCTGAGATCTATCGGAGCATCTAGTTCCTGTGGGTCTGCAATAGTGTTACCTTTGGGGGCAAGGATAGGCTTGGAGACAGTAAGAGAAGCATCTAAGTGTTTTGGGACAAGGCTTGGAAAGATGTCACATCGTGGATGGAATCGGTCAGCCAGACTTTCTACCGTTTCCTGGGATGTACAGGGATTTCCTAGAGTGGGCATACCTAAGAATCCCGGCTGTGGCCCCATGGGCTGCCGCTGCTCTTGGTCAGGTAGACACATCTCGTACATCTTTCTCCGCTTGCGTGTTCTCATGGTCCGCTGCATGGCGGGCACCTTTGTGGACATGCGTTTCATGGGTGGGTCATGGCGAGTGGCGCAGTAGTACTGCTTATGAACCATGTACGTTTCATGCCGGCTGAAGGTGATGTTGCACGCTTCACAGGTGGTCTTGTTTGGGTCGTTGTCACCATCCACCAAAGACGTGCTGGGACTCTTCACCTCAGGCTGTTTTCCACCAAGCCTTTCCTCAACTCCTGTTGGTGTAGTAACCTTCTTTACTTGCCCAGGAAGGTCTTTTTCAGGTACTTTCCCACCAGCATTCATAATATCCAAAACTGACGAATTCAAGCAAGCTGTTGTCACAAGATGACTGTCAGTCTCGGATGGAAGGCATCCAGGAAGCATACCGACTGAAGTGTGGCCACTGTTTGGACTTATGGCATCGGACACCTTGTCCGGAACACTCGAAAAATCTGGAGACTTTGCCATGTGCTGCCAGCGACTGTTGCAGTAGTGCTTCTTGTGAACTAAGTAGTTATCTAGATTATTGAAGGTGATGTTGCATTCAAAGCAGGTCGCTCCTTTGGGCATGAGAGGACTGTAGATGACAGGAGGGTAGCTGTTCCCTCCATGGCGTAGCCTGCGATGCACCAGCTCTGACATTTTTGCTAGAATCTCAGATGCTTGTGGTACCACAGAAATGTCCTGGGAGAAAGCAAACTGTGACAAGAATGGACCCATGGGGAAGGTTGGTCCCATGTTGTGCTGGACCGGTGAGGAAGCTAGCCGTGGACTAGAGGGTTCTGACTTGATTCTGGTGTAAGAGAAACTAGCCTTACTTCCTGGGTGACTTTCTCCCTTCTGCAGTCCTAGTATAGTTTTTTTCTCAGGTCTTTCGAGTTCTCCATCAGGACTGTTGGCCTTATTAGGTGTGCTCTTGGGACTTTGCATAACCACATCCTTCCTGCCTGACAGTTCTGCTCGTACTGCTTGTAGGCTTTCTTCTCCGCCTCTTGGGGAGTTCTCGCTGTCGCTCTCCCTGTGAATCTTCCCAGTGTGTCCGTGTAAGTCTTGATGCTGCAGCAGTTCCCTATGGTTCTGGAAGCTGATGTGGCAGTGATTGCATCTGAAGGCTGCCTGTGACAGGTGTGAAAGGATGTGGTGCTGGAATGTAAGGAGTGAATCTGCTGTGAAGTTACAGATTGTGCATTTCAAGCTGGTGCCAGGGGGAAGAGACTCCTCCATTTTGACACCTGTGAGAAAAAAAAAGACATTTGTTTTTGTTAATCTTGCATTTCCACTAATTTTACACTGAGTCTGCTTGTAGCATTTCGGATGTCTATTTCCTGGACACATTTTACTGCCTGATGGTGATTATTTGATCAGTGATTATTTGCTAAAACTTATTTCTTGTACTTATATACATAGAATTTCAGTTAATTTTAATATTAACAATGGTAGACGTTTGGCTAGACTGAACAGCCAAACAGTGAAATAAAATTAAGACGGGAATAAATATTTTTATAAATGTATCTTTAATATGCATTTGTTATATATGTTTTTATTTATTTTGATCAAATACTTAATTTGCAAATGCGCAAATGTACTAATGGTACAGGATACTCACTACTGTGTGAGCTTAAGTGCATCTCCAGAGCACGAGGGTTGCTGAAGCTCTTGTTGCATTGTGGGAAAGGGCAGATACTGGAAGTTTGGTGGGAATTGCTGTCAGTCTCTTCAGAGACGTTATCAGGGTCCCTCTGCCGCCCACTGCAGTAATACATCAGGTGGGCCTGAAGGTTCCTCTCACTCCTGTACCATATCCCACATGCTTTACAGGGGAATATGTCCTCTGAAACACAGAGACAAGCACATGAAGGCAAAACTACTGTACAAACACTGCTCCAACAGTTTTGCTGAGTTTAACTCAGATAAAGTGTTTAATTTGACACATTTAGTTTTTTTTTCAGTAGTATTTTGAATGAAATTGCATCATGAATGCATTTCTTTACAACTCTATTACCTATAGGGGATATATCAGAAGGGGCATTAAGAGTGTTTGGGACATCTGAATGATCAGTTCACATGCACAGCTCAAATAAAAGTTTTAAATGACTGCTCTGATGTTGCATGGCAACAGAGATGATTCCAGTAGGCTTGTGCCCTTTCCTCAAGGGCAAATGAAAACGTTGCACCATCTGCTAACAGCATCTTCTGTGTCAAGCTGAACTCTAGACTTCCCTGATAAAGTCAACAAACAAAGCATTTGGCAAATGGCTCAAATTTTCCAATTACAAGGTTGGTCAGAGTCCAGATATGTTTACTGTACCCCTTAACTGAAGGGCAGAACATCACATCCCCCAAGAAGATGTTAATCTGTGAATAACTACAGCATACTCTGTTTTCATTGTAATACATGTGTGTGTGTGTAACATGTTCTGAACTGGCTCAAATGATTGGTCGGAGAGCTCAACGGTGCAGCCACAGGAACAGGTGAGACCCCATATGCAGCAATATTGTGGCCAAGTTTTACAGCGAGACTCAACCGTATGGCTTCATTGTAAAAGTATGTTGACAGTTATTAGTTTTGATTTGCTGCATGCATGTTTATTATGCCTATGGATAGTTATTAAGTTTGTGTGTACACAGAAGCAGAGCTTACTGTTGACTATAGCTGTTGGTAATATGGAGGCCATGGCAGCTTGCTGGGGCAGGAGCTGGATGGTGTCCAGAAGACGTGCTGGGTACATGCCCTCACCGAGAGACATGTGACTGACCGCCTGCAATCGAGAGTCAAAGTCCACTGCGAATGCCACCAGCTCTTCACCTTCCATCATGTTCTTGGTCGTGGTGCACCACAACTGACCACCTGTATGACAGAAGAAACCACACATTAACACTGCTGCATTTAGACACTTAGGGTTAAAATGTATGCAAAAGTTTCACATGTAAAAACTGATTTAAATATGTATTAGTTTGACCTTTTTTATGATGCATTTAAATTAAGTAAAAAAAAAAAATTCTTTAAAGGTGAAGTGTGTAATTTTATGTTAATGAAATTCATATTAATATACTCATCCCCTTTTGTCTTAATATTCAGAGAAAACTATACAAGCAAATAATTTGCAGTATAGAAAAAAATAAAAAAAAAACTACGCAAGTCTGAGATTTTTTTTTTTTTTTCGCTGGACCATCAGTTCAGATTTCTACTTGACCTGCCAATGTTTTTTAACTCAACACATTTTTTTTTTTAATACATTTTAATATACACTATACCATTCAAATGTTTGGGGCCAGTAATATATATTTTTAAATTAATACTTATTTAGCAAGGATGCAAAGACTTTTACAATGTTATCAAATATATATTTCAAATAAATGTTGTTATTTTTATGTTTATATTATGGTAATAATATGACCAACACAAGAAATAAATAACATTTTAAAATATATTAAAATAGAAAATATTAAAAAGTAATATTTCACAGAATTCCAGTTTTTTTTTTTTTTTTTAATCAAATAAATGCAACCTTGGTGATAATAAGAGACTTTTTTCAAAAACATTAAAAATCTTACCGACCCCAAATTTTTGACCTTTGGTCTGTCATATTATATTTAAAATCATAATTAGTAGTCTAGAATAATTTTATTTTATAGTTTTTGCATGTACCATTTATTATTAAAACAAATGCCGAGTTTACTGGAAAGAACAGCCATAAATTCATACAAAAATGGTAAAACACTTGTCGAACAAATGGAATTTGGGAAGTATTCCGGAAACCTGTTTGAAAACAAAACACTCTCTTTGCAATTTGCCTGGTGATGTTACACACTTCATCTTTTATTAATCATGTTGCTCTAAAGGGATGGTCTGTCTTTACGGTCTACTGAACATCTAACATTCCAAGTTCAGATCAAACACTCTGCTTGAGCATTTTGAATACATTCAGAAAAGACAGAAGAAAAGAAAAAAAAGGAGGGAGGGGGGGTTAGATGGAAAGTCAGTGGAAGGGTTTAAGCTCAGATTGCATTTATCTTTGCACACGGAAGGATTTCAGCCGCACTTCATTTGCCATTCAAGAGATTAATGTTTTAAATATGACTAGTTACAGAAAAATCTGGCTTCCGAGATAACAACAAACTATGATACGCAGATGCTAAATGGCAGAATTAGAACATTGTTTCAGTAGGGAAGCTGAACAATTAATTAAAGCTCTCTGTTAGAGATGTGCAAACACACTGACGGAGCTTCAGAGAGGAAGATGAGCTGCACTTTCAGAGAAACTGTTGGGAAGGTAAGGAGAGAAACAGGAAGGGAATGTAATTCCTGAAAAAGGTCACATTTACAAACATGAGTCATTTGACTCACCGACTATTCAACTACTTTTCTGAACAACTAGTTGTCTAATAAAAAGAAGCAGTTGTGCAAATGCTAATCAGCACACATTTAAGGAGAAATCTGAGGATGAAATCATTAAATAATCAAAGTAATACTCTATTTTCAAGCGGTGACCAAAAGTAAAAGACATACAGTCAGATCAAATATATAAAAAGAAAGTTAGAGATTAAAATGGTTTTCTAATACAGGCACTGACTGCGAAGCTTCTCTGTGCTGAAAAAGCGTGACTGCTGCCTGAAAGAGCAGCTTATCAACGTGTGAATCTGCAGCAGGGAGACACACTCTTCAAACGGGTCCTCTTCATCAGCGGGATCCTGTCACACACCACACACTGCCTGGAGAGGCTCTCTCGATCCTTATCTCCTAATTAAAATAACAAAAACCGCCATCGCCATCAGCGCAGATCAAAACTGTCACCTGTAACAGCAGAAGGGCGCAAGTCACCTCTGCCTGCTCACGAGTACTGCAGGAAGTTACATGAAGAACTTATTACTTACATGTACACTAGAAAAAGAGGCAGAAATGTGATGTACAAAGGGCACCACAATCGCTGCTGCATTGTGGGATGGCCCGTGAGTTGTGGCGTCAAAACAGATCACTGGCAAACATTGAGACTGCACAGAAATAAGGTGTAATAAAAATCAAAACAATAGAAGTGTTGCTGTCATGTCCTTCTCCAATCTTGCAAGTTTACGGTTTACAGAAGTGGTTTTCTACTCTTTTTGCTTCAGGTTCTAGAATCTACACTGGACATCAAGTGGTGATCCAACACATCACATTCAGTATCATACAAGTGTTATTTTAGTATTATTCATATAATATTGCAGTATTTAGTAATATTGGAAATTAACTTTTAATTTTATATTTAAAGTTTTCATTTTAAAATTAATTTTGTTATGTGCTTTTCTCATTTATATTAGTTTTTTTTTATATATTTGTATTAGGCTGTCTTTTTTTTTTTTTTTATTTTTTACTCCAGTTTACTTTTAGTAATTAGTACTCCAATTTCACCTTATTTTAAGTTAGTTGCCAAACCAAAATCTAGAATTTTCATTTATGATTTTTTACAGTTTCATCAAAAAAAAAAACAATAAAAACATAGTATCATATAAAATAAGAATATGCTTAAATAATTGAGAATTAATAAAGTCAACAAATATCAGCAAATCCTAAATTATTGTCATGACTTTTTTAAAGGGGTCATGAACTGAGAAATCAAAATTCCCTTGATCTTTTAACATGTGAGAGGTCATTGTACTATAAAAAACATCCTGTGAGATTCAGAACTCAAAACATTCTCATTAGTCTAAAATTAGCCTATATTGAAGTCAATCTGTCAAATCGACAGCTTGTGGAATGTGCCACTTTATGACGTTATAGTGTGGCTAAACCACGCCTCCGCAGAAGAAGATCAACGGCTGCTTCTACATCACTGCCTGTTTAGCTAACACAAAAAATCAAATGATAAAGATGCTCTGAAGAAAACAAGTCTTTGCATTGCCTTCTTTCTGATCCCAACATTAGTAAAGAGTGGATGAACTTTATTTTTAAGATCCAGACTGCATCAGTAAGAACTAGGACCTTTGTTCATTCATTTTTATCGTGGATTCATTTACATACAAGGCACAATTCAATGCTGGATTTTCAGAAAGACTGAAAATAAAAGATGATGATGTGCCAACTATATTGGATCTGACAGTAATGTGTGAGGAACTGTTTTTATTATGTGCTCACTATTTCTTTGTCTGTTATTACAGATCGTAAACAACTACCATATATGTAAATTAAAACTAAATCACATAAATAAAAACCTATAAAACATGTAGACTGTCAAACACATGCAACTGTTAGCCAATAGCAGTGGGCGTTTACACATTTAAACAAAGCGATCTGATGAGGGGGTCAAAACAGGACTGAAAATAGCCTATTATTTCTAAATTATGTTTTTGATGTTAAAATCTTGATAATATTATAAGTGGACCTCAGAGAGCTGTACAAAATAATAAAAAAGGCAGTTCATGACCCCTTTAAAATGCATAAAGAAATACAGAATTAATTTCTAATAAATCAGAACATGCAACCTACCAGTTAAAAAATACAGCTGCCAGTTATCATCTTGGAAAGAAAGATGCATTTTTAATCAGATTTATTAAAACATTTGTAACTTTTGTCAGTATAGTAAAAAAGAGAAAAAAATGCATGATGTTACCATCCATCACACTGGAAATGACAGTTCAACTTGAGCTCTTTGCATTGTGGGATACACGGACTGTTTACTGTATACTGCACATTTTATTTTTGGCAAATGCAGCAGAAAATTAGCATAGAGTGCATGGTCTTCTAAATACTGCAGAACAAATAAGAGTAATATGCCAATATTCTATGTCAACCGAAAGCTAACTTCATGCAGCGGTGAACAAAAGGCTGACTCAAACCCTTCGCAGGTATGGACGGTCAGGCCAGCCTCTTTGAAATTAAATTAGTGTAGAAACATTTCCAACCGGTTCGCCTCCTCAACTCAAGGTGCTCGCAGGGTTAAAGAGTCAAACTTAAAGAAACATCCACAGTTCAGATGGAGACTTCCTGTCTGTGCCATTGCAAGTTCACACACTGAAATACACAGGTCGATGGACGGCCCTAAAGTGAGAGTGCACACGCAGGAGACACGGGACCCTGGCTGAAAAGCGTAGCCAGCGCGGTGCTGCTTTCGCCTGTGAGCTGTCTGCAGCAGAAGGCCTTTGTGCTGTGGCCAATGCAGTCGCACTGAAGCCTATTGTCTCTGTCCTCCTGCAGCACACCTGATAAAAGAATAAAGAACTATGACATATTCCAAAAACAATGGAGGAATTAAGGACACACAATAAGCCAGCTGCTTCATTAAAACAATCAAAACCCGGTATCCTGTACACAGTCCAGATAACTTAAAAAAAGGTTCTTTTCATACAATCTCATGCTATATAATCCACTAGTGCAGGCTTGTCCTCACAGCCTAAACTCCCCCCTTTTTTCACATTAATGATGCTTTTAAACACTTACTTAAAGATGTTCAAATAAAGGAATTACAGGAGGGTTCAGCATTATGCAATTACATGTGTAAGTCTGTGCCGTTCTAATCAAACGCACCAGGATGAGCCGCAGACTGAAGCCCTCAGAGGCGCCTAACGCAGGGCATGAGCACTTTGAATGATCACTTTAAAAGATCGACCATGTTGTAAAAGCACAAAACAAGCCTGTCTAGCTCTCATTTGCTTTCTCTTTCTGTCTTTTTGTGGCAAAAGCTGACAGAAGGGTTGGCTAATGAACTGGCCGGAGCACAGCTACTCAAATGTTTGCATGTGTAAACAGTGAAAGACTTTAATAGTTTGTTGTAAAATTCATAGTTAAACACATCCGTGTTTGTTTCTCCCATCTGTCCAGAAAAACGGCTGCATCAGAGGCCGTAACGGCAGTGTGGAGCACAAACCTTAACACTATGCAATAATTGACACTGGGACAAAAGAAGGCAAACGCATCCTTTATATTTTGTGTCAATAAAGGTGTATTTGATGTTTAAAATGTATGTCATCCTTCCAGGAAATTTGGGCGGCTTTACCTTGAGACATTCAGTAATTCATTCACTACATGCAAAGCACCCCCCCCACACAAAAAAACAGGGATAATAATAATAATAATAATAATAATAATAATAATAATAATAATAATAATAACAACAATACAAGCATAAGTAAAAAACAGTTCTTAAATGGTGGGTCTCTACCCAAACATTGGTTGCAGGCTGTTCAGATTGGACAGTAGAGGAATGCCAATGCTAAATGCCAATTAAATCATTGCCCAAAATATTTTAATTATTTATTAAAAGGAAAAATGCTACTCAAAACAACAGTTTTTCTTTCTTAAATCATGAAAGTCATTTATTTATCACATGCAATAATTTCTAATTCAATCAATTCCCAATGAATAAATCAATTCCCTCCCTACATTCTTTCTAGTTGACTAATGTGTTTCACTTGGAAATACATTCCGATTATGGAAGTAAAATGGGTTGCATTTCATGCTGGCTTAACCCCCCACCCACCCCTTAAAAAACCTTGCCTGGTTAAGACTCATACAGCATTAAAATATTGCACTAATTTTGAACTTCATGTGAATGCACACCTACAGATTGAACCTCAGTTATTGTAAGAAAAAAAAAAAAACCATACAGCAAGTCTCAAAAGAGTCTTGCTACTGATAAGCCATCAGACTGATACGTTCCGTCTCAATGTCAACGATCAATGTGTATGGCCATAAGGGGGCACTGTTCCCATACTGTAATACAGATCTGACCTATCAGAGCTCTCTCTGCTCATCCCAAAACCACACTAGACCAGTCTCAGTTACACAGCTACTTGTCCCCTCCATGTTTCCCTGAAAAGACAGGTTTTTGTAAGCATTTCAACCATGTCTTATAGTGACTGTTTTGCAGTATTTTCAGAAGCATACATGACTGACACCATGAGAATTATTGTACACATGCTTGCATTCTTTGCAGATGGGATGCACATTTATGAAAGAGAGTAAATCAAATGAAAGTAGCCGTATTAGCACATAAAGTATAAATTATATGCATTATAATAATGTAATGCAGTATAGTACTGTGTAGTGTAGTACAGTACACTGCTATGTTGTGTGAAATGCAGTACAGTACAGACTATGGCAGAGTACAGTCATGAGTATCTGCAATGACAGAACAAAATAAATTTGAAATTTCTTTTCAACATTACAAATTCCATCTCAAAACATTAGGTTTCTAGCTCTGATCAGATACAGAAATGTATTTATAATACTGAATGATTTATAATAGTAAAAATTTGATGTTTATTTAATGATTAAAAGCTGATTTTGACAAATCCCTTCAGAAGTACTTTTCATTTGCATATTTGAGAATCACACTGACAAAAGCTTTCATTTACTGTGTTTACAGCAACAGCTGTGATGAGAATTAGCATTAAAAACACATCCGCTCATCAGTTTAACGTCAAGCCCAAACTCTGTTTACACATCACACGAATGTTGCAAAAACATTTATGGATGAAAAGCAAGCATCACACAGCAGAAAATAAATATATTTGGCCTGAAATTACACATTTTTTTGTACATGCATCATTATGAAAAAAATTATAGAATTTGATCTAGTTTTTCATTAATTAGCTCACTCATCATGAAAAATCTTGTTAATACACTGAATGCAGATTTGAACTACTAAGAGTAAAAGAGAGCGTTAAGCAAACATTCTCACCGAGAGCAGTGCTCACTTCGTCAGGTTACTGCGTATTGGTTGCGGCTAGTCGACATGTGTTTACTGCGGCCCCCGCTGGGAGGGACACACACATGCCACCCGTCTTGACCATCAGTGTTAATGGGACGTCACGCCTTCGTGGCAGCGGGGAGCGGTAGTGTTGAGCTGTGCAGCAGACCCCCAGCTGTGGTCAGTGGCCCGCGTCCCCTTCCCAGCATGCTCCATGCTGGGGAGCAGGTGAACGGCCGGGCTCCAGCGGGACCGCTCTCTTCCAACATGGCTCCATCCCCGTGCCACATGGGCCCGTGGACGCTTGCCCTCATGCAAATGCACGGCCTGGAAAAATGGCTCCTTCTCCTCTTTGGAAACCTCGACTCAGCCGTCTGGCAGTGGCATTTTTTCATGGGAGATTGAGCCAGATTGATGCACCTGTCAACCATTTTGGAAGATGACGGATCGCTACGACATGAACAAATCACAGGAGGAGAGCTGACAAAGATGTCTCACAGTGGAAGTGCATTCTGGGAAAAGAGCCATTTGAGGATAAGGTGTATCTTTTTTTATAATAATACAGTAAGCCAGGGTTTCCCAAATGGGGGTTTGCATACCCCTGGGGGTTCATGAGGAAACTGCAGGGGGTTTGTGTGTTGATGAAAATCTAATAATGAATTATATCCAAATCAAAATTAAAATAAATAAATGGGCTTGTCCGATAATCGTGAAATAGGTTAGTGCAATTATCAAACAAAAGGCCATAATTTAATTAAATAACTGTATAGATGCTCTGCTTGTTTTAAGAGAAATGTGGCAGCCATTTAAAAGCACAAGGATTTAAAATGTTTAAAGGTCGAGGGTTTGTAAGACATAGTTTAAGATATTAATGTATAACTTGTAGTGTAAAATAAGATTGCCATTATAATTATCAAATATTAATTTGTGTAATGATATAATATAATTGTAAGTGTAATTTACAGTAATACATTTCTGGCTTAATTTCTGTAATTTGAATTAAAACAATAATTATTAATAATTTATTATTATTTATTATTATTAATAAATTATTCAATTTGATTGGGTTCCCAAGCAAATAATTATAATAATAATACAAATATGAATATTAAACCAAAAAAATAAAATAGTAATAATTATTATTTTTGCAACTGTGTTTCAAAAATTTAAATAAAAAAAAATTAAAAATTTTATGAACCCAATCAAATTCATCTGTTTATAATGCTAATGGCGTAAGAAGACATCATTTTTGCAACTGTGTTTCGTAATGCTAATGGCATAAGACATCACCTACAATCCTTCCTGAAAAACCTGAACTCCTGCAGCACAACCCTTCTGTAATTCCACAATTGCACAAAGCACGAGCTAATTACGCCCGCCGTCGCTTCGAGCGTCTGAAATAAACAGTCAGTGGCTAAAGGATCTAATTGCGTTTGTCTGCTGGTGCGAAGGGAGGACACTGCTGCCCTTGCACAGTGCCATGCTGTCATCCTGGCACAGCCCGTCCACTGCCCCAGGTACTGCCACACGGCCATCTGGAGCTGACATCTGCCTCTCTATTGATCATAAGGGTTTAGCACTTGATCAAACAGACTGCGACAGGAAATTGCTCTTTTCCCCACAGTAAAGGTGGGCGGCAGGCACGAGGGTAATAGAGTGGAACAGATTCACTGGGTCTCGCCGCAGCACACACCAGCCCTGGCATCCACAGCAAATGTGGAACAGGCACTGGTGGGAACGCTGTGCCAGGGTGTGCCCACTTCAGCTGGTGTGTGTGTGTGTGGCAAGACAGCCATCCCAGGAGAAGAAATAAAGCGGTAAAAGCACTGTTTTGAAAAAGAAAATCCTTCCCGCTGATGTCTACAGCATCATTAAAATCATTCTCGATATGCGTTGAAAGGTTTCACTTTGCAGCATGCTTTGGAAAATGACACAAAATGGCAAAAGTTTGGAAAGGTGTCAAAAACAAACCCAAATATATCCCAAAATATTTACAGGGATAAATGCGGCAGATGGGGAACGTTCTGCTTTTTCAGACGCAAACATACTCCGTAGCTCAGGATATGCTGAATACAGGAACATTTTAATGAGAGCAAAACATCTGCTAAACTCCTCATGCTAGTCAAGTGAACCACTTCTACAAAACACTCAACAATTCATAACATTTATACAAATTTAAAACTTTGAGTTACAGAAAACACAATGTTTAATATGTTTATATTGTTATGAAAATAAATGAAATATAAACTGACTTAATTTGCTTTATATAGAGCAAATAAAGACAATTTAATTAATTATAAAATTGTCTTTATTTGCTTTATATACCATGGCTCCAATTATTTGGACATTTCAGACATGCGTAAAAATGGCTAAATCATTGCATTATATAATCATTGCCAAAATGACAATAATATAAAATGCATGGTGCATTTGCAGCTATGCGTCAGTGTAAAACAGATATTTTACATTTCATATGTTCACAACACACTTTACCCCTTTATACATGTGCTGACGTCACATTTTCCCCAGCCAGCAGAAACAGCAGACATGTGTAATTCAGCTCATGTTAAGTTTGTTATTCACTCCTCCCTCCCTGCCCCTCATTTCTCCTTCCCGCCGCTGATTAAACCTGCGACCGCTCCCTGTCTCACATTTCCATTCAATCTCAGGGCACCAAAAGCCAGATGCACAAGGTGCTTCCACTTTTGCTGCTTTGCAAAGCAATAGAGAGAGACAGAAAGAGAGAGAGATTCCTGTAGCCCAAGGAAGAACAAGTTGAAAGTGCGAAGGAGGAGGAAAAAAATATGACCAGGGGATGTGATAAAAAATTATCAGCGAGTGTGTTTTCCTGTTTGGTTTTAATCTACATTTAATTAAATTCTTATCTGCTGTATGCTTATGGCTGCATTTGAATGGCACGACTGCATTCATTATGAATGGTAAAATTGAACTTGGCACATTGTGTGTGGCCCAATAAAGCAACAAGGCTCACTGCGGTGCATGCAGGAAGAAATCAAGTCAATTAAGACGCTCTTTAAATTACCTCTGTATCAAAACAAGGAACGCAGCACACTCCATAATAGAATCCTGACAGGCAGAATGCAAACAGTTACTGTGTTTAATATACAGCCTGTCGCATGAGCTCGTCCCGTCCTGAGGGCCCAGATTTACTGGCCTGAGAGGGACCGAATTAAGGTCGTTACATCAAGAGGTCAAATTAAATGCATTTGTATAAAATTCCAAACTGTAAAAATACATCTCCAGTCTCAACCAGTGGGGTGAGTTTAGGGCGGGACTATGAGTCTGTTTGACCAATGGCAGAGAGGAAACATGCTTAAAAACAATGATTATTTTTAGAAGAAATCTCAATAATTTCCCCCCTTTTTTAAACTTCTATTCAGCAAGGACACATTCAATTGATCAAAGGTGACGGTAAACACATTTATAATGACAAAAATGATTTCTATTTCAAATAAACAGTGTTCTTTTCAACTTTCTGTTGATCAAAAACTCCTGAAAAAATGTATCATGGTTTCCACCAAAATATTAAGCAACTGTTTTTAACATTGATAATGATATTAAATGATCATTTCTGAAGGATCATGTGATACTGAAGACTGGAGTAATGATGCTGAAAATTCAGCTTTGCATCACAGGAATACATGATATTTTAAACGATATTCAATAAGAAAACAGTTATTTTGAATTGTAATAATATTTCACAATATTACTGTTTTTAGTGAATTTAACTAAAAATGCATCCTTAGTAAGCATAAGAGACTTCTAGCAAAACATGTAACAAAAATGTAACAATGTTTTATTTCAACGCTAGTGTTTGTGCTGATATGCACCTTCATTTTATAGTGCTACACTCTTCCTGTATGTGAACGATGACCTCATTTGTGTCTATTTTTGTTCCTCCCAAAACGTTTTTAGGAAAAACAACATTCAGACTGACAAAAAAAAAAATCTGTAATGAGTCAATAACCACAGATTCTAAGCATGTTTAAAGACTTGCACTATGTCAGAATTAAAGCAGACGTACATGTGCTACATCAAAAAGTGAGCAGTGATGCACAGCAATGTCTTTGACGAAGAGCAGGATTTGCAGGATTCCATATGGCAGAGAGCAATTCATCAGAGGAAGGACAGAATGAGAGAGTCACAACGCAGACGCTACAGTCAGACCTGCCAAAATCCTTAAATTCAGATCAGGCCTTTGCACGTGTGTGTGAGATAGATGAATGGCCTCGGTGCGTTGCAGAGGGATCGCAACAGATAATCGCGTCTCTCTCGAGTGGCGGCGCAGCACTCAGATCTGCTCTTTTAAAATAATGTAGAGGGAGTAAAGTGTCTCCAAAAGCCCCTGCGTGCAGGTTATCTCGGGCATTCTGTGTTTGCCGTTTAAATCTTAACGGGACACGAGCAGGTGCGGAGAGCAAATACATCTGGAGTGGATAGGAACTGGAGTGGAAATGTTGCAGGGGATGGAAAGATTATCTGTCGCATGGGTCTACCGAGATGAAAGTCTCTTCCGATGGCTTTTATTCCCTCCACATAAAGAAGGAGAGAAAACTGGGGTGAAAAAAAAACAAAACAATGAAATGTGCAGTACACCTTGTACGACTCAATTTTATGATGCCCATTACCTCACTTCCACCACACTCTCAGAAATAAAGGTACAACAGCTGTAACTGGGGCGGTACCTTTCCACAGGGTAGGTATTTGTACCTAAAGGATCCATTTTGGTACTTTAAAAGTACATATTAGTACTTAAAGTGTACATATTAGAACCTAATAGGTACAAAAGTGTACCTTTTGAAAGGGTACAGCCCCAGGACAGTACAGCTTCTGTACTTGTATTTCTGAGAGTGCATCACACTTCTAACTGCACAAACGTCACTGATCATCAACTGTTGGGGAGAAACTAACAAAACATAGTGCTACTAACCCAACTACATGTTTTACATTGCATTGGTAAACCTGATTCATTTTAGTGAATCAGTTAGTTCAGATGATTAATTTGAAAGAACTCATTAAATACTACCTAAAATACCATAATTTTATGGTTAATTTGACTATATCACATTATTTATTATATATTATTATTTATTTTTAATGTCATATACGTTATATATAATTATTGCAATGTTATATATTTTGCTATAAAAATAAACTAATAATAATAATTGCAATTACATATTTATGTTTGCTGTTTATTTATTTTCACTAATTCATTTGTAATCCAGTGCAAACAGACTATTTAACTTATTATTAAACTATTGATTTTTGCTTACACCATATATATTTTACATTTTCTTTTTGTACAAAATAATATGTTTTTGGATGTAAATTAGCCAGTGATGCTCCTATAAAATTATATAATATTTGTATAATTATTTATATAATTTTATATATTATAATGTATAATACTAAATATAATTTTTATAACAATATAATTTATATTCACATTTAAACTGTTTATTTAAATAATTGTATTTGTATTTTTATAAATCATTTAATTATTATTTAAACTATATATTAATTATTTATAATATATAACTTACATATATTTCTGTTATTTATAACATGTACAATAAAATTCAATTTTTTAAAATTTGAATTAGATTCTGGTGCTAAATTATAGTGTTCATAGTGTTACTATGTCTAAATTTACTGGTGGTGGTTAGGGTTCAATACTGTTAATAAATAATGAACTAATTAATAAGTGATTAACTATACTGTTTAGGCAAAGTTAGCTACACTACAAGTCATTAACAACTACTGTTAAATTTAAGTTTTTTTGGGGGGGGGCAGTGTACAGTAAGTACATATACTGCACATTCATGAAACAATACAATAGCTGCAACATAGTTGATACATTTTGCTAGCAGCTTGCAAAGTCTTACACTTTAAATCATAAGTAGTTTCTACCTTGGCAAGCTACAGTGTTAAAGTAGCTTCTGCAACACTAGCATGTACAGTCAAGACCTGCAGATTCACTGCCGTCCTCCAACCACAATTCAAGAGAACTTTATTTATGCTGCCATTTAAAAATGACGTGGGTCAAATACATATCACATCTCTCTCGCTCTTTAATGACAGTGGATTATAGATTGCTCTTTTGTTTATCTTTTAAATGAACACACATACATGCATCATGCCAGTCTATGGCAGTTGCGTTTGATATGCTGTCTGAATGATTCATTTAGCTTGTGGTTTCAGTTGTCTCTGTAATTGACCGATGCCACCGGCACGTGACATCATCACCCGTTTGTTATCTGTGCGGTGGCCCCATTTTGGTCGCGTTGAACAGCGGGTCTATGAACTTCTCACGGTTGATGACAGAGACTGAAAATTAACCCAACTTCTCATTATCATCATAAAGCATTTCTTCAGCGACAGTTTAACACCTGCAACCTTCATTTGCACATGCTAAAACAATGCAAAATAGCAAGTGTTTTTATTCTGCAGGTAATGTATGCACTTCATACAGAATATTCATTTTTGAGCATCAAACCCATGAGTTTGGAATATTCATTTTACTTACTTTACATATACTCTTCTGCAATGTGAAAAAAATCATAATAATTATATTTATTTATTGATTTTTTTGGACCAAAGCCATTTTTTATAATAATAATCTTTATACATAGTTTTTATAAACTTGTGGGAAAAATTAATTGACTCATCAGGTGTTTGCAGAATGATCTAGTCTGCATAAGCCAGTTTCAAAATAATGCTATTTATACATTGTTGCAGTTTATTCTACGTCTCCTTGTCTCCTCGTTCCAGTGAATTGTGACAGCAGTATGTGCAGTAAATGCAAAAATTTCTACTATGAAGTAGTGATAATTAATTTATATATAATTTAATCTATAAAATGTAATTAATTAAATTTTTTTAATTATGATGATTATTATTATTATTATTATTACACTCAGTTTATGAGTGAAAAGAACATTTTGAGAAAATTATTTCTAGCATTTTTTTTTACGCCATGTCAATTTTGACCGGGAACACCACAAATGTAACAAGGTGGGAAAAAAATATGTGAAATGTACAAAAATTTTACCCCCAAACTCCGCCCCGCCTTTTTTTTTTTTACAAAAATTATTTTTTATAGTTTTTATACCCTGTGCGAAAAGGTCAAAAGGTTCCAGTCCAATCCAATGAAATAACTTTACCTAGCATTTTCAGGAAAAAGTAAATCCTAAAGAAATGGTGCCTGAACTAGTCGCTAAAATATGTACCTGCATAAAATATTCCTCCAAAAAATAGAAATATACACAAATATTAACCTAAACTTGTGGAGTTTATTAAACATTAAAAAAGACTAATTTACTACCATTATAAAAATAAATTATGATTTTTAGCTGGATAAAAGTTTACTGCCCTTTTAGGTGCGACGAAAGCTTCAAATCATAGCAAATTTGCCAGATCTTCTAATATGGAAACTCTGCACAATCATTTGACAAGAAATTTTGTACTTGTACAAAATCTAGTCAACTTGTCATCAATCAGGTGTTGGCAGAATAATCTACTCTGCAATTATTTACAAAAAGTGTTGTTTTTGTCTTGAAAAGTTCACAATATATCCTGATATAATCCTGCCAAATCCAGCACGCGGAATACATTTGGTTTTTCTAATTTTAATTTAAATATGGATATTTGTGGACAGCCAGTGGTGCGGGTAACACACTGCCATCATTCGCTGAGTCTTTCTCTGGCTGGCTGAGCTAAGCAGGTTTAGAAGGACACTCTCCAATGAGACGAGCCGGAGTCTTTGGCAGGAGCGTCACAGCAGTCCAGTTATCCTCCGAGAAACTCTCTGGGCCAGCTGTGATGCGTGCGGCTCGGGTTTATTGATCGCTTCCACCAGCTACAGCGCATCAAGCCCAAATCTGGGACCATCGTTTGAGTCCGGACGCCCCCCACACCTCATTAACGGCGCTTTGACAGACCACGGCACTAATGCGGCCTTAATCTGCTCCAAATCACTCTAAATGTCAAGCTTGGGCAGGGGACTTTCTGGCTCAATGCACCAAGCGCTTAGCGGACAGCATGCTTGCCCCGAAGCCCTGTCTCTGCAACTGCCACCATCCCCGCCAATGAAAAAACCCACCGAGCCCCTGATCTCAACGCATTTCTGCTTTCAACTTTTGTTTCAGTGCAGCATTAACATGCACTTTTTAACCCACACCCTCGCTCGCTCTCATCCTTAATGAGAAACAACATCTCTAGCTGAAGGAGACTGAACATATTACAGAGAGAGAGAGAGAGAGAGAGACTTGGGCTGTTTATTAATAATCGAGTTGTGGAATGTTATCAACTCACACACAATCCGACCAATAGTTTGCCCTGATGGTAGCTGGGTTCCTCATTAGCTGAACATATTTAATCCAGAAGTTTCTTATCAAATGTCACACCTGCATCTCCAAATGGCATTTCCACATTCAGTGGCATGTATTTGGGAGATGACGCTCCAAGGTGCTTTACGGAGATTAAGCGGCAGAGAGAGTGCAAGCTTATTTTATCATTTAGCGGGTCTGGAATGAATCCAAGGAGTTTTTGTCTTGTTGTTGTAATTAGAAAGCCTTTTAAGTGATAACAGCTGCATAGGAATATGAATATGGAGCGATTGGGCCTGTTCTTTTCTCTTTTTCCAACCTCCCCCCTCATATTTTCTTTTTTTTTTCTCCTTTTCAGTTGTTGAATGCAGCGTTTTTGTTGTATGCTGTAGCAAGGATTAACTCTGGCTTCTGAAGTTTAATGAAAGACTTGAAAGTAGGCAAACGCCCCATTGGGGAACTCACTCACTTTTGGGCTTTTTTCCACTCCTGACAACATTTTCCTCCATAAAAAAATCAAAGGACAACCGTGACCGGAACGCTTTCTCTGTGGACTGATGCTAACACAATAAATCACTCTCTCCTGTGCTGATGAACCAGGACACTTCAAGAGGACATTTGGTTTACCTACAAGACAGCAATTCTAACCTCACACACCATAACCAGTGATGAGGGTAATACGTTACATAATTTTTTCATAAAGATTTCTTGTTTGAAAGTATTGCATAACTTCTTGGATCTTGGATTACATAAGAGTTGCCTTTTAAAATAAATGATAGTAAAAGTTATGGGTTTAGTAAGTTTTACCATCACAGAAATAAATCATATTATTATTATATAATTACAGTTATTTTAAATTAAATTATTCAGTAAATTTTATTTGGGGTTATATTTTAGTTTGTGTTATTTTAGTGTCATTGAGATACTATTAGTTGTTATTAATATTTTGAATACATTTTTATTTATAATTTTTTTTTTCATTTTAATTTTACATTTTTGCAAATTTTGTTTTGTTTTTAGTAGTTTTTTGTTTTTTGATATATATTTATATAATTTTTTGTTTTAGTTATTTTCATACATCAAGTTTGTCTACATAAAAAAGTTGCATCGGGAAATAAAGTTTTTTTATTTATTTTTTTATTTTAGGTAACGTTCATTTTATCTTATTTAAAGAATAAAGTTTTCTTTCTTTTTTTTTTAATGGTTTTAATTTTAGTTTCAGTTTTTGTTTTAGTTACCAATAATAATTCTGTCTGAAAGATCACTGGAATTACAATTTTCCAAAAGGAAAGATATATAAAAATATAATGATTTAAATTAAATGTATATAAAGTTTATTATATTTTGAGAGAACTGTAAAAAAAAAAATAGTAATGCTCAAAATTGTGACTGTAAGAATGGAAAACTCTAATAAGAACCAATTGCACCTTTGGACCAGTACTTCAAGAACTGCAAATGTAAGTTTTATTATTTTATTTGGAGTAATTCAACATGCTTCTACTTAAAATAACAATACTATCATGTCACTATTCTCCTAGCATGAAAACAGAAGTCTGTGACAAAACCACTGCATAAAATAAAAAAAATAAAAAAATGACGACTGCAGTTCAAGTGCACACAGAGGCAAGAACCGCTTCAATCTGAACTCTCTACACTGATACTAATTTCTCAAGGTTTCACCGGCATTATCTAACGAGAAAGAGAGAGAGAGAGAAAGAGATACAGAAGGGAAGCTGGCGCTCAGTCCCTGGTGTGCATCCAGTAAAGCTGCTCACCATCAGCCCAGAGATAAGTGCAAAACTGAGAGGTATTGATCCAGTAATAGCAGCTGATGCTTTGACGCCCGACACCTTAACCCCACAGACATAATGTCACAGCCTCTTATCCCAGCCTCTTAACACAGCACGACTATCTCTCCTCGCCTGTCAGACCCCCGTAATACGCTTCTCAAAGCTCGCCCTAAATCACCCAAATCATTGCACCTTCACACATTATTTATTTTCCATCTATAACGGAGCACGAGAGGGAGGGCGCAGAGAGAGCGAGCAGCACAAAGTGATTTACAGTTCAAGTAAAAAAGGTTACGCCTGTTTTTTCTTTATTTATCCCCAAAGACCTACAACATCTGTCAAGGCGACTGTATTCTCTCAGCTCCTATCATTGTGTGGAGCTCCATGCCGCAATTATAGAGGAACTGAGGGCTGATTGTGTGAGACTACGCTGCATGACAAATACAGTGGCGAGGGCTGGGGGGGTCGGTGCACCCTCGACGGCGCAGCGGCTTAGACGCTCTCATTAACGTGGAGCTCACCACTGTAACGACGCTCTAATACAGTTGGATAGGTGTGAATAATACCTAATGCCACCTAATTACTCCAGCGCTAATATGCGGTGCGCTTCGCAACAGTGACGCCTCTAAAGTAACGGCAGTATCTGGAGAGAAATCATGCAGCTTTGAGTCACCCAAGGGTGAGCATGATAATTAACTCAATAAACTGATTTTTTATTTTATTTTTATGAGGAAGAAAGGGGGAAACAATTGCTTGAGATAAACAATTCAAATACCTTCCCATTGTTGCTGAGGTTTGCCTGAATATTGAACGTGGAATTCAAATATGGAGAGTCAAAAGGTGTTGTGCTAAGGTTCGATGTCCTGATGTCAAACATCACTGGATTTTGTGTTTCTCATCCTTGATGTCAATCTTGATGCACCACTTTTGAATAGAGTGGTGAAGGAATGACGTATTTTTTGTAGGCCTAACCAGAAGTTAGCATCACCCTGGATCCCTTGACAAAAACCCAACTGGATATTTTCACTGGCTTTTTGATTACTGCAGAAAAAAATGTTAATGATTCGTGCACGTTTTGATTATCAGGATAATCTTCACCAATGTGCACAACTTTTATGTATTGTGAACCCAAATAAACTGGCAGAAGTAAAAAGCTAAAGTTAGGCTATAAATGAACTACACCACAGTTGGATGATGTCCCCACCATTAAGCTTTTGTAACTCAAAGATGAAATAACTAATTTCATCTTTATTTAAAATCTACAATTTGTAAAGTTAGAAGAGTTTGCAAGATTGCGATTATAAATGGATTAGTGAAAAGTTGGCAAATACACAAAATAATGTTCTTTTTAGCAGCATCATATGACCCCTTAAACCACAGACTTTTTTCAGGAATATAAACAAAAACCTGAGTTAAGGCGATGGAAACGGAAGTTCAAAAATAAACTTCAAAAATGAATTCCTGCAGCACTCTAAGTTCAGACTGGAAGTTTTTAAATGTCAGTCTTTTTCTCACATAAAACTATCAAATCAAATAGCTTCAGGAAATAAATTTTTTATGTCTTTTTCATGAGAAAGAAAGGGAGAAACAGATGTAATTATGTCAAACATGATTCTTACATGTATAAGCAACTGACAGGTCATATTTGAATTGAGTGAGATATCCTTAAATAGTGAAATCATACCAATTCATATTTTTCTTTAGAGAATTAAAAAAAGAAATGGAGAAACAGTTACCAAGATAAACCAAATATCTTCACATTTATTGTTAAAATGAATGCTAAAAGGAATCATTAAATCAAATATGGTCTGTCAAGACATTTTGCCAGGCTTGACTTCATGTTCAACATTAACACCAAATTTGATGAAACTCAATTAACCATATTTGACCTGGATGAGAATGGAGCAGAATCAACTAAAGATTTCCATCACACTAGCTATCACATTGCTTCAAAAGACATTTTTCTTTCCCTTTTACTAGAAAGAAGAGAAGAAACAATTGCTTAAGATGAACAATACAAATATTTTTGCATTGTTGTTGATGTTCACTTGAATACTAAACACCATTGCTCACCTTTCAGCTTTGCAGTTTTTGTTTTAGAACTGTCAAAGGGTAGATAGGGCCTTTGCTAAAGGATATTGCCTAACGTTGACATTATATGCAAATGCTGTTTATGATCTGGCAAGCAGTACAGATCCTGTCTTGGTTGAGACTGTTCAGCCCACGGCAACTTCCCAAAGCCATGCCGCTGAATCAGGCCTCTAATGAGATCTCAAGGGCTGCAGTTAGAGCGCCACTTTGTACCGCAGCAGTTGAGACATACAGCAACAACTCAGAAGCCTCCATATGTTGCCCAGGAGGCTGAGAGACTAACCCAGCATTTCAGACAGCACAAGCGATCCTCGCTCTCTACTTCCCTTTTACCGTGAGCTCAGACACACAGTAAAGAAGGTGATGGAACATCAAGAGCTGTGCCAGTCGAGTGCAACTTTATTTACGTCCCTTCGGGCATTTGCTGCAATATCTCATCTGGTTGTGAGTGTTGAAAGGCCAATGCAAACTTACAATCCATTTGCAGTTACCAGGTGTGCTGGTAGTTGAGGAAAGCCCAGAAAAATTCAATGAATACACCCACATGCAAACACATATTTGAACACATTGATGGTGTGTGTGTATGTATATATATATATATATATATATATATATATATATACATACACACACACACACACACACACACACACACACACACACACACACACACACATATATTTTTAAAAATAATTATTTTTACATAACAATTTTATATAGGTTCAGTATTTTTTTTAAATGGAGTAGTATGGGTCCTTTTCTATGCCATTAAAGTGAAATAAATGAACATAAATATAGGAGCCAGGTAAAAATGCTCATTTTAGATGAAAATTTTAGATGGCACTTAGAGGCTTATGCATCTGAACTCTTCATATATAATAATGTAAAAATATGCATATGAAAAAAGATAAATTATTTACAATAAAACAAGTAATTCATACAAAAATACATATAGTAAATGCTTTTCTGTAATAATGTTTTAAGACTAAACATACTTCAAGTTGATGCCTCTCTAATTTTGCATGGTAACAGACAGCCATGTCTTCTGTCCCTTTAATAAAAACTGTTTCGCGCCTCACACAAAGCTGCAATCTCTGTGGTTTCCTCGACTCAATCTTTGCTCTGTCTGCCTTTGACCCTCAAAAGCAGAGAAGAAGAAGAAGTCAGCACGGCTCATTAACAAACCCTTTTTTCAACACACTGTCTCATCCTGCCAATGAAGATCTCCATCTCACAGTGGAGGAATGAATGGAAGAGATTAGGATCAGGCATATGCCATTAGCCTCAAATGAAGTGCTTCACGCTGAGGAGATAAGAGGCAGATGTGGCGAGATAGCGCGGCAGAGCAGGGAAATGGCAAAGAAAGTGTGCAAATTGGGCTTACACATCATGAAACACTATTATTACCAAATCAGCCCCAGGTTTTCCCACCCATTGTGACAAAAAGAACAAAGAGTAACAGCTAAAGAACGATTTCTTAGAGCAATCTAACACTGACCTACAAGATGTCTGAATATATCCATTCTTTTTAATATAAAATGAATCAGAGTGAATGAGAAGTTTAGTGGTAAATCTACAAAATGGCAAAAAGAAGCATTACGAAACAAGTCCATACAAATTTGTGCACTGTATTGCATGCTGTAACTAAATATCATGTCTTCATGTTCAAGAGAGAATTTGAAATGTCTGATTTGTGAATGAATCTATCAGACTGAATCGGATCTTTTCAATTAATCATTTGATTCAGTTCACAAAACCTGAAAGATTCATTCAAGAATCAGACTGATCCAGTTCTCAATGATGAATTCACATCGATTAACAGCTTACTAATTATAAGTGAATAATGACTATAAAATGGTCTGTTTGTTGCGCAATGCTTTTATATGACTTTTAGACTTTAAATATAAACATTTTATGATGCTTCTGATGCATTTGCATCCTTTTTGAATCCTGAGAGCTCTCCATTCATTGCAATCACATGAACAGAAAACAACTTATGTGTTATTTAAAATTTTCATTTTATGCTCCATGTTGTTTATCGGTTGAATTATTACCATTTCTTTAATAAACTGTCCTTGTGCATTAATTACCAACAGAATATGGTGGATGGAGTAAGTTATTCTGACTGGAATAAGAGAGCATACTGTACATTGTACAAATTAAAAATAAAAAGATACTTAAGATGCCAATTGAGGGTCCTCAGACGTCCACATTGCCCCAAATTCTCTGGAGAATCTCAAGTCCAGCCGTCAGAATTCATGAACATTCGTCTTTCTGCACAGAATATGTGTGGTCTGCTTTGGCCTTAAGCAGATGACTTGAATGTACCGCTACTAGAGTTCTTTTGTGTCCATCATGAAAAAGAGCGTATGGGCCATTCATATGTATATTGAACTATTCGTCCTGTGATTGCACTAGTTTAGCTCTTGTAAAATGGGGCGCAAAATGTGTAAAGAACAGCCATGAGGGAATAAGTCTGGCATGAAGAGAGAAAGAGAGAGAGAAAGGGGGGAAGAAAGCTGGCAGGCAGGTTGAGGCCACGCCAGTGCTGCTCGCGCCTTGCGGTGAGGCTGAGACTGTGAGTGCCAGCAAACGTGGCGTGACGAGGAAAGATCAAACAACACGGATTGCAGATCTTCACCAATCTGCTCCGTATTATTCCATCAGCCAAAGAGCAGCCGAACCTGCAGCCAGTGGCCACACGGAGGAACCGGATGTCGCCACAATCATCTTCATTTCCATCCTATAGCAACAAGTTAATCAATCAATGACTTGGATTTGCCATTTTGAAGGTTTGGAACTACCTCAAATTGATGGACAAGAAAAATTATGATACTAATAGTATTAAAGTCAACATGAAATGCAGTTCGCAACCTGTTTTATTTTAATATGACATTTTTGCATGGTTTTCATTTGAACTACCATGGTTCAAAGAAATGTGTACACCAAGAGCAATAATACAATACAAAAATTAATGCGAATACCCTTAAATGCACCAGAGCTGATATTTGTGCTCTACAGCGAACCCTCTAGGTTACGTCGCGATCCACTCCATGCAGATCCAGTCCAGAAAGAACACTCCAGATCTGCATGCGCTGAAAGCAGCAGACGGTAAACAGGCTCGGCCATCTCCTCCACCAGGACAGATGGTGAAATGATACAATATGCTCTCCAAAAAACCACAGCGCATTCTGAGCGCGGCAGTCATGATGCTGATAGTGCTGAGCGCTTTGGTGTGTCTGCGGCTGATGAGTAAGATCAGAGCCAAACCCCATTGCTAGTGATTGATTTCAGAGCTCTGTGGAAGTGTGTGTGTGTGTGTGTGAGAGAGAGAGAGAGAGAGAGAGAGAGAGAGAGAGAGAGATATTTTGGCTCAAACTACTGCTGATCTAGAAACTGACTACATCAGTGAACAACGGAGAGAGAAGGACAAATAATAAGACTTCAATCTGACCCATAGGAGATAAAATTCACAAATGAAGAAATTTCTCAATTGTTGCAAAGTGTTTTTTGTTGAAGTGCTGAATTTTATGAGACATATCGAAGACAACCTTTATACTTAAATGAAACAAAACTGAGATCTCATTTATTGCCATAGGAAAGAAAAAACTCAAAAAATGATGAATTGTCTCTCCTATAGAGTAGTCCTGAATATATATTAACTGAGACTTGAAGTCTCATGCTTCTTAGATGTTTCTCCAAAAACAGACTATTCTCTAGAGATTCAGAAGAGGTCTTAATGTCTCAAACTGTGCTCAGATTCAACAAGATGATATCTCAATGAACTCAAACATTTTTAATAATTTTCCCCCCATAAATTAAACCTATATCCTTACCACACAGTGCGCCACAACTTGTGTTTTTATTCTTTCTTAGAAATTTTAGGAGAAAAATCTGAGACTTAGTTGAGAGTTCTTAACAATAGTTGTCCCCCCCCACCCACAATGTAATTCCTTTGGAAAATCAAAGCGAAGATTTCTTTAGTATCTCAATAATTCTCTTTTAAACAGAAATCAAACTGAGACTTTTGCTTACATTTCCTGCTTGCTAGAATATTCTTATGAGAAAAAGACTTCAGCAATCCGACTTGAATCTTCTCTAAAGTTTCAGATGTGATCTCAACAGTCTCAAACTTTTCTCATCAAATTCACATGTATTTTATAGTTTTACATAGCTTTATATATATTTATATATACTTTATATATTTACCGCATACTGATGCCTCATAGTTTATTTCTTTTTTATTTCTCCTAAGGAATACTTAAACTAGAATCGCTATTTCATTATGCAATTTTTATGTCCAGGACACAAAACATGCAATAAAATATTTTATTTCACATCTAACAAAGAAACAATATATGCAGAAAACCACTGGGTCAGAAAACCATTCAAAGATCCAGAAAAAAAAAAAAAAAAAAAAAAAGCCGCCAAAGATAATGTGAGGCATTTTGAAAGGGTTAATGGGATGGTCACATGCTGTAAAATAATATCTCACTAGAACGCCCAGGACCAATGAGGAGCCAGGCAGCAGTCCCCGGGTCCTCTGGCGAGGGGTTCCGTCTCCATCTTTTGTGGCCCTGTTCAAGCAATTAAGCCCGGCTCGGTGTTTTCTAAGGGGGATGTCAAGTGAGAAAAGTCATTTTGTGGCACTGCACTCTTCAGTTACGGTCATGCTCAGTACCAGCGCAAATTAAAACTCTCCCGCCAGCCCTATGTAAATACGGCCGTGGACCGCGCTGCGCTTTAATGAGCCATAATATGAAAGAGCAGTATAAAACCGACAGAAAATAACCGAACGCTTGACAGGTGACAGGTGCTGCAAACTTTTTCAAGGCAGAGGGGGAGGAAGAGAACTGGGAAGAATGTGATATTCTGGAATATTTTAGCAAAGTTCAGGTCCTCTGGGATGGAGATGGAGACTGCTTGAGGCGCTTCTAAGGGTGGAAAGAAAAGGTGGAGGAAAGAATGAGACACTTTTTCCTACTGTTTGAAACATTTAAGGGACTGTAGTTGCCCTGTTAAAGGGACAGTTCATCTCAGAATGAAATACTGCTATGATTTACTCACCCGCTCCAAACCTGTTTAATGGTATTTTTTTAATGGAACACATAAGGAGAAGATTTTAAGCAACATTTTTTTTTTTTGTGCTTAACACAGAAAACACCAAAAAACCCTATATTGTCCATATGTCCCATGTGCTATAGGGCAAGTTTTCTGAAGCCAATCAATTGATTTATGTGAGGAACAGCCTGAAATTTAGGTTCTTATTCCCTCCACTGAAGCTATGAATGTTATTCACATTCACATGCATTTAAAATCACAAATAACATATTGATGCATCTCAAGTTTGACAGCACTGACTCCTAAAAACAGCACTACTTCTGCATTTATGTGAGGAACAGACCAAAATGTAGATTTTTATTCCCTCCGCTAAAGCTCTGAAAAGTTATTCTTATGACAGCATTGAAACTACACCAAAAAACAATGGTTCTTCTGCATGTTGTGACCACACCAATTCAAATATGTCAAATGGACAATGCATTTCGAGAGCTCTAAAAGGGTCATCGAATGCCCATCTTCCACAAGTTGATATGATTCTTTAGGGTCTAAATGAAAAGTCTGTAACATAGTTAGGTTAAAATTTCTCAATGGGAGTGTAAAAAACACATTTTCTACCCTGTCAAAAACAGCTCTTTTCAGAGCAAGCTGTTTCGAAGCATTTTCCTTTAAATGTTAATGAGCTCTGCTGACCCCGCCCCTCTCTTCCGAGCCGCTCTCAGAGAGACTGTTTACGTTAGCCACATTCATTGTGAAACTTGCTAATTAGCACATTATTAGGAAAGGCAATTTGCCAAGATTCATTAAAAAACCTTATACTCACTTTTTCTGGAGGTGAAGCTGGATCACGAATGATTCGCGCGAAGATAGACATATTTAGGTAAATCATGGGCAACATTCCCTTTAAAAACAAATGTAATCCACTGTGTATTCTGCGGCTCAGATGTCGGGAGTAAATGACGACTGCTATGTTCATTATTACATCCAACTACAAAACACCTTAATCTGGTCCGGCGTTGAAACAATGGTGGACTGATGACAGCTCACTCAGGGCGGGGCTAAGGTAAGACGCCAGTCCAGTCTGTGCTGAAACGCTACTGTCAATCAAACTATCGTGGGAGGGGCCTGTCTGTGTGACTACACAAAGACAGGCATCTGAGATCAGCAAGATATAAAAAATTTATAAAAATAAAAAAAAAAAAAAATAAAAAAACACTGGGTGGATTTTTATCATTATAGGGTGGTTGTGTACACACACTGCCAACACACATTTCATTTCAAATAAGTTGTAAAAGTGCATGTAGCATCCGATGACCCCTTTAAGAGAGTTTTTCAGTCAAAAACATTGTAAATTTCAGCTCACAAAAACATGGTATGACATGCAAAAGACTTGAAATATAGCATACAAGTAGTATGAACAACTTTAGGGTTATTTTATGCTGGTTTTTTTTTTTGTCATTTCTGGAGCTTATCTGCCTGTAGTCATTATTAACTGATTGCTACTCTTCAAAAAATTCTTCTTTTGTGATCCATGCGAATAAATAACAGCATATAGATTTAGAACAACAGGAGTAAATAATGACAGAATGTTAATTTTTGGACAAACTCTTCCTTTAAAACGTACATAATTCTTCTTCAATCCTCTGAAAAGCTGTGCTAAAAACCTTACATGGATTACCTATCACTAAATCTGCTTTGCCTGCACAACGGGGGCGGCTGAGTGGAAATGAAGCCTCTCAGCTCGAGATGGAGTCTACTGACGGAATCTGCATCCGTGCCCGCCGAATAATCCCAGACATCCCACCCGATCCTCCCATCAATTACAATGTCACACAATCCATAATCAAGATTTAACAGGAGTCAGAGCTCGGATCATCGAGCAGAGAGAGAGAGAGAAAGAGAGCGAGAGAACGAGAGATATTCACAGGAAACAGCAGGTCAGTCTGATATTCACAGACAAAGAATGCCACTATTTTGCCAAATTACTGCAGAGAGGAAGCTGTATCTGCAGGTGGCCTTTAACAGGTCCATCCTGCAGAAAATTAATGGTCAACATCACTATTTCATCATAACACACTGAGGTTTACTGGTTCTCTTGGAGCTAATTATGGTAATTATGAACTCCGTTTGTTGATGAGATTATAAAGTCATTTGTTAAAGGCATTTCTTTAATTTCTGAAACAAGCTAAAATGATCTAGACTAGAGATTATGGATATGACATCTGCACTGAAACACTAGAGCGAATCTCTTTAAGCAGTGGTTTTCAGTCCTGAAAAACCCTACTAATTTGATCAGTAACAAATTCCCTAAAAGAACATTTGCTAAATTAGATCTGCAAACTGCTGAATTTATCGCCTGAACCAGTCAAAACCATGTTAAACCTACTCTCAGAGGCAACTGGAGAGTTATAAAGGTATTCCAGAATGGTAGAATAGTGCTATTTTCATCTAATATGACAAACAAAGATTTATATCTTGTGGCCAGATATTACCATATCTAGTAATTTATTAACACACACACAGAGAGAGAGAGAGAGTACAGTGTGAGCAGTGGTTGAATGTGTTAAATCCAGCTTAAATTAAGATTCAACACATGGGTTTGCTCTCTTAACCTCTGGCCTATTGCTAAAAATACAAGAAAAAGAAGAAGAAAAATTAAATAGAAATGAGCAGTCAATAATCATGCACAATGAAACATATTATTACATTCTGTACAATACTTGTGACTCTGATAAATAGCTGTTAGCGTTCAGAGATTTTACAGTACACTGGAAAACAACTGAACACAAGCAAACAAAATATCCAAATCAAATTAAATCAAGTCAAATATTGTAAACAATTAAATAAAAACAGTAAGAAATAAAAATTAATACAGTAAAAAGGTAATATAGTGAAATATTATTCCAATTTAAAATGACATTTTATTTTTGTGATGCAAAGCTCAATTACTCCAGTCTTCAGTGTCACATGACAATTATTATAAACAATGAAAACAGTCGTGCTGCTTAATATTTTTGTGGAAACCAAAATACATTTTTTTTTTTACCAGGATTCTTTGAAGAATAGAAAATTGAAAAGAACAGCATATATTTGAAACTGAATTCTTTTGTAACATTATAAACATCTTTACTGTCACTTTTAATCAGTTTAATGCATCATTGTTATAAAAGTATTAATTAAATAAAAGTATTAATTGAAAAAAACTTGCTGACTAAACTTTATTACTATTATTATTATTTAATTTTTATTAAATAATAAATTTATTATTTTATTATTTATTTAGTTATTTATTAATCCAATAACACACAAACTTTGACATCAACAACAAAAGCTATAGAAATGGTTTTCTTCTCACTTTTAAATTAAAATTTTCTCAATTCAAAATTATTATTAACCTATTATTTTATAAAAAAATACACATTGCCGCCATCCTAACTTTTACGGTTATATGGATAGTCACATTGTTTATGTGCAGTCTGACCTGCGACCCATCAGTTGAGAACCTCTGCTGTAACATATACACAAACATGAAAGCATGCATGATGACCCGTCAACCATCAATGCAAAAGTATTGAGCGTGTCATGATGTGATGGTGTTCAACCTTGTATCTTTTCTCAATGCAGAGTACAGAGGCAGATCACAGAAACGCTGTTTTACAAGGGACACATCTTGTCTCAACAACTTTGCCTGACCTTGTGCGAGTCTGAATAACACTGTAAAATTGATTCAGCTCGCAGCAATAAAAGAGCCTTCGCATTATCTGCATTCTACCTCTAATTAATATAAGCAGTGGTTAGCAGGCCATTATTTACGACTGAAGCTGTATGGGGCGGCCAACGCAATAATAATCAGCTCTACATTTTTATTGATGTGTTGATGAATGGCTTTATTTCACACGAAACAGCCATGGAATGTCGAAGCGTGCAGATCACACAATCGCTGATTATGGTGAGCGAGCGCCCCCTGCCTTTCCTGAGCCCTCTGTGTGTGTGTGTGTGTGTGTGTGTGTGTGTGTGTGTGTGTGTGTGTGTGGTTATATCACTGTTAGCCGGACAGTCTCTCAATGCAAAGCTATGGTCAGTTGATGAAGTACTGTGGTCACACACCCTTGCCAGCTTACTTACTCAGCACTTGCTTCAAATTTTCTGGAATTGCTTTTCTGATTCACATGTGTCATGTTAATACCCAATAGAAAATTAAATTGTTCACAGGTTGCTCTTTCATATTACAGGAGACTGTGAAGATCCCATTTATGCAACATCACAGACATTTCTTCAGAGACAAATAAGACAAAAGACAGATTTCATGAGAAATGATTGGGTTCATATCAAGAATGATACCCAATCACTCACTTAGAATTCTGAATTCTAACTGCAGATTTTGGTATCTTGGCAAATCTGAACGCAGTTTGAGACATTTAATATCACTTCAGTGTATGAGCAACCATTGAGATATTCATTAATTAATTTATTTCCTCAAGATGCTCATATTCCAATTCATTATCTAAATGACATTGCTGACCTTATTAGAAGCTCGAGAGGAGACGTGTGTGAGATCACTGGGGTATCTTTCTCAGGAGGGTGAAACATCTGACTTTTAAAGAAGTCTCCATCGCATCACTGCCTGGGAAAAACTATTTAGATATTAAAAATATCTCTTGTGGGATTTTTCTTTCCTACAAGATACCTAAATCCCATTTTAACATTTGAATGGCATTTTTGTGTTGATCGTGAGACTTTGTTGACCTTATTAGAAACTCTGGAGGAGACGCATGTGATGGGATCTTTTTCTCAGGAGAAACAAGTCTCCATCTGCACTTCATTAAATCTCATCACTGTCTAGGAAAAATAATCTTATCTGGGATTTTTTCCCTAAAAGATATTTTCTGATATTAAGATCCAGAGAAAGACAGGCAGATGTTATATAATCAAACAGCAGTGTTTCATTTAATGAATTTTCTTGTGATGATTACGAGACATTGTGAATCTCATCTGAAACTCATGCTGAAGTCTATTTCTCAGGAAAGAAATCTGAGAAGATTAAGACTTCTGAAGATGCCCATGCACCATTTAATCTCTTCACTGTCTCAGAGAAACAACCGAGATATTAAAGAGATCTCCTTTATGATTTTTCTTTCAAATGGGCACACTGAAATCTTGGCAGCAAGTTTGACTCTTCGAGTGCTTTCATGAAACATCTGAAGCTCTAGATTTGAGTTATCTTTCATAATTAAGAGGAAGTGCAGCTAAACGGTGTCCTGCGTTAGATAATTGTGGTCCATCCTTCCTAATTTTGCGAAAGAAGGGAAAAAAAAAATCAGCATTTGTCTGGTTATTAATTCAGCTCACAAATCCTTGATTATTTTCCAATCCTTTTCTCTGATAGGAGCCATCTCTGTTTGCCTGCCTCTCTCTCTTTCGACCGGCCGGCCTGCCTTCTCAATCGCCTGTTTTGTTTCCGCCTTTAATGAACAGTTGGATTCTTTTATTTCTCTACAAGTGCTGGATTTGTCTTATCAACCTCGTTCCCTTTGAGGGTTGCCAATTGGTTTTATCCACGGATGTATCATTTCCTAGGCTTCCTCTTTTTTCCCCGCACAAAGAGAAAGAACCACTTCGTCAACAACCCTCTACGGAGAGACAGATTAAGAACCTCAACATCACCTAGCTTCCAGCGCCGCTCCCAACTGGTTTGTGTAAAACTCAATTAAACTGGTCCCTGCTGAATTCCACATTACAGTACATTAAACAGAAATTCTTCAAGCGTGATGACAAAGACGGAGTACAGGAGCGTTTCTTGCCTCCGACTTTTTGGGTTTTAGCCTCTCCTCTGCACCGAAGGAGCTTAAAGACAAAGTAGGAAAACAAACTTTGTGCTTTATTTATCTGTGAAGTGGTAAAGGCAGCCAATGGCCTTGATTGCAGTGTGTAAACAGCTTTAAATGGCTAATGTTCACTAAAAGAAGTAGTGTGAGTCCTCTGACGATTAGAAGCAAATATTATCAAATGCTACAACATAATGGAAATTCGGTGTTTGACAGTCAGACTGCTTTGAAATGAAGTTTCTGATAGATAGATAGATAGATAGACAGATAGATAGATAGATAGATAGATAGATAGATAGATAGATAGATAGATAGATAGATAGATTTGACACCAAAAATCACATTCATATCTCAGTTTTTCCTGCAGTTAGACCAAATGGAGATGATTGCCATAACTGCTTCTCAGATTTTAGCTCCTAAGAGGAGACCCAGTGTCTCCGCAATATTTGTGAGAAACACTTAAACGTAAAGTTAAATGATATTTAAATAAAATGTAAATTATGAGTGTCTTGAGCTATGAACGAGACAGATCCAAGTAATAAAACTTTCATCAGGGATGGCAAGTAAATAAATGAGACCTATTCAGACCTTTAGTTTGGAGGAGTGCATCGTATTCTTGTTAGGTTGTGTGTGTGTGTGTGTGTGTGTGTCCTTTCCGCCCATCTGCTCTGGAATGCTGGAGCTGCCCTAAACTCTCTGTACTGCACTAGTAGGTGTTTTATGACACTGTCCATAATCTCAGAAACACACACACACACACTCTCATGTGCCCACACTGTGAGCGGGGTCGGGTGTTCTCCCCCGGTTGGGCTCCAGCCAAACGTCACTCCTTCATGTCTGCGCATTGCGGCCCAATATGGGTCAGTGGCTTCAGATTAGCCCTCCCAAATACTGCCTTGGAGAAGGTCAGACTGCAGCCCACAACACACACACACACACAGCTCCAATAAACCACAGAGTCTTGCAACTGGTTTACTGTTAATGTTATGCTTAAAGTTGCAATACCTCATTTACTACTGCATTGGCCGATATGGAACTAGTCTTGAACATTATACTGACACCTATCAGTGATGCACAATCATGCAAAAAAGAATGTTTTAAGTTACCAATTCCAGAAATAACCCTACTGGCAGGTGTATTTGTCAACTATTTATTTTGCATCCTATATTGTGCCAGTAATATAAATTACATAAATATTTACATATCAAAATAACAATTCTATCATACTGTAATTTAATCAACTTTCTGTTTAAACATAAATAAATGAATCCATTTTCCAAACCGCTTGTCTTTAAAGGGATAGTTCACACAAAAATGAATTTTTTGGCATCATTTACTTAACTATCCTTTTAAACATACACATAAATAAATAAATAAATAAATAAATATATTTGACTGGTCATTTCAATATGTGGGGGCTATTTTATTTTTCCTCACCACTTAAATGACTGGAGACTAAAGGGCCGTACACACCGGGACGAATATCGGCGCGCGTTATTCGCCAGCGTTTTTCAATGCGTTTTTTGTGTTCACACCCAAGCGATTTTCGCTGACGATGAGCCGAGTGAACATGCAAATTCATTCCCTGACATTAGATGGCGCTTAATGTAAAACAGAAATACTAGAAATACTAGTTCTCTTTTATCAAGATTTGTGTAATCGCTGTCGCGTTTGTCATATAGTTCTTTGTGTTCCGACACCAACGAGACCAGCAACTCTACATTCATCTTGCCTTGCATCTTCGTCTTATTTCTTCCCGGCAGTGTAGACGCTACTTGGCGTATATCATCTTCGCCGTTACGTATGTGTGCTCAGCAAGACAGTTTTGTGTTTGAGTGCCCCCAAGTTGTGTTTTACTGTAACTTCAGAAGCTCCAGACACGTGTGCAAAAGCGCCATTCTCATTGGTCGTACAGTTTTTGACGCGGTGCGTCAAACCAAAAAAAACGAACCCGAGGCGTTTTTTAAAAAATGACGCTTTTACGCGTGGCGTTTTTCGCGTCGGTGTGCACACTCACATTGGCGCCCTTTGTTTAGTCACGAGGCGTTAAACGTCGGCGAATATCGCGCGTGAAATTCGTCCCGGTGTGAACAGGCCTTAAGGGTAAGCGGTAAATGTGGTTCAGTTCAGGATGTGGATGAAGTGATGTGGGGTTGGGGTGTTTCAGTGAGTTCAGGGGAAAGTTTGGAGGAAAAAGAGATGTGATGTAATTATCCGTCACTGCCATCCAGGCACAACTCAACTCAAGAGGGATTCGGAGCAGAAAATCGCTAAAATCTGTTTACCAGTGAGCAGAATTCACTTCCTTCACAAGCATTTTGTGAGGATTCTGCCTATCTGAATAATTCATGCAGAAGAGCCATCGGCGAACCGGAGACTTCACAGGTAGAGCAATTCACAGGATAATCTGAGAGACTTCAGCTCAGAACCAGTCCAGCAGTAAAGCACCCAGAGCGCAGACGTCAAACACTCAATTCAATTATTTCCTAGAAAACACTTATTCACAGAATGCATTTACAGGACCTTTAGTCAAGATAGTTAAAGCTGTTAAAATCTCCTCTAGCTCACTGTTGAAGGTGAATAATCATTTCTTTATTGATTTATTTTGCCAATTATAAATGTTTTAGACACAAATAGAGTAATATTTTTGAAAAAATGATTAAAATAAAACGCAACAGCCATCCAAAAAAAACAAAAACAAAAAAAACCTCAAAATGTTGTGATGTAATGAGGACTCATTCATGCATGATTTGAATTGCTGGTTTGTGTTGACATGCCCAGAAAGCATGACATACTGTCCATACAACCCCTCAAAAAGAAATACAGTTTTTCTAATTTGGTCAAGCAAGCATTATTATTGTTGTGTTTTTTTTTCTTTCTGATGGCAACCCCGCACACACACACACACACACACACACTGCACACAACCTCAGCATTTAATTACCCTGCAATGAATGTACTTGCACACAGAACATCCTCTTGAAAAAGCCAATGCATTGTTGTTCGCTGCTGAGACGATGATCAATGTTTCTCTCCGCCACCCACTGAAAAAACCACAGAGGTTCACTTGCCTAATTCTTGACATGAAATATTACCTGCACCACTCCAGAAAGCTTTGCCGTTTGGATGCTGGGACAGATAGCATCCATCCTTTTGCTATAAGAAACAAACAAACAAACAAAAAGCTCTTCGACCTTTCACCCAACAAGGGACATACAACTGATAAGTAAGCGCCATTTCTTTTCTCTTCTGCACATTTTTTTTTTTTGCTTTTGGCCCAAGTTTCACCTTGCTGAGCCCATGCCCTTTATTAAAGGTAGTAATGGCTGCCGAGTCGCCTCCGGCTTTCTCAGATTTGTCAGTCATGAAAGGGGGAGGAAGGAAGATAAATCTTATTTCACCAGCTAAGGGCTTCTATCTCCGTGACAGAATGAGAAGCCAGGCCCAAAAACACTCGCCGTGTGTGTTAGGCGGCTCTGGCTTTAAGCCTTGTCCTCTCTGATCAAACCAGGATTTATGGAAGCATCATAACTTCCGACAACATCCAGAAGCTTATTAATTTTATATGTTTCTGTCCATTCCCTGATATTCCCAGCCTTGACAGTCACTCAAGATAAGCCAAAAGCCCCTGACAGGATAGAGTGTATATATTTTTTTCTCTTTTCTCCTGCTGAATAGGTTGCAGCTGAAACCTTGAGAGGCATTGGCATGAGTTGATTTGTCGACAATCTTTTTTTTGTCTTCTCCCTCTTGCTGCCATTCCTAACGGTCTTTAAATCAACCTGAAACCTGGCTCGAGTGAAAAACAGGCAACCTCATGGCGACCGGAACCCAGAAATCCCCCTCACATATAAAAATCAGCTGTACATGGGTGAGTGTAAAGGCACCACAAACAGATGTAAAAGTGCGAATTGTGTAATTTATATATTTATGGATAAAACGGCTGTGGATAATAAAACCACAAATATCGCCTAAACAGTATTCATTAAAAAGAAACAAAAACATTCAGAAATATTTCCTGTTGATTTAGTAACATAATAATTGTAATCAAAGATTTAAAAACAATTAAGACATTTTTGCCATATTTTTATTTTTCTGTCTGAAATATAATTTTTATGATATATGATATAGTTGATATAAATATATGATTTGATATTATATAAATATGATTTTATTTGCAAATATCACACAAATTGACTGCAATGAATTGATAATGTATACATAGTTACAACACTAAATCCACTGATGTTTATTGTTTCTAACGATAAATATAATTATAACATTATGTATTAAATAATTTGTGATTGCAAAATATCCCATGCAAAATAAATACAATATATTATTTAAAATTTTAAAATAAATTAAAAACAATACATTTAAAAAAAAAAAAAAAACTTTCTATTTTAAAAACCATCAACTAGTTTCTTAGAAGTCTTCATACCTAAAACACGTGGAATTTCATGAAAAATAACAGAGTTTTAAAACACTGACAAACTCAGCTCTACCTCTCAAAAAATTTACTTTACTTAAAGGTACACCACATAATTTTTTTAGAATTTACTAAATGTATATACAATGAGCGAGTGCATCATGAATCCATCTTCCAAAACTGTGTTTTCGCTTATCCTGAATCACTATAGCCGCTTTCACACTGTGATTCTGGAAAATACACGGGTAATGTGTCCCGGCAATTGTTCCCGGATCGCTATGCCCCTTTCACACTGCCACTGATTTCCCGGAATCTGTGTGTGCGTTCACACACAACCCGTAAAGGTCCCGTAATGACACGTGACATCAGGATCTGACGTGTAATGTACGAGTCGAAAACGCTAGGCATGTTAATTTTCACTTAAGCTGGCAAACGATCTCAGCTTCAGCGCGGATAGTGAGGAGCTAACTGATCTCTGCTTCATTACACTTTGCTCCGGCTACATTGTTCCTCCACAAGATTCATGCAGTTTTGTTTGTTAACCACTAGAAAGCCAAAAGTTACACAGTGTGCCTTTAATTTACGTGGCAGGTCATGCAAGTTCATTGTGTGGCTTTTGTTCAGATCCTGTTTCATTGCTTTTCACATCATGACAGCATAAGTTCATTTGCCATAAAGTTTCATGTGCCTCTATAAACGGTAATGACCTCTGCCATGTAAGGATGATGACAACATTAGGCTCTATGTTTATGACAATACCCACAGAGACTGGACAGATGGCGCTACCATCACCTCCCTCTCTCTCTCTGTCTCTGCAGTGCTCAGGAACAGAGCAGAAAGAGGTTGTTAAACAGAATAAGCGGTAGTTATGGGGTGATCAGGATGCATGTTTATGGTATGAAGGATGAATGAGAGAAGGACAGGCTAACATACTGACACAACATATTCCACAATAATTTCGACAATTATTTGGGTTGGTTCATTTATTGTAACAAAATCTAAACTTAAATCACTTTGTGAGCAAAATTATGTGTCTTATTTGCACATTAATCATTGTATTGAGTCAGATCTTTTCAATGAGACAATTGACTACATTTATTGTATGGGAATATTTTTAAGGTGGGCATCTTTGGGTTTTGGAATGACTTAGGGTGAGTGAATGGTGGCAGAATTTTATTTTTGAGTGAACTATCCCTTTAAGGTCAGAGTAAGTGATGATGATGAAGACAGTAAATGTGTGTATGTAATGTGTATGTGGCATTAGCGGAGGAGGAGGTATACATGCGGGCTGACGGTAATTTTATGCTGCATAAAGCCGAGAAGACAACATGACTGGACCGTCATCCATCCTCACTCAGTGGGCGGCTGGTGACCTGCCTGATGGTTTCACATCCATTTACTCTCTCTCTCTTGCTCTCTTCTCCCAAACCTGTACACCAGATGACTTTAACTGAGATGTGTTTTGCTATTTGTCCTCAAATCAAATCTCTAAACTATCTTTATCACACAAGGTGTTTGACAATGAAATCCATTTTCATGATCCAATCAAGTCCCAACAGATCCAATCAACAATTTTTACTGGTCAATATCCAATTTCACTTGGAAATGTCAGATTAACTAAGTAAAATAGGTTGTGAATGCAGTGTCATGTTGATTTTATTTCTATAATTGTAACTATAAGACCAAATGTTTCTTTCTTCAAGAATAAAATGGCAGATTTTTTAACAATGCGTTGAAGGTCAATTTGTTTCATTGGTTTCTGAGACTTCAGAGGTTTCAAGAGCTTATAAGGCAAAAAAAAAAAAAAAAAAACCCTTTGGGGCTCTTTCAGGAGAGTAATTTTCCATTCAATTATTCTATAGTTAAACACTCATAGATATGTCAACGACTCTTTTTCAAGTGCTCCTTGTTGATTATGCTGTAAGAATGTATGATGATATTCATAATCACATTAGCTTTCGCTTCTTAATCGTTTGGTGATAAGTGCTCCATTCTGCACATATTTAAAGAGACTCGAGCACAAACTTAAAATCAACACACAGGAAAGCCTGTAAATCCACTTATGCTGATGTCCAAAGGCGCAAGAGATAGATAATCACAATAATGTGCTTAAACATGGTGAAAAATATCTGCAGATGGAAAAAATAGACACGGCGTGGGTGGATTTTACAGATTTAGAAATTGGAAATGAGCATCACGGTACATATAGATCGAGTGTGAAGAATCACAGCACACAAAACAAGAATTGTCACCCCAGTGTACACAAAGAAGAAATAAATATGAAAATATATCCACTCTTCGTACTGTAGACATCTATTTTACTGAGCTTTGTGGCCCCATCATCTCACACACACTGGATATCTAGGAAATATGTGTCCTGAGAAATCACACCTGTCTCTGTGACAGCCGCAGGCTCTGGAAACAGCAAAAAAATAAAATAAAAAAATAAGCCCGGGAGTGGCCTGTGCTTTTGTAACCAATCAGAAATCTAACATATCAGAGATTGTTCTCAACCTGTCAATCGTTTTTGGAGGGAGGGTGTGTGGTTAAATGGACGGGGGTCATATTTTACCTCCAAATTAAAATGAAAATAAGAATATTTAAATGTATATTATATTATAATGTAATACAAAGATTTTTTATTATTTTTAACATAAAACACCAAAAATATCTAAATGCGTTACAAGTTTAATTTTATATATATATATATATATATATATATATATATATATATATATATATATATATATATATATATATATATATATATTAATAACTTACAGTAATGAGATAAATAAAATTGTCAAAATAAAAAAAACGTATACGTTTTTCTTCATATATATATATATATATATATATATATATATATATATATATATATATATATATATATATATATATTTATGATTAAACATAAAATAATGAGTCCTATTATATTCATTAACATGTTATTAAATATTATATATATCTTTATATTACTATTTATGCATTATGTAATTATTTAACATTTTTATTTTATATTATTTATATTTATTTTGGGGGTGAAATATGACCAGGACATGCATAACAGCAATTTTAAAGTCTATATTATTTCAGCAGCATCATGAAGAGCTCAGCATAACAGATGCTTTGCCATAATCTGCTGATGTATCGTGGGATACAGGAAGTGGACTGTCCACTGTCTCTGTGTGTCTCTGTATTGAAGGCTCAGCTCCAGACAGTGTATTAAAGCTCAGCTCTCACAGCCTGCCCTCTGGAAATCGATCCACAGGCATTTCTCAACATCGATTATACAATTATGCAGGTTAAATCATCAAGCCAAGAGAGGAAGAGTGTGTGCACTCTTGAAACACACACACACACACACACACACACACACACACACACACACACACACACACACACACACACACACACACACACACACACACACACACACACACACACACACACACACACACACACACACACTCCAGGTGCAGGTACTTCATGAGCTGATTAGAAATGCCACAGGGGAGTTGAACATCACTCTTAGCAGCTTCAGAACTACACAATTGAATCATAATTAATAGTAGCAGCAGGAGGTTGTGATCCACACACACACACACACACACACACACACACACACACACACACACACACACACACACACAGTGCTACTAAAGAGTGAAACACAGCAGTGTCACTAAAGACTTCTGCTTAAAGAATCAGTAATACATATTTGAATATATACCATGGTTATATGGTAATGTCTTTTTTCCATTTAGCATTATATTACCATATTTTCTGAATCTGACGGTTATGTCATACTTTTTTAAACAGACACCATAGCAATACCCTATTTTTTTTTTGTACCATGTACCATGATAATACATGTTAATGATAAAACATGTATCATAGTATAACCATGTTTTTTTTTTTAAATAACCATAGTATCGTATTTTTGAATATGGACATTCATGTACCATGGCATTTATTGCACATGGTACTTCTGAGAATACCATGATACTACTATGGTAACTTTTTGAATAGGGACCATGGTAATACCATGCTTTTTTAAAGTTGAAAAAACTTTAAAAAATGTACCGTGTACCATGATACCATGTTTATTTTGATTGATTTTAATATACACCATGGTAATACCATTTTTTCAATGATTCATAATAATACAAATTTTTTTGTTGTTGTTTTGAAAATGCACCATTGTAATACCATAGTAGTACCATGCTTTTTGAATGTGTACAGTTACATTACCATTGTAATAAAAAAAATGTATATGCACAATAACAATACTATATTCTTTCATTTACCATAGTTTTACCATGTTTTTTGAATATGGGCCAAGGTAATACCGTGTATTTTTTGGATGTGTACCATTGCAATATCATGTTTTTTGGACATTTACTATACTTACAAATAAATCATGTCATCAGTGATAGTACTATGGTATCTTGAAATATGCCTAGCATTTCAGGTGGTAGTTCAGATAGTTTCACAGTACTGAAATTCATGTACCATGATATTTACAGTACATTGTTTTTCCCAGAATACCATGATACTAGCATGGTACCATGTCTGAAAAACATGGTAGTATCATGGTACCTTTTTGTAAGTGATGGTTCAGTACATATGGTTATATTCAATTGGTACACAAACACAGACTCAGTACCATTTATATATATTAAAGTACCATGATACTGCCATCACTGTGCCACAGTATTCACTCCCCCTGAAAACAGCAGCTGTAAGAGCTGTCTGAGCTTATTTTAACTCTCAATCCTCATGTAAAATGTCACAGTTCATCAAATATAATGTGGGAATGTTCAACACAATTCCTTTTGTTAGCCTCTGGTCTCAGTACAATGACACTGTCTTGTTTTAGTACACTTAATGTCCAACAAATTGTGTGTTTATGTGTGTGTGTGTGTGTGTGTGTGTGTGTGTGTGTGTGTGTGTGTGTGTGTGTGTGTTACTCAACTCTCCCATTTCTCTCTCTCTCTGACCGTCTGTTCTTGCAGCCCGGATCACTGCAATCAATTATTGTTACGGTAGAATCATTAATAATTTCCTAATGAAAATGATTCTGTTGATCTCTGTTGTATTTTAATTAAACATAATTACGCTGGCGCTCAGAGCCGTGGTGGGGACCCCTTCAGGGTACAACCCAGTTTTAACACCCTGATAATGAAATTTGACATTGTGTGCAGTTGTTTGGTTATTATGCGTTGCAGCATTTTCCGCTGTTCAAAGATAAGAGATAATAACCCTGGCACCTCCATGTGCTCTGCCTCCATACTTTTCAAAGGGGAAGATGAAATGAAAACAATTTAATGGCCTTAACAGTTTAAAACACGGCAGCGTTTGTCTTTTGTGTCGTTCCAAACTCAGCTGGCATGTGTCCGTCTTCTAGCGCTTTATTGTCAGCGTGAAACCCCTCACCCAGCACTGCGCTTACACAAAGACATGCACAAAAATGGAGATAAATATACGTTTGAAGGTTCGGTTTGTACAGTGATGAAACAGTTCAGTGCCTATTAGGGTTGGGAATCGAGATTGGGTTTGTATTCAGAACCAATTCCAATATAATATGGCAACAAAATCATTTGCATGACATTTGGTTCTGATAGCGCTTCTTAGCGTTCTGCATTGATATTGACTTTAAAGCACCACTGCTAAATAAATCATATTTAACAGTGAGTTTCAACTGAATGTTATGAGATAACACTTGGTGTCAATAATAAAAAAAAAGTCTAATTATATGCAATGACAAACATGTCTGATATAGGTTGAAATGGTTGAAAAATGACTCTTATGAGTTGGTCTTTTATAGTGAGACCATCAAAAAGACTCACAGGTTATTTCCAAACTCAGTTTAATGACTTTTGTTTAGTATTTTTAAGGCTTGACACCACAGGTGAATAGGGTAAAAAATATTTAATTCATGGATAGATCAACATACTTCCAAAGTTGATTGATCATAGTACATTAAGAAAATTGTTTTGTATTACACATTTTCTTAAATTTTGTTTAAATATGCAAATTGGACATTATCTAAATATAAAATATGCACACATTTGCATACACTTTCATAACAAAAATATAAACACTAAATAAAGCCAGGTTCAAAATTCTTATTGCATTCTGTGGAAATATTGGAGAAAAAAAAAAAAACTCATTTTGAAAAAACGGCCTTTAAGATATATATTGTGATTGAATCATTAATCATTAAAGAACCACTGAAGAACTGGATTTGTTAAGTGGAATCAGGATCTGAATCAGAATCACTCAGTTCTTTAGAATTTCCATCCCTAGTGCCTAAAAACACAGATAGAAGATGAGCGACAGAAGATTATGAAAATAAAAGGCAGGAGGTCAAGGCAGCGATGGAGGTCAAGGTAATGCGTCTCTGCTCTGACTCTGTCACAGCAAACGCACAATAGAGATGTGTGGAGGAGAATCAGATGGAGAGGAATTACAGAATATGAGCTGCACAAAGACACAGTGAATTAGTCCAGTCCTGCGGTCTATGAGCTTATGTAAAATGCTCTCGTTACACTGGTCCATTTCCACACGCACAATGGCCAAATTTACCCCTCGACTCCACTGACACGCTCTATCTGTCTGTTCCTACTTCTAAGAGGCTTAGAGGAAAAAATTTAGGTGACCTTTAAATAATCAGACACACTAGAGCAGAATATCTGCTGCCCAAACGCACAAGAGCTCAACTGTCTGCTGCCCAAATTTCAAAAGAATAAATTTGATTTTGAGTGTCATTATAGTGTCTGACAGGCACATTAAAACAGCACAACAAGGTTACATAAATGATAAATTGGCTTTAAGACAACAGTAAGTGTCAGATCTGTGATAATTCAAAGCTGCCTCAGTCAATTTAGTCACGAAAAGCCAGACTTTCAACTCTCACCATATACCTGGCCAAGAACCGTCCACATCTGACTGACATGTAAATCAACCAATCACAGTTCATTTTGTTTTGTCATGCTGTTTAGAGGCGGGTTTATCTAAAATAAATGATTCCACAATAATACATTAAAGAGCCTGAAAAATGCAGAAATATGTACAGACCTTGTAATGTTCATTCAAAAGTACTAAAAAAAAAAATCCTTAAAAATTTCTTACACAGGACGTTCTGAGGCATCTATATTCAGAAACGGCAATAAACATATTTTATTTGAGCCAAAACCAAGAAATACAGAGGAAAAAGACAAGGCTGAAAAGAAGGAAGATAATAAGTCAAGTGTTTGTTTACAGGTTTGTTGTTTCTAGTTTTCCTGATTATTCTCGCTGCTATTTTCAGTGTGTTCTCCGATGGTTGCTCAGAGCTGCCCGCAGGGAATCACACACACCCAACAGGTCTGAATATAATAGATTAAACTGTGCAGGACTGTGTGAGATGCAAACACACAATTCCCATCTTCACCATGAGTGTCTGTTCATAGAAAGTGTTTTAGTGCAATGAGGATGATATTGTGTACAGGGACTGGAATGTGAACATTCAAGGCCTTGAGAGAATGCTGATGCAACTATTCGCAATAAAATGTCAAAAATATCCTAAACAAGTCAGCCAGCAGGGAAAACGTGCATTATTTTCTTCCTCAGAGACTCATTTTTATTTTATTTAATTTTTTAATGTACATATTTATTTATTTTATCCTTAATTTTTGGGCAAACACTTACAAAAAAGTACATATAATGAATGAATTAATGTTATGGCCGAATATAATAAATGATAAATGGCTAGAATTAAAATTCTATTTTGTTTCCTAAATAAATAAATAAACAAACTCATCTTAAATTTAACTAGTGAATTTCAGCATCATTACAACTGATAATATTAACAAAATGGAAACTTTTTTAAATATTACATTTAACAGTGTTATTAAATTATTTGTTTAAAATATTATTGAAAATATTAATTTAAATATTAACTTTAAGTGAGCATTAAAAGATGGCAAAAGTAATATAAATGTAAAAATAGAAGAAAATGAGCATTTATTTACATTTAAATATCCAGTCAGACCTAGCAGCATCCAAAACCGTAACGATCCATTTGATAAAATACAGCCCAGCAAAGATGAATCGGTGACCTCGCAGTGGAGTCATTCTCTCTCACTAATAAATATGAAGGCAGAGAAGAAATTATAGAGACTTAACAAAACACTCCAGAAATCCTGTTATTAGCCTTTTTGTTTCCCATATTCAGTCTCCTGGCAAAAAGATTAGACGATTTTAAAAGAACTGCGTAATCTTCTTTAACAGCTTACCAAAACTTTAATGATTTGCTGATAACGTGCACAAATGAAGGCGCTGGTAAAGAGGATCAGCCCCACAGTGCAGTGCAGTGATTAGAAGATGAGAGCTGGGAAACGAAAAATCCCAAGTCTGCCTTGTGTTCACTTTGAGGGGAAGAAACTCTGTTTCAGCACAGAGAGAGTCATAATCATCTGAAAAACATTCGGCTAAATGAGAGCTCTCGCTCTGGAATCCTTGTACTTTGCTTATTTACTTTTTTATTCATGCACCTCAATGCAATATAGCCATCAAAGCATGTGTTCATAAAGAAAAACACTTCAAATTGTCACGTCAGCATGCTTCTCATACAAAAATGTATCATGTTAGGCTGAAAACTGAAATTAGCCAAATTACTTCGCTAACACTCCAGCTAATACCTTTTACCTTGTTAAGAGATTTACTGGACAAGAAAAAATCAGTTGACTTACACTGATAGACTCAAGCCAAAATAGTGACCACACACAATACTCTAGCAACTACCCAGCAATGCCCTGACAACCACCAAACAACAACCCTAGCAACCATGCAGCAATGCGCAAAAACCTTATACAGTTGTGTGAAAAATTGTTGGCCCCCTTCCTGATTTCTTATTTTTTTGCATGTTTGTCACACTTTAATGTTTCAGATCATCAAACTAATTTAAATATTAGTAAAAGATAACACAAGTGAACACAACATGCAGTTTTTTAAATGAAGGTTTTTATTATTAAGGGGAAAACGAAATCCAAAACTACATGGCCCTGTGTGAAAAAGTGTTTGCCCCCTAAACCTAATAACTGGTTGGGCCACCCTTAGCAGCAACAAATGCAATCAAGCATTTGCGATAACTTGCAATGAGTCTGTTACAGCACTGTGGAGGAATTTTGGTCCACTCATCTATGCAGAATTGTTGTAATTCAGCCACACTGGAGGGTTTTCGAGCATGAACCACATTTTAAAGGTCATGCCACAGCATCTCAATAGGATCCAGGTCAGGACTTTGACTAGGCCACTCCAAAGTCTTCATTTTGTTTTTCTTCAGCCATTCAGAGGTGGTCTTGCTGGTGTGTTTTTGGATCATTGTCCTGCTGCAGAACCCAAGTTCGCTTCAGCTTGAGGTCACGAACAGATGGCCGGACATTCTCCTGGCCGGATTTTTTGGTAAACAGCAGAATTCATGGCTCCATTTATCACAGCAAGTCTTTCAGGTCCTGAAGCAGCAAAACAGCCCCAGACCTTTACACTACCACCACCATATTTTACTGTTGGTATGATGTTCTTTTTCTAAAATGCGGTGTTACTTTTATGCCAGACGTAATGGGACACACACCTTCCAAAAATTTCAACTTTTGTCTGACCAGTCCACAGAGTATTTTCCCAAAAGTCTTGGGGATCATCAAGATGTTTTCTGGCAAACTGAGACGAGCCTTTATGTTCTTTTTGCTCAGCAGCGGTTTTGGTCTTGGAACTCTGCCATGCAGACCATTTTTGCCCAGTCTCTTTCTTATGGTGGAGTCATGAACACTGACCTTAACTGAGGCAAGTGAGGCCTGCAGTTCTTTGGATGATGTTGTGGGGTCTTTTGTGACCTCTTGGATGAGTCGTCGCTGTGCTCTTGGGGTAATTTTGGTCGGCCACTCCTGGGAAGGTTCTCCACTGTTCCATGTTTTAGACATTTGTGAATAATAGCTCTCACTGTGGTTCGCTGGAGTCCCAAAGCTTTAGAAATGGCTTTATAACCTTTTCCAGACAGATCTCAGTTACTTTCTTACTCATTTGTTTCTAAATTTCTTTGGATCTCGGCATGATGTCTAGCTTTCAGGATCTTTTGTCTTCACTTTGTCAGGCAGGTCCTCTTTAAGAGATTTCTTGATTGCGAACAGGTGTGGCAGATATCAGGCCTGGGTGTGGCTAGAGAAACTGAACTCAGGTGTGATAAACCACAGTTTTAACAGGGGGGCAAACACTTCTTCACACAGGGCCATGTAGTTTTACATTTACATTCATGCATTTAGCAGACGCTTTTATCGAAAGTGACTTACAGTGCATTCAGGCTAACATTTTTTTTTTAACCTAACGTGTTCCCTGGGAATCAAACCCACAACCTTTTGCGCTACTAACGCAATGCCCTATCGCTGAGCCAGGAACAACACAAGTTTTGGATTTTGTTTTCCTTTAATAATAAAAACCTTAAATAAAAACTGCATGTTGTGTTTACTTGTGTTATCTTTGACTAATATTTAAATTAGTTTGATGATCTGAAACATTAAAGTGGGACAAACATGCAAAAAAATAAGAAATCAGGAAGGGGGCCAACACTTTTTCACACGACTGTAGATAAAAAGAGTGACATATTTTCCTCAGAAAAACTAGTTGTTTCTACAGTAAAACTGTATTGACAATTTTTTGTAAATTGTAACAAAAACTTTTTTACAAAACTCCATAACATACCTATACATACAATTCACTGAAGTGTCTAGCTGAAATGACCACTAATGGCAGTAAAACACCAACAACTTTTATTCTTGTTAACACACTTAATGATTACAGGGGCAGATTATCAATTAATGAAGACTTATTTTTTGAGCAGTTTCTTGCATTAATACTATGTCATGACCTCAAAACACTTTTACCATAGTGCATTATTTGTAATACATTTTGAAGTTTGCTTCACAAAACCAGCTGCATGCTAAGCTAAGCTAAGCTAAGCTAAGCAAGCTAAGATAGCATGGTTACTTAAATGCATTTTTACCTCAGATTTGCTTTTGGTAACACTATCGGTTCGGGCACATTATTTTCAAACACGATAGATTATTAACCTTTTAGCACATCTCACTGGACATTGAATTTCCAATCTGCTGCAATACCTACGACAACAAGCATAATAAAACTAGATTCACGTCTCACGTCTGTTTTGGATAAAATATAACACTTTTTGTAGTACCACTCACTGGACATTTCACTTTGAAATTGATGCGAAACGTGCAAGAAGCAATGTAACATCAGGCCACAGGCACGTATTCCAATGAGCCTGGCTTGGAATTTACTTTGATTTTACAGTAATAATGACTGTAGAAATGATAGTATTCTGGTGGATTAATGAGTTGCTTCCTGTAGCTGAGTATTCTCACTCATACTGTGTGGAGTTTAGACAGCAAGGATGGGCTATTAATGTTGCGTTTGAAGTCCAGATGATTTGTTACATGTGCGCAGTTTGATGCTTGAATCCACTGTTGAAATGCATTTGGAAACACGGGAAATAATGTCAACAAAGCAAATGTCAGCGAATGACATTTGTCGTAGCACAACCACAATGACCTGTGACCCCACGACCTTACATTACAAATCACAATGCTAATAGATGTAAGAGACAGGGAACCGAAGCCACACTAAAGATCTCTGAGCATTAGCTGTACACACATGCACGGGTCAGACAGAAAGAAAGAAAAGAGATGCAGATAGTGGAACTGTGCGGTGCTGGTGTTTTTGGTACGGGGCAGATAAAGCATCCTCTTACCTTTGCTGTAAACCACACAGTTGTTCTTGTTGTCATCTGTTCCCTGCCAAGTCACATCCAGCAGCCACCTGGGGCCTGCGTTCAGCACCAGCGGGACGTGCGGCTTCGTCCTGCAGCGGTAGAGATAACACACACACACACACACACACACACACACACACACACACACACACACACACACACACACACACACACACACACAAATCATTAGTTTATTTGGGGACAATTTCACCGCAAGCTCATAAGCAGAAGGAACTTTATCAATTTTAACAGGGCTCAATAATAAAGATTATATGTTTAATCCAGATTTTTTCTTGAACTTTCAACACAGGGAGTAAGACAATTTTAGGTCAATGACCCTTGCATTTATGCATTTTATGTTATTTTTTGATTATTATTTGGTACTATTAAGTGTCCAAAAATGAGTGATTGTCTTGAAAGTGTCAATAAAAATGCATTTATGAATTTATCGAGTTGTATTATACTTGTATTATTTCCAGTTAGTCAAACAAAATAAAATAAACAAAACATTATATATACAAATAAATAAATAAAACTTTTTTTTTTTTTTTTTTTTTGAAAATAAAAACTGATTATTCTTTGGTGGTGGGGAACTATACATTTTATAAATATATTCTAAAGACATATATACTTATGTGTAAATGTCAGTTTGTTCAGTATATTTTCCAGAAAATGTTAAGTTTGGGGTAAGATTCATTAATTTATATATACATTTTATAAAGGCCTTAAGAAATAAATAGCCTACTTTTATTCAGCAAGACACTGAAGACTGGAGTAATGACTGCTACAAATTCAGCTTTATATCACAGGAATAAATTACATGCCAAAATTTATTAAAATAGAAAATATTTATTTTAAATTGTAATAATTTGACTGTTACTGTTTTCACTGTATTCTAGTTCAAACAAATGCAACCTTGAGAGTATAAGATACTTCTTTCAAATCATAAAAAAAAGCTTCCCGACCCCAAACTTTTGAACATTGGTTTAAATCATCACAATAAATAATAACATTTAAAAATCATAGAAATCCAAATATTGAAGTTTAATGACAACGTAGCACTGGCCATCCTTATTGTTAAGATTTGATTTAACATCCTTCCCTGATTAAAAGGGAATAAACATAAAACTGAACCTTTTTATGACAGACAAAAGAATAATAAGACAACTAGTCTCTCCTGTGGATGAGAAGAGGAGAATTCTGGGATATATATGTACTCATGATGAGAAATGTCACTGAAGCTCAAGCGGTTTGTGGAGTTTATTGGTGTGTTCAGTATCAATAACCTTTCCACCAGCTCAGCCTCCTCTCATTTAACTCAGGAGAGTGTGGAATTATCAGGCCCAATTTTCCCACCGATCCAGTTTCTGATCTCTCTGATGACGGCCTGATCTCATGTGCTTGGGAATTGCAAAAAGAATGCAGATGGCTTTCGGAGAGGAGAAGGCGTGTGTTCAGGACTGAACTTTGGCCTCATTGTGCCTCCCTATCGCCACCATCTCACTATTTCCTGCGACGGGCCGAGAAGAATTTAAAGAATCAGTATCCATTTCAAAGGCCGATTGAGGTTACGTTTTTATAATGCTCCGGCAAATTATTCCGAATGTGTAACGTCATTTTTCTTTTCTGGCTGGGGTCGAAACGCACCGCTTTAAGTTCTATCTATAAGGTGAAAGCGGTAAGATAGAGAAAAGCTACTAAAATGCACTCGCACCCTTTTGTGGAGAAAGGGCCACTGCTGCTCCCCAGCTATTCTCTGTCAGTTTTTTTTTAATTTCATTTTTCAAATGGCTTTTTTTAAAGGCCAATGAAAGCCTCGAGAACATCTTCTCCTCACTCCGAGGCAGGATTGGTAGAGATCTTGGACAGCTGTTACAGTAGCCCATTACTGGCAGGCAAAATGTCTATCTTTCTGGGCCATTAGACGTGACGCCTCAGGCACACCTTCATTAGAGTGCAGCAGAAATAGTTTAGCTAAGTGAAAATGGGCTGGAGTCACTCTCAGGTGGCTCACGTGACATCACATCCCCTGCAAGTGCTGAGCTATTGCGATTTGCTCCTTCAAAGTATGCATTCACGACAGAAACACACTGTCAAACTATATGTCAGAAGGAAGTTTTGCTCAGTGGTTGCTCTTTCAAAGCTAATTTAATCATCAGCTTTGTTTCAGATGTTCTTTAAATTCTTTAGGAGAACTAAACAGACAGTGTAAATACTGTAGTTATAAAATGAATGTGGGTTGCAAAATTCAGATTATGAGAATTTAGAGAGAATCTATTGAGAAATGTTTGAGATATAATTTTGAGATCTCTCAAATTCGACTGCAGATTTGCTAAAAAAAAAAAATAAAGGTTCCATGGAGAACCTTTAACATGCATGTTCCAATGCAATTTTGATGATTTTTTCATGATTCTTTCACTAAAACCTTAAGAAAAAAATGTTCTTTTAAGAACTGTTCACTGAAAGGTTCATTATAGAACCCACAATGCGTGACTCTGTGTCATCGCTGTAAAACCCACTTCTGGAATCGTAGTATCTTACATTTTGAATCTCACAAAACAGTTTATTGTGAGATTACAAACATCATTTTCTCAGCAGAAGCAGAAGATTTCAGTCTCTATTTGCTCTCCATTTAATTTAGGAGAAACAATTTAGATTAAAACGTATTTTTTGTTGTTGTTGTAATTTTCATCCATTTGCTCTCTAATCATGATTCTACCACCAAAAACTCTCACTTTTTTCATGATTCTTTCACTAAAACCTTGTCATAAAGGGTGTTTTGACCCTCACCTAGTCTCACCCACCTGGACGTCTATGTGGGCGTCTTTCTCCACCCTGGCAGCGAGACAGAGAACACTCGGTCATTTAACATAGCTCCCGTTTCACATCTCAAATTAGCCATACAATAACGTCTTATATCCAGGCTGACCTGAGAATTTTACAGGCCTGTCAAAGAGCACCAGAGACTCTCTGATTGTTGCCACGACAACTATCTAAAATGAGAATCGGATTAACCCTTTCTCTGATCCCCACCATCTGGAGTCATCTCTTATTCAGAAGCAAAGACCTGCCCTGTCTGTCTTTCTCTCTCTCTCTCTCTTTTTCTTTTAAGGCCCAGAAGCTCTCCAGCTAAAGCAGCTAATGATGCAATTCATGAAAAAAATGGCCACACATGTGAATTGTTATATGTAGATGAGTATCATGTGAAGCAAATCCTTCTATTTATCAATATTATATCCTGTATGCAGTCAGCAGATGTTTCAAAAGGTATTTTCAAAATATATGACATGACCTTCGGTGTTGTTCTGTTAGCATCCTTGAGAATATTTTGTACTTTAATGCAATTTTGCACAAAAATATCTTTGAGTATTATATAAGTATGTACAGTACTGGTCAGGAAAGTTTGGAATAAGTAGATATTTATTGTTTTTGCAAGAAGTCTCCCATCAAGGCTGCAGTTATTTGATCAAAAATACAGTCAAAACATAAATATTATTACAATTTTAATTTATGTTATTTATTCCTGTGATGAAAGCTGAATTTTCAGCAGCCATTGTATCACATGGTACTTTAGAAATCATTCTAATATGCTCATAATATTTATAATATTTAACAACAAATATAACAAACAAAAAATTCCAAATTAAAACTGACAATCTTAATTATTCCAACCCTTTTGAACAGCAGTGTAACATTTGCAACATTTCCATACTTTGCAAAGTATTCATACTGCATACTATACTATTCTCTAGTCGATCTGTCAGAGACCCATGCATCTATTGAAACTGACCATTTGTTTAAACAAATATATAGTGCAATCTGTGACTTTAGCACTAGAATGATTTTAAGACATCTAAATATCAAAGATAGGCTCAATATGTTCAATTGAACAGTCTTCAAGGTTAATATCATTAAGCAAAACAAAAAACTGATTGAAAACAGATTGCAAATGAACACACACACACATTCCATAATAAACCAGTAGATAATGTTTTGCAATCTCTCGGCGATGTAAAAGTGAAGCGAAAGCATCTCTCATTTGCAGACAGATGCCGAGGTGACGCTTGATTTAAGACCTTCACCCGAGGCGCTGTGTGTAAGTAACAGATCTCTAGTCTCACTCCATTGCTTTGCCATCTCTCTCTCTCTCTCCATGTGTAAGAGATACAGTGACCAAAACAGTGTAGTCAGCGAGCGAGTGATTACAAACTGCTGCTCCAAATTCGCTATAAAATGAAAATCAATATTTCCACAAGTTGCTGCAACATAAAAGATAACCTTCATTGATTTTTCACAACTTAGGCCTGTGTGATAAAATCTAATATAAAATTTTCAGCTGGTCGGATTTGGATCAGAGCAGCGAAGCAGGGGGCTGCCGATAAGTTCCTCGCTAACATCCCTCAGAGTTGGCTTTTTTCCCTCCCTTCCCTTTTTTCTCTCCTCCACCTCTTTCCAAGCTGTACTATTTATAATTGGCCTGGTACTAGCGAAAGCTTCTATCGGGAATCAGCTCTAATTTTTATTACAGACCAGCTAAAGCCTGTTCCAGATAATTTGGAAATTTCAGGGGGAATTGTGATGGAGCTGATGGCAGTGGCGCGGAGGCCCGCAGAAAGGAGCTAACCTGTAATAGCCTGTGTGGCGGCAGCTGATTAAATGTTGCCATAGATGAAAGACCCGCCATCACCACAATAAATTAACCAATCACACAAATCCCAAGTCACCGCTAATCCAGCCTTGATACCCTGATCCTCTGATCAGCTGAAGGAGGTGAAGGGAAGAAAGTGGCTGGTGACACCGTGAGCCACCCTGAGTCCAGGTCTGTGTGTAAACAACGGGCTAATGATAGCAGTGCTGACCGACCACTGCCACGGTCCCCAGCACGCCGGAAACTGCCTCAAGGCTCATGGGGCCAGTGTCCACGCTACACGCTATTCATTTCTGCTATTAAACTGCACAGGAAGAGATTAAAAGTGTGTTATACCTTTTGATTTTAAGCCTTTAAATCGACCAAAATCATTTAATTCTTTTGGTAAGAGTGGGTAAAAAAACAAAAAAAACAATTCAGTGTGAGAAATATGAATTTGTCACATGTACATCCTTATGATAAACACTCCACATCTGTAGTTCAGCATACATCAAATATTAATTAATTAGTTTTTATTATTATTATTATCAATCAAGAATCTATGCATTTATAAAATTCTATGTAATACGTAAAAAGTATATGTATTAAACCAACTTGAAATTTCTGGCTTTGGAGATTTCATAAATGCAACCAATAAAATATTAAATTAATAACAATGAAAATGTTGGAAAATTAAATGTCTCACAATGTATTTGTAATGTATGTAAAATAAAGTGTAAAAAATGTGTAAATGTAAAAAAATACAAAAATAAATAAATTATATATATATTATATATTATATATATTTTATATTATATATATATATATATATATATTTTTTTTTTTTTTTTTTAATGAACAAATGAACAATAAATATTTGTTTAAATGGTTAGAGGTCACATTGGGATTTCCAAAAAAAAAAAAAAAAAAAAAACTAATTATTTTGATTACAATTAATCAGTAACATGTAAAGGCAATAAAACTAACCACAATGTTACAAAGATACAAGAAAAGCATACAAACAAACAAACAAACAAACAAATAAGGCTGTCAAAGCAAAAAAAAAAAAAAAAAAAGCTAAATAAATGGCTTTGTTTGTCATATTTATGTCATATATATATCCTCAAATAAATACATTTTAATAAAATAAATATATAAAAAAATGGGCAATTCAAGGACATAAATAAATTAAAAATGAATTATTTTTAATTCTGTTTTAGTTTGATCTAAATTCCTATAGCAATGACTAAATTCCTATAGCAAGGTCATAGTTTATATTTCCAGGGAATGCATGAATTGCATACCTTTAATGTAATGCAAGTCGATTTGGATAAAAGTGTCCGGCAAATGCATAAAAGATAGATTTTTTCTTGCAAACAAGCCTTTCAGAACCTTAATTTCTGCACCGCCTGATGCCCAGCCTTAACACACACACACACACACACACACTGTATTCACAGCACATTCTCACTCTCTATATGAACATATGAATGCCGTATGTCAGGCTGACATGTGCGAGGGTTCGAGGCAGAGGTGCAGGCTGAAGGTGAGGATAACAGGTCCGGACCTGCTCTAAGACTCTGTTTACAACATAACGCACCCTCGATACGGCGACTTCAATTAGTTGTTCACCGTGATGAAACAAATTGCATGTGGTCAACTGGAAATTTCATTAAGGCAGATTTTCCTGCAGCTCTCGTTATCTCTGCGTATTAATATTTCCTCGGGCTTGCTGGACGGGTGAGTTGCAGGGGACAATTTTTTCCCCCCTCTTCCACGCAGCAAACATCCAAATCCCTGTCACATGTATCCACACAAAATTATGGATTCTCTAAAAATAAACCCTGATGTTTCTCCTTTTCATGTGCTGTTTGATAAACTAAATAAAGCCCTGTATTTTTTCAAAATCACTATCTAGTCCAGAAAATATATTCCCATGTCTGTCATCCGTTCCAGCCTGCTCTTTTTAAATGGCAGTGGTTTCATCACCTAAAATGAAAAGATACCTCCTCCTTGGTGCCGTCTTTGCTTCTTCTTTTTTTCGAGTGAGCATCTGCTATTGGGAGGCTAAATAACAGAAATATGCAAAAAGAGAAATTGCACGCTAATTCCCTTTGGAGATAGATCTTGGCGCCTGCCCTGTCATAAATCAGAGAATTTCGATATGAAATGAGGCAAGCTGCTCTAATCATTTCTGCATTTCAAATTGGATCACTGGCTCAATCGCTTGGCTTTTAAACTGCTTGCCTAAGAGCAAATGTGAGGTGGGAGATAATGGGGAAGAAATCTCAGCCCGCGTGCCGTAGTTAGTTTACTGCTTGAGTGCAAAAGAATGCTTTCAGCCCCCCTCCTCCTCCTCGCCTCTCTGCGGCTTTCTCTTTTCAACTTTGTTAAATTGACTTTTTCGTTTGAAATCGATTAAATTGAGAATCACTCCGGCTCTACCAATCTTTTAAGGAACACCCATTGAGGTTCGCTCGGGCCTATCGTTTTGCACTGTTCACCGTTGCTATAGGAACCATGCATATTTATTCAAAATCACCTTGCTTTAAAACATAGTTTGACTTGGGGCTGATTTAATCGCAATCTTTTCTGAACACAGAAAATTGTCCTATTTATCCCCCAAACAGCAGCCAACACAGATTCAAATGGCTTTTAATCGAGATTACGAACAACAGCGAATAAACAGGACATGCTGTACAATGTCATTTCGTGTTTGCTTTGACACGATGTTAAACATCTGATTGATGAATTACAAAATGAGAAGGAGATGCTAGTCAGCACCTTACATTGGACTTATATTGTCATCTCTACGTGTTTTGAAGCATCAGGCACAGAAAGGTTTCAGCTCTAATGCCATCTGGTTTAATGAGCACTTAGCCTCCAGGACAGGAGCTCTTCCTGTCGCTGTCTCTCTCCTCCAGGGCTGAACGGTACAGTCAGAGGGCTGCTGGGGACTTCATTAGCACATGCACCCGGCGATATACTGTGATGGGCCAGCTTTATAATGGCACAATTTGAAAGAAATGCACTTAAAGTGATAGTTCGCCTACAAATGAACATGCTGTCATCATTTACTCACCCTCTGTATGCCAGCTGGTTTTTGCGTGCATCGTAAAAGAGCTATAAAATTGTTCATTTGATTTGTGCACTATGTAATCTCACAAAGCTAAACGATAGATTTGCATGAGGAAAACACAACAAGTTAAGTCATTTATCACTGAAAATGACTGAAATCACTGAAGAAAAGAGTGTCAAGGCACCATGGCAGGTTTAAACACTATTGACAAATGATGCAAAATGCTGAATATTTTGAGGGAAGATTATTATTATTATTAGTAAATGAAAAATCCTCACACAAAGCTATTGTATAATTTCAGAATAGCACAATAAGTATGAACTACCTTGATGGTACTTTTTAGTGTTTATTTTTTGACAGCCGCAATCACTATGAACTGTCATGGTATGGCAAAAAGCTCTGTAAAAATAAAAATCTGCAAAAATAAAATAATAAAACAAAATAATGTATATATAAAACAATAATAAATATATATATATATATACAATATAACAAATATAATATATATAAAATATATATATATATATATATATATAATATATATATATATAAACAATATATAAAACATTAAAACCAAATAAAAACAGGGTTTATCACATCATGTGAATAAATAATGTAGTAAATAATGACACAAACGTCATTATTGCATCAACTATCGCTTTAAAGTGTGCCAGTATCTTAAATGGATAGCATTTGCCATTGAGTAGATGCAACAATATTGGGCATGCACAAATTAGCCTAAAATTACAATGAATAAAAACAGCCACACAACACAACCTGAACAAATTCAGGCAGACTTGAAAGCAAACAAAGGTAGAGTGTTCGATTGCCTGACTCGTGTGAAGTTGCATTTTGCACATAACTCGCATGCACATTATGTTCAGGGGACATGGCCACGCTGAATTCATAATGTTTGCTTTGCATTGTAATAATGTCTAGGAGGCAGAGGAACATGCCCTGCCCTTGTGCTCAGATTCGGCTCGTGAAATGGCATGCCTTCCCCATAGATCCCTCTATTTTTAATTTAAATTTCCACTTTGAATCCAATTGCTGGCTTCTTTGATCTTTGCATGCAACTTGCAGTCGACTCCTACAGCAAGAGCTAGCTACTGGGCCAATAACAAGGGGTTCTCTGTACGTCCCGTACACCTGTACAGATATCAGCATACCTGGAGGCCCAGAGAGGCAGGTGGCATCTGCCAGGCTACCAATCACACGAAACGTCATTGCATTGATCAGATTCCTCTCATCATTAGATGCAAGGAATGAAAGCTACGTGATCAGATGTGATACAACCTCTGAAAACTAGAAACAACCAGAGTGATTGTGGATGAAGGAAGCGTTCAGCATGAGGTAGCAAGCATTTGCATAATCTTCCAGAGAAGCATTAAACCGCAACGTGATTTGCGCTTTAGAGATGGGGTCTTCCATAAAATTATTCTCGATATTGAGTCATAGGTAAATAAATAAGAGTGACCCCCCCCCCACCGGAACGCATTAGACGTGAACTCTCTTATCTCCGCTCGCCGACCGTTAAAGCGAGGGTTTGCGGGGCTGCGTATGCTCTTTGTTACCCAATTAGTTTACTGACGACCCCCGTGGTCTAATTTTCTGTTTTGACAGGCTCGTACACCCTTGCCTAATGTGCTAGACCACCAGGACAGACGGCCAGACGCCGTCCAGACTTCTGCAGCCTCTATCAAGCATTTCTATCTCACAAAAGGCTTCTGTGATAGCGCACCAGATGACCGCTGCAAAAATCTGCGATTTTCACACTGAATACTTTCATTTAATGCTGCTCCTCCATCTGGACTGGTTGATGAGCGTTTGTGTGACAAAAGACAAGAGGAGACGAGGACCTCGGCTGTGGCCTCTTCCCTGTGAGAAGCAAGCGCCAGTTAGGGCAAGTAGAACCGGAGACTTTAGGCATTTAGTTTAACGTATGAGAACTCAAAAACAGAAGTGGTACTGGTGAACTGCTGATATAACACAACTCATTTGCTAAAAGCGAGCCTAACTTGGCTCCAAGCTCAAAACTAGACAATATATCACACATTTATTCACTTGAAAGGCAAGTTCAGAATTGAATGCCAAGACTGGCTCGTCGCGCACTACAAAATATGTGCATGTACGTGAAAGGACGGCCAACATCTCCTGGATTTCACCACCAATTAACCATCTCCGCTTCACACGGTGGAATGTTGAATTCCAACAGGGGAATCGAGATTGCAAGTGAAAACTATTGTGGATTATCTCGGCTACTTTTCAAGGAAGTTGTTTCAGTGTCCCACAAGTGGAGTCTTGACAGTGACAGATGGCAAAGCAGCTGGCATCGCTCAAACTCTTCTCCCTTGTGCTAGATTTTCCCCCTCAGTGTTCGGCGTGGATTTTGCCATGGCGTATTCCAACACCTTTGGCAAGACGTGGCGCAAACCGAGGGAGACAACACTGTGGACAAACTTATTTTGTTTCTTGCTAATTCAGATTTGATTGAGGTTATGCAAAATATCAAACTTCGGGGAGCTTTAGGCAATAGTTTCTACTTCTTTAGAGACAAAAAAACTTCCCAAAGCAAAACCATTGACGTCAGTTCATATGGAAGCACTATAAGTTGCATTTGAAACTATTACAGTTACTGTTTGCTGTTAGTGGGGATCATAACCAGATTTCATGCTCATCAGCACCTTTACGAACATCAAACCCCCATTGACCAAGAGAAACAGATGATCAAAGGGAGAAAGGTTATAGTTTGAAAACAAAAATGCCAAGTTTCCAAAAATATAACATTTGAATTCATGTTGTTGTTGTTTTTTTGTTTAAACAGTTATACCATTTTCAAAACATAAAATTATTTAAATCACTCTAATGTGGTGTGTAATATTTTGGGAAAAAATGTTGTGAGACATACTTTATGGTATTTTTTATTAATTTTTTTTTACAAATATATTGAACTCATAAACTCATCTTGATTTTTTTTTTAATTTAGTCTTTGTTAGTAAAAAATGTTTATATATGTATACATATATATATCATATATATATATTATATAATGTTGATTGCCGGGGGGATGGGGGGGATTTCCCCCTCTCTGGTCTATGCATCCCTGCCTCTGCTAAATAACATTTATCCCGGTGGGGATAATCATCAAACCCACTCTGACGGTCCCGATCTGAATCAAATGATTCGCGTACACGCTTTGAAGTCCCGATCTGAATCAAATGATTCGCGATACGCGATCCGATTGGAGTGCTTCGAAACAGTGAATCATTTTGCAACGCAATGGTTTAACTGATTCGGAGTGTCAAAAGCTCCGTTGTGTTCTTTGCTCGCTTTCTCTTGTGATGATTTGTTGCTTGAATAACCGTGGACATTAAATCATTACAAACAACGTAGGCTTACACTGTTTTTTTAAACTGAGATCTCACTAAATACAATTAGAATTAAAAACATTTAATAAAAATTTTCAAAAGCATCCCCCACTCTGTTTCACAAATCGCACCACAAATCGCACCCTGTATATATATATAGATGCATCTCAATAAATTAGAATGTTGTGGAAAAGTTCATTTCAGTAAAACAAAAAAAATTAAAAAAATTAAAAATTAAATAAATTCAATGCTCACAGACTGAAGTAGACTGAAGTCTTTGGTCTTTTAATGTGTGATGATTTTGTCTCACATTTACCCAACCAAATCTCAACAAATTAGAATACTTCAATAAGACCAAAAAAAAAAAAAAAAAAACTTTAGTTGAATAGGGTTTGACCGTACTATGTTGCTTTACTTACGCCGTAATGGAGGCGTCAGTTTGGCACGGTGAGGTGGTAGGGAAGCCCAGGTTTCTTTGACAGTGGCCTTCAGCTCATCTGCATTTGTTGGTCTTCTGTTTCTCATTTTCCTCTTGACAATACCCCATAGATTCTCTGTGGGGTTCAGGTCTGGTGAGTTTGCTGGCCAGTCAAGCCACACCAACACCATGGTCATTTAACCAACTTTTGGTGCTTTTGGCAGTGTGGGCAAGTGCCAAATCCTGCTGGAAAATGAAATCAGCATCTTAAAATAGCTGGTCAGCAGAAGGAAGCATGAAGTGTTTCAAAATTTCTTGGTAAACGGGTGCAGTGACTTTGGTTTTCAAAAAACACAATGGACCAACACCAGCAGATGACATTGCACCCCAAATCATCACAGACTGTGAAACTTAACACTGGACTTCAAGCAACTTGGGCTATGAGCTTCTCCACCCTTCCTCCAGACTCTAAGACCTTGGTTTCCAAATGAAATACAAAACTTGTTCTCATTTGAAAACGAGGACTTTGGACCACTGGGCAACAGTCCAGTTCTTCTTAGCCCAGGTAAGACGCCTCTGACGTTGTCTGTGGTTCAGGAGTGGCTTAACAAGAGGAATACGACAACTGTACCCAAATTCCTTGACACGTCTGTGTGTGGTGGCTCTTGATGCCTTGACCCCAGCCTCAGTCCATTCCTTGTGTAGTTCACTCAAATTCTTGAATCGATTTTGCTTGACAATCCTCATAAGGCTGCGGTTCTCTCGGTTGGTTTTAAATCTTTCAAGTCAAGTCAAGTCACCTCCACTCAACTTTCTGTTAACATGCTTGGATACAGCACTCTGTGAACAGCCAGCTTCTTTGGCAATGAATGTTGTGGCTTACCCTCCTTGAGAAGGGTGTCAATGACTGTCTTCTGAACAACTGTCAGATCAGCAGTCTTCCCCATGATTGTGTAGCCTAGTGAACCAAAATGAGAGACCATTTTGAAGGCTCAGGAAACCTTTGCAGGTGTTTTGAGTTGATTAGCTGATCACACCATATTCTTATTTGTTGAGATAGTGAATTGGTGGGTTTTTGTTAAATGTGAGCCAAAATCATCACAATTAGAAGAACCAAAGACTTAAACTACTTTACACTGAATTCAATTAATACACGAGTTTCACAATTTGAGTTGAATTACTTAAACTACTCAAACACATCCAAAACAATCTAAATTAACCAAAATAAACAAAATACATATACATATATATTACATAAATACATATATATTATAGTAATAATAAAACATTATACCAATAACCTTTAACCTTGACCTTCACTGGCACTTTACGCTCAAATGTTTTTTTTTTTTTAATTATAATTTAGTATCACTTCATTATCCCTTTTTTTTTTTTTTTTTGAAAAGTAATAAAGTACATTCAGTAAGATTTTTAACATAGCGTTAGCTTTGGTGCAATTACAGGGCAGCTCCTGCTCTTTCTCTAAGTCCAGATGGATGAAATTACCTCACACGTTCTAACTGACAGATTCATGCTGGCTAATGTGTCCCCTAATGCATTGAAAGCGCATGTCTCCAGAGTCTCAGCCAGTCTCAGTACTGATTTGAGGTCACTTTTGCTCTTGAGGACCACCAAACATCTCACTGTACATGTCAGTGGCTCCTTTGACTCATTAAGTGAAAATGAGCAGCCAGACGTGCAAAGTTATCTACCTACTACCCCATATCCCCTCCACAAAAAAAATCAAAAAAAACTCTGTATAACACAGATACCACACAATGGTGCTTTCATGCAAAAGTAGTAATATGATAAAATACACCATTGCTTGATAAATTAAGCATTAAATGTAATAATCATAAAAAAAAAAACAGTTCAATAGCCTAATGCTAGCCTGTTCTCACAACCACTGTTGTGTTGCATTCTTCTGGAAAAATCTTGTGGCCTACTTTATTTTAATACAGCCTTTAAAATCTTCAAAATGCAGCCCGCGGCACTTACGCTCAAATGAAATAAAGTATTCAGTTTGTTGCACACTGAAAAGGAACGAGCCCTTGTCAAATGACGTCTATGTGGATGTATCATTCACAAACTTGACACCATGAATTGTGACGTGGCGTTTAATGGTGTCTTCACCCTGATTGTGCTAAACTATGTAGCCATCACTTCAGTCACAAAGCGGTGGCCGCTTATCGCTTTCCCCCCCATATCTGTTTGCCTGTTTGGGACATGAAGTGATGAAGAGGAGAAGGGGGAAATGTCAGGTTCACTTGTAGATCAAGTCGAGCATGCATTATCTCAGCTCTAGTCATCTGTGGCCCCAGCAGCCGCTGGCACTGTGAGGAGAGAAAACACACCCCCCGTTTCCTGTCAGAGAGCTGTAGACGGGCTGAGAGGATCCCTCAGAGAGAAAGAGAGAGGAAGTATAAATCCCAAACACCCCTCCGCCACTAAGTCATGACCTCAGGTCCCCTGTATCCCCTCAGGCAGCACTAGTCCCACTGTGTATCACAATAATTTCATTAGAAGGGTGAGATCAGACGAAAAATGGGCGTTGAGAGAATTCAAACATGGTTCTCTTAGAATCTAGAACAGGGTTCCATGATTTTTCCATGAATGTTCTAGTTGTTCATAATTATTGAATAGGTTTGTTGAAAATATGTATATAGGCAATTCGACAGCACTCACAAAAAGCTAAATATCTTATATCTAATGACTCAAATTCAACACAGAAATGTTCATAATGATTTATTATTGCCCCAATTTTAAATTTGCCAGACAATTCCAGTTTTTCCATGGTTGTGGGAACCCTGCTACAACCTTTGTGACTGATGATCGTCTAAGGCTACGTTTACACTGGTGTGTTTTCGTTTTAAAACGCATAACTTTGCTACGGTTGCACCTGTTGTTTACACTACTCCAGCGTTTTCGACCCTTGAGCCTAGACTTTTGAAAACCCTGCAGACCCCGTTTTAGTTTGTAAACTCCGGGGTTGCATTGCAGTGTATACGATGGCATGGCTGGCCACATTCATTCTGCGTATCCTTGACAACCGTGTAAACAATGACATCATGCAAGTTGTTGTACCAGCATGAATGGTCATGAGACATGCATTTTTGGTTGTGTAGTGTGGACGGAGAATGTTTCTGAAATGCTGTGAAAACGCCAGTGTAGACGAGGATCGTTTTCATTTTAAAACACCGTTTTACAAAGAAAACGCACTACTGTAAACAGGGCTTCGATCTGTGGAGATCTGTCAATTTCTGTAGAATCTTGTCATATTTTAATCTCATTTTCTGTTCTGTATTTGTGGGAAAATTTGTGGAATAATGCTTTTTTTTTTGATATACACTGTTTCATCAGGTAAGTTAAAAAATACTTATTCTAAATTATACGGCTTTAGGATGAAAATATTATTTAATATGAAAGTATTATTAAGGCTTAAAGATTTATCAAACTAGACAAAATATCTGATAAATGGTGATGAATGTATAGAACTTTATGGTCTACTACCAGTTGACTTCTGTGGAGCTTTCTGCTTAATTTTATGATTTAATATTATGATAATGAAGATCATCATTATATGCAGATCTGTGGAGATTTCTGTACAATTTTGTAATTCAACACAATGTCAATGAGTATAAATAAACATCTAAAAACAATATATTTCAAAAAAATAACATAAAAAACAAAAAAAACTTCCATACTATCACATTTTCTGTGCTGACTGTGGGGCAATATAGTAGAATAATGGGGAAAATAGTTGGATAATGGTAAAATAATTTATATATGCATATATAAAATGGGGAATAACAAAATATATAATAACAAATTAACGACTACATTAGATTACATCAAGCAAGATCAAGTTAACCAAAATATCTGATCAATTAACAAATTCAGATACTAACAGCAAAAATCTTTCACTAGTTAAGTTAAAAGTATATTTTACCTAATTTATAAGGTTTTAAGTCAAAAATATTCAATATGGCTGAATCAACCTGACTACTTCAGATTACACCAATGAAAGTATTATTCAAGCTAAAAAGTGCTATCAAAATAGCCAAAATATTTCACTTGAATGTACTTTATGTTGGATTCTAGTACCTTGAAAAGCAGCAGCAGAGCATGCACTTGGTAAAGCTGCTGAAGATATGACTGCTGGACCTCCTGTGTCTTTATTCCAGGGTATAATAATCCCTGATGCTTAGTTAGCAAGCTTTATATTTATGAACAAGATCTATTCAAATAAATATGACTCATGGACAACTCAATAAAAAGAGACTTTAGTGTCAAAATTGGCCTTATTTACTTTGCTAATACACAAATCCGGTCTTATTGTGCTTATTCCAAAAGAGAAGAAAGTTTGTCTTTGTAAAATTATTTCAAAATGTAATTATTTAACCCTTGTCCTCCAACCATCTGTCAAGTAGAGATGGATTTTCACAATCCAATCAATTCCTGATGAATAAAATGTCCTTCTCTATAGTTTCATTTAGAAATATGTCACATTACAGAAATATGATGGGTCATGAACATCATTTCATGTTGATGTTAAAGGGCCTGATGTTTGAATTTCTCTTTAAAGCTGCCTTCAAGTCATGTTGGAACGATTGTATTTGGGAATTGAGTGCACAACAACATCACCACAACAACCAGAATAAAACCATGAAACTTCCAATTACACAAACAAACAAACACGAGTTAAGTTCATGTCATTTAAAAAACATGGCGAAATCTAATTGGTATTGGTCCAAAATGCAGTTGTTGAGTGTAAAAATTTTGCATGCTAGAAAATACTATTCATTCACTCTGTTCATGAGGTGACAGGCTTGTGCAGCACAACTACATTTCCCATCACTCTCTGTCACACTATGCGAAAGATTTCTGAAATATTCACCCAGTGTGTTTTCCTGTTATAACCAAAATCAACTGATTGCTCATTTGAATTTGTGATTTTTGAAATTGGTAATATGAACTTCACAGGATGACTTAAAGGTAGCATTAGTCTTCACAGGATAGAACACATACAAACATAAAGCTGTTAAACTGGACAATGAGTAATAAAACTGAAAACGTACTCTCAATAATACTCTCAGAGGATTATAGACTACTATTTAAAAATCTGAATTGGTAAAATTCTTTTGTATTTTTGTCTCTTATGCTCAGCAAAGCTGCATTTATTTGATCATCTATACATTAAAAACAGTAATATTGTGAAATATTATTACAATACACACATTCTGTTTTTATATATATATATTTTCAGCATCATTACTCCAGTCTTCAGTGCCAAATGATCTTTCAGAAATCATTCTAAAATGCCCATTTGGTGCTCAAGAAACATTTTTATTATAATCAATGTTGAAAACAGGTGTGTAACTTAATATGTTTAGTGGAAACCATGATCCATTTTTTTTCAGGATTCTTGATGAATAGAAAGTTAAAAAGAACAGCATTTATTTGAAATAGAAAGCTTTTGTAACATTATAAAGTTTGATCAACTTAATGCATCTTTGCTGAATAAAAGTATTAGTTCCTAATTTTATAAAATCTTACTGACCCACACAAACCCTTGACCCTAATTATTAAACTATAATTACTTTTCCAAGCAAACATGCGATTGTTTGCCTGGTGGACAATAAAACCCCATCGATTTACACTGAGCCAAATATAGAGAACAGGGCATTCATTGTAAACAAACAAACACACACTTTCTTCATAAAATGTAGTTGCATGTTGATTTTACATGCACTGTCACTTTTCCCACTCAACAATAAAAGCAGCGCCATTTTCATTTCAGCAGTCAGAGACGTCAGTGGTCTAGTGACTTGTTTAAGCCCAGCAAAGTAATTGATGCATGCAATCGCAAATTGGTTCCCCGCCTAAACTTCAGGCCTATTATTTTATTAGATAAAGCCACATTTGGGTTGCCAAAATAATTTTTGTGTCCAGCAAGGAATTAAAATCCCATTAAAGCCCATGAGCGGGCGACATTACAAAAAGTGAGATATTCTCTCTGATAAATATGGCCTCAGATATATAAAAGATCTATAAGAGCATGACGTGCCAAATATACAGTTGTGCGAGATCTCTCGCTTATGAGCAAATAAACCCCACTTGCATATATAATTAGATGTAAGTGTAAATAATTGGTTATGCATGTGCCAACACGAGTATGATGTTTGTCTGTGTGCGTATGTGCGCGCTCCACTCTCAAGTCCCACTGATTCGTCTTTCCAGCCATGTTGAATCCTCTTTTCTTATCAGAGCAGTGCAGGCCTGCATCAGGCGCTCCTTGCTATGACAGAGGCTACAACAATAGGCATGCGATACTGCTGCTTAGCGCTGCGTTTCGGAGGGGAAACCTGCCACAGGCACAGATTAACAACACACACACACACACACACACATTCACTCTCTCCCCTTTTCAAACACACGCACCCACTCCCACAAAATAGATTGCAGCCACCAAAACAAAACATTTTTCCAAAGGCCCGGCTCTTGATTAATGAAGTAATGACAAGAAGAAAAATATAATTTCAGCATGAAAAAAATCCACTGCCACTTGTTCAAGTTTGGGACGAACAATAAACCTATAGGAGAAGGAAGAGGACAGCAAAGAGGAGGAGATGAAACCGAATGATGGCTGGAATTATTCCTCCTGCTCATTCGACACAATGGTTCGTGCTGAATTACAGCATAAAAACAATCCAGGAGCCCAACTGACACTGGTTCACCCAAATGAAGACAATAGCATGTCATTTCTGCAGCTGTGGATACTACACATATACAAACACAAGCTACATGCAAAAGAGTTTGACTCTTGGTTTATCGTTCGTGCTGGCTCATGAAACCTCCACAGAGGAATTTAGATTGCTCAGAGGATATTTTCATAGCTCAAGAGACTCCAGAGTTGTCTTTATTTTAGATGTTTCTCCTACAATTCCTTGGAAAGAATAAAAACAGACTTGGACTCTCAGCACTTTAAGATCTCTTCTAAAAATCTATGCAAGATTACTGGGGTCTTTTCCAAAAGAGAAACACCTGAAGAGCATTTGCACTCAATTTAGTCTCGAGAAGAGAAACTAATGAGATTTTTATTTAAGAATATTCTTTGCTATGGGCATCCCTGAAAATATTAACAAATGGTCGACTTATTTATTTATTTATTTTTTCTCAATCTACAAAACAGAGTTTAATCATGATGACAAATAGACACAAAACTGCTGAAATCTACAAACTCTTCATGCAATATTTACCAGGGTTCTGCAACATTCAGAAATTAATTGAGAATGCATTTCCAATTTCATTTCAATTGAGGTAGCAGCAATCTGTAGAATTAAAATGAGTTGAAACAGAAATAAATTAATTTAACTGCAATACAATATGCAACATTTTTAACTAACAAATGAAAGAACACTTCATTTCTCAGGTTGGATTTCTTTGACTATTAATTCAGTAAATTCCCCTTCCTGTCGTTTCACTTTAAATATTGCAATTCAACTTTTTGTTGGATGTGTCCAATTAATTTCAGATTCATTCATTAATTTAATGGGAACAAATTCTTAAATTATGAATTTTGCACAACCCTGATATTTACTCAGAAGTCACTCAAAATCATAAAAGTCATCCATCAATAAGGCTGTCAGTAAATTTAGACCTGACAGAAAAAAAGAAAAAGAAAAATAGAAGATAAAGATCCTGCTTGTTTATCACTGCTTCTTAACAAGACTTTTTAATTAGAGAAATGCTCATTCATTAGATGAACACTGAACTAAAAGCCATACTTAACTAACTGCCATCTTGGAAGGGGCCCGTAAATCTGTAGTTCATTATTAGGTTGTTTCAAAATCAATTATAAACACTTAAAATGGACACCGGGCTGCGAGAGAGGCGCTGAGCCACAGGCCACAGTCAGGGTTGAGTCCAGGCCCAGTAATTACTGTGATGAAGACACCTGCTACTCAATAGCTTCGACCCACACCGGCTGCCCGGCCCCCAGATGGCAGACATTTATGTCTGAGTGTCATTATTAATTTGTGTTAATTTGGTGGTGGTGGACGGGCTCGTCGCTCACCTGCGCAGGGGCTGCTGGGTAATTGAGCTCTAATGGCCTGATTGATCGGCAGGAGAGGAGAGAGCTCAGGAGACTATCACTCAGACACTGAGAGGAAGCGCTCTGTATACACAGCAGTTCAAATATCCATCGGACACTGACAACACAATATATCTTCTATTAATTTGCAAGTCACTTCCGTCACATTTCCATCACAAGAACGACTCAGAACAATTTTATTCACATCTTCAATCATTTCAATTCCTCAATTACAGTATTTCTGACATATGATATAAAAATAGTGTCCACTTTCTCGCAAGGAATGATTCACTGTTCAAACAGCTTTTGGAGATCCGCTCCAGAGTGTTAAATCAATAACTGCGATCATAGAGAGAGACGACTCACTGAGTCGTGAATCATTTGAGTGAATCGTTTGAATGGAACGAAGATAGATGGCATCCAGACTGGGGCATCTGAGGAGTTTCATGTGTAAACACGGCAGAGCGTGGCATCATAAACTCCCAGAAGCCCTCTGGTCTCCACTGACTTTTCTGTACATCAGATGTTTGATGTGTCCTTCACACCGGTAAGCCTCATCATGTGACCCTATCTCTGCCCCACAGATGCCAAGATCTCTCTCATTTGCTCACTCAAGGAGGGCGACATCACTCAGTTCTAGATGCAGGATGCACCCCAAACGCCTGTCCTACTTCACCATATTCAAGGGATGGACACACTAGATCTTTCATTTCTATTCACTTTCATTCATATGCACACTCTTAAAAAATATTGGCATCATTGGTTCCATTAATATCCAATATGGAACCTTTCTATTAGGGATGCACTAAAATTCTGGGCCAAAACCCGAAACCAAAAATTCTGGATGCACCTGGGTGAAAACCTAAATGCTTTGTAATAATTTTTTGATCTAATACTAATCAGATATAACTTTTTTTGACTAATTATCCAAATCCAAAGCTATTATTAGTAAGTAAGTCAATTTTATTTATAAAGCGCATTTAAATTCAAATAAAACACAATAAAATACGAATTAAAATCCAAGATAACAATACTAATCCATATAGTATATGTGTGCCTTGTATTAATCGCTACTAGTAAAATAAAACAATAAGCAGAGGCTTCAGCCTACACCTTTTCGGTTATTATGTACAAATTTAATGATTGATTGTCTGTGAGGACCGAAAATAAAAAAACAATAAACCAGCGAAGTGAACATCACAGGATATACAATAAAATACGAATTAAAATCCAAGATAACAATACTAATCCATAAATTTAAAATTGTTCTATTCCAACTTAAGTGCCCTGCGAAGTGAACATCACAGGATATTCCGCCATGATTCCAGTTTGAAGCAAACTTATATGTTCCATTCAAAGTGCATTGAAGTGTGCGAGACGGAAATTTAAATTGTATTTATTTACAGAGGTATATGATGTCACACTTGTCCGTATGTGAAGACGTTGCACAGCGCAAATCTGTGAATGAATGTTCCGAAGTGAAGTAAACTTCAACAGATTTCCCCTGCTCAGGGAGTAGGGAGCAATGAACACTGTGTAGTGACCATGTCAATGGGAACACAGTTCATTTACGGACCTCACTTCTAACAGAGCTGATTATCTGAATCAGATGTGTTAACAAAGAGAGACATAAAAAATGTGCCGAGCAGGGGGCTGGAATTGAGAACCGCTGATTTATTCAACCTTATGTCATTCCAAACCTGTTTGACTTTCTTTCTTCTGTAAAACACTAAAGACTGTAGAATTTTGGAGAATGTTGGTAACTAAACCGTTTCAGTTGCACTGTATGTACAAAAAATATAATGCAAGTTAATGGGAACCAAAACTGTTTGGTTCCCAGCATTCACTTAATTTTTGGGTAGACTATCCATTAAAGACATTATTGGCTCTGAACCAATGCTGACCTGTCTCAGCATTCTGACTCCATTCAGTCTACTAACTTTTGACATTTGTAGACGTCATTCTTCAGTTTAGCCAATCACATTCAAATCCATAAACCAGCAGTCGAAAAGACACAACTTTGGGTTCAGTCCATATCATACATCATATATCAGCAGATTCTGCCTTTCTCAGATCAGACACTAAAGAGGGTGACACAGGTGCTGTCACCAAGAATTGGAAATTCAACAGTGTTTAACCACCTCAAAAGGGTCAACATTCATGAAGATAGAGTTTCTGTCCGAAGACATTGCAACTACCTTCAACTTCAAGGGTTTTCATGCTCTTCTCTGACATTACATGTATTAACCCAGTAAAATGTCACACAGTGTTTGGTTTTATAAATCACTGCAGACAACCTTTTGTTCTCTTTGATTTTAAAGGAAAAATGCAACCAAAATTGAAAATTAATTATTATTTACCCACTCTTATAGTATGTAATTCCAAATCTCTTATATGCTATTTTTTTTTACACACAATGAGAAATCATAACAACTGAATTTTCCTTTTTAGGTGTTCTATTCCTTCAAATATAAAGAATTAAATTAAATTAAACAAAAATATATTCCAATTTATGTGCACTTTCTAGGGGAAGTACAGAAAAAATAGATAAAAAAAAAACAGCTCAAAAGCATGAGAAATATTTTTTTATAAAGTTATGAGTTATGCATTTGAGTAATCCATACTCCTCACAGACTTTTCCTTACGTTTCTTAACAGGATAAATATGAGATTCGTTAAAATTTAAATAACTATTTCTTAATTAATACGCATTCAAAATGGAATGTTACATCCTAAAGGATTCCCCTTTCTACCCGTGAAGTAAGGTCAACACTTTCCTCTTTTCTGCTCTTTCTTTAACAGCTGAAGGATCGTAACGGCAGCATGGGCCTAACTGGAAGAATCAGCGAGAACAACATCAAATCTAGTAGATGTAATATCAGTCAAGAATTGAGTAATTAAATGTGCAGATGAAATGGTCCAAGCACAAAGTAGTTCATTTTGAGGTCAGTTTGATGCTGGAATGCACAAGTTACACTGGGTTATGATCTAATATGTAACACAATTAACATCCGTTTATGTTCAGTAATCTTTCTTGTATGTTAATATGCAAATGAAGGACTTCAAGGAAAATAAGTTTCACCCTTTACAACCGACAGCTTCATGGACTGATTAACAAACACTGAGACTCTGTTAAAGGTGAGGTGCGTAATTTATGCTCTAGACAGATTGCCAAGAAATTCTGTTTCCAAAAAAGTTTCAGAAAACCACCCAAACCAATGCCACTGGTTCAGCCAATGACAAATCTTTCTGTTTTAACATTTAATTTAATTTGGTGTCATTTTCTTTAAGTAGGGCATAAATTGCATCCTTTATCTTTTACCCTCATCAACATTCAACTTGAGATAACGTACCTGAGCATCTGTGTTTAGCTCAATTTTCCCCTCGAAAGGCCCCCATGTGGTTCCTACAGGAAGCTGCTGGCGGCTGTGAATCCGTCGTTCTCCATCTTTATTAAACAAGTCCAGCTCTCCTGTGAGACAGAACAGGGAAGACAGTCAGTGTCACACAATAAATGCTTCAAGTTGACTGTAAATATATTTCGGATGAGTGAACAACAGCATCAAAATTTGCTACAATTCTTCCTCAAAATGTGTATGCCTTTATTATTTGTAATGAGACTAAGCATTAAGAAATACATTCTGTCTATTATTTTTTTTTTAAATCACATATATGTTAAAAGTGTATATATATATATATATATACATATATATATATATATATAAGTGTGTGTGTGTGTGTGTGTGTGTGTGTGTGTGTGTGTGTGTATGGGTGTTTGTGTGTATATATATGTGTATATATATGCGTGGAGAATCCAACTCTTTTACAGTCAAAATAACTCACAATTAATGAAATACAATAAAAAAACCCATTAAGTTGAGGTTGAGAATCCAACTCTTTTACAGTCTAAATAAGTCAGAATGCATGAAATAGCATTAGACCTCCCCTTTAATGAAAGCCAGTAAACAACAATCTAGTAACCACCCAAAACACTAATGACCACATAACAATGCACATAGCAATCACCTTGAGCACCTTAGCAGCCGCCTAGCAACACCCTTGCAACCATTCACATCATTTCATCATTTCATTAATGCAGTAGGTATTTAACTTGCTGCATGAATTTAGAATTAACTGCATATGTGATCACAGGGTTTCTGTTTCATAAAAACCATAATTTGAGCATCATAGCATGTTTTCCTGCCTCCTCTATCACGTATTTGATACAGACTCCAGCACCTGTTCTCAGAGCTGATGGCGATCAGATGGAGCGTATCAAACCGCTGGGATGCTAACTCCTCTTGAAAGAGCGTCTTTCGCTCTCTGATGAAACCTCGCTGAGATGTTACAGGCTTACCGGCTGGCGGCTTGGGCTCTATTTCTGTTTTCCCAGGAAGGGGGCCGAGGCCTCTTGTTAGTGGCGCGCTGAGCTCGGAGTTAATTAACCATGTCATGGGATAGCACAGCTAGCCCCGCGAGTTCCCCGAGCGCCGCTATCTAATCAGTTAGATTTTGTGTGCTTTTTTTAGGACAGTGATTAATCAAACAGTTATTATAATAGACTGCCTGGTCATGACTCTCATCTTTCGAGGGCTAGGGGGCTCTTGTCAGGAGGATCTCAAGAGCAGACTTCCGGTGGGTTTTCATGGCGATGTTGAGAGCTTTTTGGGGCTGGCCTGTGACTGAGGGAGATTTATCCCTCGGAGCTTGAGTACTATCTGCTTTATCATCCCGCCAGTGTCCTGTTCGGCTGTGTCACAACACTCATAACAACAGCAGAGCTCTTTACAGCAGACTGAGAATCTGTACCACATTGAAAATATTTACGTGAATTGTTTGCAAAGCTCAGAAGTTTCTTCTAAAATTCAAAAAAATACACAAATGAGATAATTACTGCCAGACTTATATGGCGTAGTACACATTTTTAAGAATAAATGTTCTCTATTGGCATTGATGGTTGCATGGTGAACCTTTAACATCCATGGAATCTTTCCATTGCACAAAATGTTCTTCATACACTCCTAAAAGTAAAGGTTCTTTATTGGTTTTGATAGTTCCATTGGTTTAACATTAATGGAACCCTCCAATGTGCAAAATAAGTTCTTTGAAGAACCAAAAATGATTATTCTAGGAACTTTTATTTTTAAAGTGCCTCTATTATGGCTAATAAAAGGTTCATATTTTGGTTTTGGGAGTCCCCAACAACAGGTTGACATGCATGCAAGGTCAAAAAACACTTTTCATTGCCTTATAAAATGCATTTATTTTTACCTTTCTTGCTCAAAAACTCCCAAACAATTCGCTCAACGATTAATTTTTCCAAACCCCTCTTTTGCGTCATTGCGTGATGCTAATCTGCGGTGATTGGTCCGATTCTCATTTTCATTTCATCATGCCTGTAATGCCTGATAAAGCAGCATTTGTGAGGGGAATGCTGCTTTGTGTACAGCGTTACCGGGGAAACTGCTATTTTCTGCTCCAAAAGCAGCACCTAGTGGCAAAGAATGAATTAGCATTTTCATTCAGACCAACATGAAAAGACCTACAAGTGGGCGGGCAATATTCAAATTTTTCATGTTAACTTCAAAATGAAATGGCTTGGGATTGGGAACTTTGCAGGGTGTTTTCATTCAATTACAGCTGTGTTACACTGCATGAAAGGTAATTTTCAAAAATCCATAATAGGTGCACTTCAAGAATGTAGTAGAAAAAAAGTTTCTTTAGATTATTCGAAAGGTCCATCAAACTAAGAAAACAAAAAAAGGTTATTTTTAGAACTGTTCACTGAAAATGGTATGGCATCTTCTATGGCATTAGAACCTTTATTTTTAAGAATGCAGATTATTTGGTCTCGAGAGAATTTAATGAGAAATGTTAGAGTTCATACTGAGATCTTTGACTTTTGGATTGTAGACTTTGGTATCTTTTGTTTGAGACATTGTTGAGAACTCTAGAGGAGACACTCTCTCAATAGAAACATCTGAGATGCAGGAGATTTTAGCATTTGTTGGAACAGAGACATTAAAGAGACATCATGTTTGATTTTGACTGCAATCAGACAGTGTCTGCAACGCTCTGCTCGCAACATATAGGTGTTTCTGTAGTGCAGTGTGTTTCGTGACCTGTTCTGAATAAAAGCTGGTTGGTAGATGATCTTCAGCGTGGTCTTTGTGGGCTGAAAGCAGTACAGTGCTGATTGAACTTTAAAATGACCTATTCAGCTGTGTTTCTCACTGCAGATATCAGCTGCGTATCTATGACATACTAACACCCCGGTCTGCTTGAATGGAAATTCCCCTGCGACTGAATAAACATCTCAGTACCACGATTCCCAGACATATAACAACCATGCATAACAGAGACTTCAGTAAGAGCAAATGAGAAAATACTTTTTAATATAAAAATACTTTTTTTTACAATAGGACCTTATTGTACAGTGTTAACAGAAGTACCACATATTACCAAGACATCTGGAAATTGTATTATTGTAATATAGTATTATGGTTTGTACTACTGTAGTATGATGTTTGACAGAAAAAAAACAACAACCAACGCAAAGGATGCACCGAAATCAAAATTCTTGGCCGAAGCCAAAACCGAACAAAATGAAACACTGAGTTTCCATGTTATGGTTACTAGCAATGACAGAGACTTTTATACTTACCTAGTTCAATAGGATATTTTGAAGATTATATTTTATTATTATTAAATTGAATATATAAATTCTAAAATATTTTAAAGATTAAATAAGCCATTAGATGAGGACAAAACAAAAAACCGAAAAAATGCACATTGAAATATCACTGAGATCCGAAGAGTACCGATGACACATCAGATTTATAATATAGTTATTTATCCATTTCGCAAAGTTTAAACATGTAAATATTGCCAATTTTTTTTTTCAAATTGGCTGCAAAGGATGCCAAATTAAAATTCTTGGCCGAAGCCAAAACCGAACAAAATGAAACACTGAGCCGAATACCGAACACAGATTTTCAAGTTTTTTCCCCCATGTATATTGCCAATTTTTTTTTTCCATTGCATAAATTAAATAGCCAAAATGCCCTTTTTACTGTTTTGACTTGTTTTTCAAAGAAAAAACAACAATTATTTAACACTGAACATTTTTGAAATTCTAGCAGACACTATAACAACAAAGCACAATTTAACTTAAAATTAAGTTAGTAAAATAATATTTTTTGGCCATCAGACCCCTTTCTTGAATGTATTTTACTGTACAATTAAAAGCAGCCCTGCTGAGAAGAGACTTCTTTTAAAACATTAGAAAATATTACAGATCCCAATTTGAAGACTGTGTGTGAATGTTATAATAAATGTATTAACAGAGCTGTTGTAATGATTATTATCATTATTATTGTCTTACTTTTTATTTTATTTTAAAGAACAATAGTAAAATTACAATACTAAAATTTATGAATGTTGATAGAGTTCTTGCTTTTTCTCAAGTTTTATTTTGGCGGAAACACGCAGGAAGGCCTCAACGCTTCTTTTTGTTGACAACAGCAGATTTATAAATGAGTCTAATTATAAATACATTGTACGTATCACATTGTTACATGCCTTGTAAAAATTCATAAAAATGTGACTGAGCAACTCACAAGTAACACTGTTTCAGCGCAGATCTTCCTCGTGCTTTGGACTTTGAACACTGGTTAACAAGCAGATCTGCAGTGAGTTCGTGCAGCACTGTCAGAATACATGCAATTTGTGCGTGTTTTAGAAAATATAACGTTCTGCAGTTTATTTACTAATTGTTTAAGGCCAGTTCGCAATTTCAATCATCATACAGTAACCAGCAACAATCACCCCTTCCACTTCTCATTGAAGACATGTGATGCGATGTCTTTCTCTGCCAGTTTAAATGCTTCCACACTGCTGACATGTGCTACATTATAAAGAGTGTGTGCCTCTCAGTCTGCGCTGGTTGCTATTTGATAGCGTCATGCCATTGTTCGGTACAATTTATTCATATAATTTTGGTTGCCGAACATTCAGTGCATCCCTACTTTAGCAAATGCCTTTTAGCATGTAAACAGAAAACAATTTAATATTTAAAAAATGACTGCACAAACACATCAGTAATAGTGTTGAATTATCACTTAACAGTTTCAGACTCAGAACATTATTTACTGAACTGTTAACCTGCTAGTGGTAAATTAATACTGCACTTATTCACTCCTATGGTAAATATCAAAATACCATGGTATTTCCAGAGTTCTTGAATGTGAAAAACTGCATGTGAAACCCTATTTATATACTGCATGCTAGAAGAATTATTTTTAACTAATGCCTTCATTGCACGTTATGGAGCTCAGCAGAGATATTGGGAGAATTTGGGAGGCGGGGGGTCTCTCTGAAGCCTGTCGTGTTCCCGCCAGCCTGTTGGAAGGTGGGGAACCTCATTAAAGGGAAATAATTAAGCGCTGGAGCGCAGCTGGTCCACATCACAGGCAGGCTAAATCTATGGTAGCCCACCACCGCTTGATGTGCTCTGTTTCTACTCTGATAAGACCTCGTGGCCTTTCGCCATGATCGCACAAGTTTCTCTTTAGCCCGGCTTGACACTTTCGCTGAAGTCTTCTGTGCATCCCATGCTGGGGTGAATGAGGAAGGCGTGCAGCACAAGGACATCTGAAGTCCTAATGCTGGTAAGTATGAATGTGCCAGTCGTCTGTGGAGCATTCCAAGCCACGTCTAGAAACCTCACGTCCCAGCTGGCTCGTCCCAGCTGTTACCTATACGGCATGAGCCCGAGAGGCAAGACGACGGCATAAGCAATGAGCCAGCCTGTGACCATCGCCATATTTGCCACAAGCATTTAGAAATTGACTCTCCATAGATTACAAGATAAAGATGTACAGTCGCAGATTACCCGCTCGGATCTGGCATGCATGCTGATGAAGGCTGGCTTTGGCACTTCATTACTGTACTTTTTATCTAGATTTGCCATGAGTCAAACATACAGTAAAAAATAAGGAGTAAATTTAGATTTTAGAGCCTGATGTACAAAGTGAGCGAGGATATTGTAGAACAAAATAAAAATATCACAAACTGGTATATATTTTATTTTATTATTATTCAGTTTTTGGACATCAAGTGTCAATCCAAAATTGGTACCAAAATTTATATTTCAGATTTTATTATTTTATTCAATTATTATATCAAGTACCAAAACAAAAAATCAAAAAAAAAAAAATAAAACAAAATAAAAACCAAAAAAAAACAACAAAAAATCCATCAAATACAAACCAATTCTGTACCAGAAAATGTCAACAAAAATGCTGTCAAACCCAGGAGAGATTTACATGGTTCTTTACTTTATTGTTTATAATACATAATCTGGTTCATAATCTGGATGTATTATTATTATTTAATTTCGGATATCAAGTGGCAATCCAAAATTGTAAAATAATAATAATAATAACAAAATGTTAAGAAAATGTAACAAAAAATGTCAACAAAACATTGTTAAACTGAACAGGGATGTTTAGTGTTGTCTACTAATAATACACAATCATATAGTTAACTTGCAATTTTTGAGATGTTAACAGATTATTGAAAAAGATGATATCACACATTATTTTGCATAATAAGTATAAAATTTTCAAGCATAATTATAACCTAAGCTGGTTTGCTGGTCTTAACTGTTTTCCCAGTCTGGTTAGGTTGGTCTACTTTCTGGTTTTAGGGAGGGTTTCTTTTGTCAGCAGGTCAGGATTAGAAATCGGCTGGTCAACCAGCTAAACCATGCTGGGAGACCAGCTAGACCTGTTAAAACCAGCTAAGACCATCAAACCAGCTCAGTTTAGTCTGTGCTTGCCTTATCTACCTTAGTTTTAAAGGTAGTTGCATTTTACTAATTGCATTTAGCATTGTTTTCCCTGTGCAGTCAATATCAGTGCAAACTGAGGCAAGATTTTGGGTCATAAACCATCAGTTGAGTATCAACGAAACAGAAACTGCAAGATTAGTTTAGTAGTGGTAATGAAGCGTACTCAGGCAGAGCTCACAGGTGGAAACACCCAAAAGCTCTCTCATCAACCAGCGCTGAAATGCCACTATCTTGGCACAGAGGAGCTGTTGACATGAGTGAAGAGAACTCCATCCCCCCATCCCTCCACTCCTCCCTAGATAAGATCATCTGTCGCTCTTCTCCGGGGTCTGCTCCCCCTCACCACAGATCCCTGGCAGAACCATGAATGTCCCTTTTGTGTGCACAGATCTTCCTTTGATAGCCCCAAAAAGATGCTGCACGCGGCCACTGTTTGTTTCCCCCCGAAATGGGGGGATGATGGGGGATGGAGGGAGTCACATCTCCCACCTCTAAAATACAGACAAAAACGTAAGTTTTCAGGAACCAACAAAGACAATAATTACAATGTCACAACACAGGAAGAGAAAGAAACTACCTTTTGAAAAGAAGGCGACAAAAGTTGACATTCCTTCTCCAAACACAGACCAACCAAACAACTACATTTTCTAAAAGATTTTAAAAATGATTTTCAAGAACTATTTGCAAATGATGTCATTTCTTTAATATTGTGGGTGGATTTTTCATCTTGCACAACCCAAACTGTCTCTTGCACCCATACAGTCACTAGTTTTTTTTTTTTTCATACAAGTGATATGTGATACATTATGATATAGTATATTCACATATAAATTATGATTAATGTTTGAAAAGCATTGTTTTTATGGTTACTGCTTCAGGTGACTTTTGTTTGACTTTTTAGTGCCTGATAAACATACAAACTCTTACTCTGACAAACTTGTCATGTAACTTCTGTGGTTATGCTAACGTTCAACAACGCTGTTGCAGTGTTACTTTATTATTTACAATTACTTTTGTATATAATTCCCAGACTTTTATTTTACTTACTTTTATGGGGTTTAAGCCTTAAATAAGTGGGTCAGATCTTACTCAGAAAGTAATTTAAAGGGGTCATGAACTGAGAAATCAAAATTTCCTTGATCTTTTGACACATAAATGTCACTGTATTATAAAAACATCCTGTAAGTTTCAGAACTCAAAACTTTCTTGTTATTCTAAAATCAGCCTATATTGAAGTCGACAGGTTGTGAAACATGGCACTTTATGACGTAATAGTGTGGCTAAACCCCTCCTCCGTGGAAGAAGATTAATGCCTGCTTCTATATGATTGCCTGTTTAGCCCCGCCCACCGATTCTACATCACTGCTTGTTCAGCCCCACCCAACCGATTCTACATCACTGCTTGTTCAGCCCCACCCAACCGATTCTACATCATTGCTTGTTCAGCCCCGCCCACCGATTCTCCATCACTGCCTGTTTAGCTCCTCCCACCGAATCGTGCATGTAGTGTAAATAACGAGAGAGTCAAAAGCAGGTCTACACAGAAATCAAACATTAAAGATGCTCTGAAGAAAACAAGTCTTTGTTCACTTCATTTTGCTGTGAATTCATTTACAAACAAGGCACAATTCAGCGCAGGATTTTAAGAAAGACAAAGTAAAAGATGATGCTGTGGCGACTATAATGGATCTGACAGTAATCTGGCACCATACAAGTGTGAGGAACTGTTTTTATTATGTGCTCACTATTGTTTTGTCTGTTATCACAGAACATTTGATATGTAATGAGTATTTATGTGTTTTTAACCTAAATCACAGCAGCGTCCATCTATGAAGGATGTAGGCTGTCAAACACACACAACTGTTAGCCAATCATAGCAGTGGTCGTTTACTTCTGAGTCTACGATTCACCACGCCTATTCAAACAGAGTGTTCTGATGAGGGGGCCAAAACAGGACAGAAAATAGCCTAAATTTCTAAATTATTATGTTTTTTGATGTAAAAATGTTGATAACATTATAAGTGGACTTCAGAGAACTGTACAAAATAATAAAAAGGTAGTTCATGACCCCCTTAAACAGGTACAAATGCCCATCAGCCACGTGTGACAATACAGGAGTCACATATCAAGATCAACAGCAGCTTATGAAGCAAATGAACATATTGTGAGGGGCACGCGGGGGGAAATGGAGAGCTCTGTATCACTCCACAAAAGGTGCAGGAGCTCTGAAGGAGATATGTGATCTGAAATTTTACAGCTGAAGGAGAAATGTCAGAGCGCTTTGATAAGAGAGCGATGAACTTTCCTCCACCCCCCTCCAAACTCCCATTATCAGCTCGAAGAGAAGCAAATGCATCATTTTTATCCCACGGCTTTACCATTATCTCCTCGCCAGACACTTGTTTTAAAACACACGAGGACCTTTATACCTCACTCTCAGTCTCTCTCTCACACACATACACTCTCTCTCTTAATAAACTTACCTCTTGCTAAAAGAGACTGGAATTTTGGAGTATTCTAAGATTATTTATGCAAGAAGAAACTGTCTGTCTTGCACTTATAAAAATCTACTGTGCATTTATAATGGTGCGGTGATGGAATCAAAAGGTAATATGATTCAACCTGATATACACTACTGCTCAAAAATTTGGGGGACAGTAAGTTTTCAGAAAAAAAAAACCCCTCTATACTTTTATTCAGCAAGGATGCATTAAATTTATCAAAAGGGACAGTAAAGACATTTAAAATGCTACAAAATATTTTTTTCAAAGTATCTTGAAAAAAAATCTGTTTTCACAAAAACATTAAGCAGCAAATCAGCATATTAGAATGATTTCTGAAGGATCATGTGACACTAAAGACTGGAGTAATGATACTGAAAATTCCAGCTTTGCCATAACTGGAATAAATTATATTTAAAAATAAATCAATATAGAAAAAAAGTACTTTTAAATTAATAAAATAATAGTAACTCACCGTATTACTGTTTTTACTGTATATTTGATCAAATAAATGCAGTCTTGGTGATCTTCTTTCAAAAATATTAAAAATCTTTCCGACCACAAACTTTTGAAAAGTGGTGTTTACATATGCAAAAAAATAATAAATAAATAAATAAATAAATAAATAAATACATATATATATATATATATATATATATATATATATATATATATATATATATATATATATATATATTAATTAAAATATAAATAAATAAAATAAATAGATAAATACAAAATAAAGTTTAATGGATGGTAATAAATACTTATTACGGTTTTTTTTCTTCTTAATTCACTAATAAGTGTGACAAAATGTACAGTTTCAACCCTGATAAATATTCTGGTACTGTACTGAATTCTGATTATTAAGTACCATAGTATTTACACAGTACTTCAAGAAATACCATGGTACTATCTAACTATCATCTATTTTGTTTTTGTTAAAAATATATTTACTTAGAATCTATGGCTGCTTTTCAAATAATCACCAAAGAAAAAAGATGCCAAATGCTGTAGTAATGATATCTGCCAGCAGGAACTAACCAGTTAAACCTTGATTGGCCTGTTTCCTCCAGCTTATTTCGATCAAAACCTGAGCAAAGTCATTCTGACTTCAATCTCCAAAGCTTCTTTCCCTTCTGTCACTCTAAATGATAGGACACAAAAGATTAGACGTAAACTTGAGGAAGATGCCCCCTCTGAATGTAGAGAGGCTAACAAATCTGATAGTCTGAGATGTTACAAATCTCAGTGCTCATGTGGGACATAATTCCTATTTCTCCTGTCAGCACGGACTGACTAATGGTGCCTGAAACGCTCACAAATACTTTGAATTATGGGAATGCTGGTTTCAGCCCCTCTAAAAGAATCTCACTGCGTTCTTGATGATCTGAAGGAGAACGTTCGGATATATTTCCCTTCCACAAGACGCACACAAATAAACACTAGCTTATCTGAGGGTGTGTTAATAACTACCGAGCTCCCGGGTCACACAACAGCTCACATATCTCTCACACGTTTGATTTTTCTCTGCATTTACAGGTGCTGTTTTTCTCCAGTGGCTCGAGCGGGTCATTAGCTCTATCCGCAGCCGCCCCTCCAGTCAATTACCACATTTCAAACTTTCCTCCAGCACAAATCCAGCCGCTCCTGCCTGCCTGACCCAGTTGTCTTTTGTGAGGAGGTCTTAGCTCCAGCAGTTTGACAGTCAACAGATAAGATGATTAAGTTTTTTTCCCCCTCTCCCCTTCTTTCTCTCATCCGGTTTTGATATAAACGGTGTAAAAGCAGGTTAAATCAGTCACTTTTTTAGGAGGAGTTTTTAATGGTTGGAGATAGAGGGTGATAGAAGGCCTAAACCTGACACTGGGGCGTAGAAGGTCACAGCCACGCTGTTTAATAACTAACAAACTCCTGGTGATGGAAAAGCCAAGAGGAGAAACATCAGTGATTACTCTGAAACCAAAATATGTGTGTTTCAATTTTTCATTTCACATTTCATTTCATTTCATTTCTCAGTGGTAGAGCATTACGTTAGCAGCTCAAAAGGTTGTGGGTTCGATTCCCAGGAAACACATGTTAGGTCAAAAAAAAAAAAAAAATGTTAGTCTGAATGCACTGTAAGTAGCTTTGGATAAAAGCATCTGCTAAATGCACAAATGTAAATGTAAAATGTTCCCTTGGGTATAAACCCTTGACCTTTGCATTGGTAGCACTTTTTTCTACTGAGCTACAGGAAGGCTTGTTTTAAAATAATTTGACTGCAATCTACATAATTAATGTTGGTGCTAAAATGTTATACAATGTTTAAAATAAATTAATGACATTGTGACAACTAGCCCCGGTGTCCCTTTCATGTATGAGCATTTTTGCAGACCTGTGATTTCAGTGTTATTTTAGTATCATTGATATACCAATGTAGTTTTTGTCAAAGGGGTCCTATTATGCTCTTTTAAAAGGTCTTGATTTTGTTTCTGTATCAAATGAAGGCCCGCCTTCTGAAATACGATTCTGACTTTGATTTCACTTTAATTTTTGTAAAATTTGATTTCACTTTGATTTTAGTGAACGTTTCAGTAATTGTGTTGTGTTTTTGTCATTTAGTTTACGCTTTTTTAAATATTTGATTTCTGTTAACGTGATTTTATTCATGTAATGAACATTTTTTTAATGTTTTAGTTATAACCCTGCAGTTCAAATTATTTTTTTTAAGTATTCCATGTATTTCTCAGTTACTTTAAGGCCATTAAACTGCATGTATAATTATAAAAGAATGATCAAAATCCTGTTCAAAATACTTTAAAGATGGAGAATATCACGTCACACTGCATGTCAACTTCCTAAAAGTACTTCCTCTCAACTATCTATTAATATTTAATGCTTTAAGGAATAAATTACCAACATGCACATTCCCTGGGAATCGAGCCCATGACTTCGCATTGCTTTCACCATATTCTACCAGTTGAGCTACAGTAACACTATTAGAAAACGTGACTACAGGTTAAAGCATCACCTAGCACATTTTCACACACAATTCTATGATCAACTAGCTGCTGTACATTTATAGATCGCTTGTCAAAACCTGTAAAACAAGTTAGTGAGCCGACGCATTAAGGACACGTTCGGACTGAGCGTGTGTGTGTGTGTGTGACAGGGGAAAGTAATCCTATACACAGGCTGCTATTGTGAAATGAGAAGCTAGCCTCCTCGGCTGGCAGAGAGCAGATGCACCTCTCTTCCCCTATCCTAATCTGGAAAGGACTTAAAGGAGTCTTATCTCCGGGCTCTCCTGCTTCATTTCATGCTTGATTTACTTTAATTTGTCTGATAGGGCACGAGGATTTGGAAATGGCCCATCTTTCGCTGGAAAATGTTCTGATTTTTCTCCGGCATTGTTATGTGGCGGTTTTTGACTCTGGTTTCTCTCTCTCCATCTTTCTCTGCTTCTATTTCTCTCTTTTTTCTCCCTCTCTCTCCCTCTGTCTGTCTTCCTGGAGAACAGATCTCGCTCCTGTGCAACATTCTGTTTGAGTGCATTTAGATTCACGCTAACACAGCAAAAAAACGAAGTGTTTGTGTGTGTGATTTTACCAGCACCAGTGTAGGTCTGTTTGCTTTTCAGATTGGCAGAGAGCAATGCCGGAGGAAAGAGGAGCAGCCGAGTGCTTCAAACCACAGAGATCTTGTGTTTAAGGTATAGAGGGTGAGACTCGCCCTCGTCTCGCCCACAAGTGTGCGAGCTGATAAAGTCAGAGAGGAAGAGAGCTGCCGGCCCACACGCGCCTGAACCTCCGCAGCTGGAGTTGCAGTCCCGGTACAGCTCTGTCTGTCTGAACCTACGGCTCTGTAATAGCTGGAGGAATCTATCCGCAGCATTTCCATTCATTTCAATGCAGCTGCGCGGCTGGCACAAGACCCTGTGGACATGCACCATTTTAAATCTGCCATCTTTGCTCACGGGCACTGAGTTCTGCTGGCAGGCTGTTTTGAGCCAATCACCTGAGCTGTGAATATGAAGTATATATACTTATAAGGAGATAAAACTCATAAGTTCATTTCTTAAAATATATATATATATGTGTGTGTGTGTATATATATATACAGTATATATATATATATATATATATATATATAATATATAGGTATGTGTGTGTGTGTGTGTGTGTGTGTGTATATATATATATATATGGTATTCTGTCAAAATACTTTTGATATTTTGGGGGGGGGGTGTTTATTTATATATAAAATAAATAAATCTAGAACATAACATCATATCCTGCTGCCGATATACCAAACTACCAGCTCCTGATGACCAAATTACCAAACTGTAGAAAAATCTCACAAAACATCAATATGGCATCAGTAGGAATTCACCTCATTTTGACAGAAGCATTGATACATGAGAACACCTTTAAATCTCCTGAGCTATGAAAGAGCAATACAGTCTGAGCAATAAAGGGTTCTGTGCTGAACTCTACAAAAATCATTCAGGAGATTTCAAAATCAGATCACAAATCAATTCATCTCTAGTCAAGAAGCTTTACAAAAGATGAGCTACCATGACAACACACTCATTCCTCAACTCCTCATTCTCTCCCTCTCTCCAAACACACACATGATATGAAAAAGAGGACAGACATTGAAATTCTTGTCACAGGCTGAATTTATTTGACTCTGGCTCTGTGTGCGGTGATAAACAGAGTGATGATCCAGTCACACATCTTTATCCATGCTTTGCTTTAATTAACGCTGACTTGTTTGTTGAAAAGATGATTAATATGCCAATGAAAACTGCATAATTGAATACTTCAAAACACACACACACACACATACAAGAAAGTTTCATGTAGACTTTTATATAATAAAAACAATACACTGATACACATAACAATATTAATAATAATTATTATTATAATAATTTGTTGTTGTTGTTGACTTGACTGGTAAGTGAAGGTATTTTGGGGTTTGTGGAAGAATGTGTGCATGTGTATGCTTGGTTTTTCTGCTCCTCAACCAAAAAAGGGGGTGTTTGCTCTGATATAGATGCCTCTCACAGCACACCCTCTGTTTGCCCTCCCTCTCTTGCTTGTATTCCGCCCATATTCCATGTAGCTGTCAACAGGTCCGCCTAAGCTTTGGAGAATTCTGACTGCACATGGAAATCATGCAGTTTCTAATTAACCGTCAGCTTTTATTTCATAATGCTTTCCAATGTCCCTCACCCAAATAGCACAGAGAGTCATCTGTTTTATAAATTAAATCAATAATAAAATAAAAAAATATCAAAATAATACTAAAACAACTGTAATGAATGAAGACTAGAAAAAAGGTTACATGACTGAATTAGGGACTGTTTACTTATCTATACACATCTCTGGAATAATTATATATGTGACCCTGGACTACAAAACCAGTCTTAATTGTCAATTTTTCAAATTGCGATTTATACATCAAAAAGAATAAATAAGCTTTCCACTGATGTATGGTTTAGTAGGATCAGACAATATTTGGCCGAGATACAAGTATTTGAAAATCTGTAATCTGAGGCTGCAAAAAAATCTAAATACTGAGAAAATCGCATTTGAAGTTGTCCAAATGAATTCTTAGCAATGCATATTATGAATCAAAAATGAAGTTTTGATATATTAATGGTAGGAAATTTACAAAATATCTTCATGGAACATGATCTGTACTTAATATCCTAATGATTTTTGGCATAAAAGAAAAATCAATCATTCTGACCCATACAATGTTTTTCTTTTTTTTTTGGCTATTGATACAAATATACCCCAGCGACTAAAGAATAAACACACACACAAACACAAAAAAAAAAACACACACACACAAATATATATAAACACACACACACACACACACACACACACACACACACACACACACACACACACACACACACACACACACACACACACACACACACACGCACACACACACGCACACACACACGCACACACACACACGCACACACACACACACACTCACACACGCACACACACACACTACTATTTGAAAGTTACAAAAGATTTTCATTCCAAATAAAATGTTATTTTAAAATGCAATAATATTTCTCAATATTACTGCTGTTACTGTATTTTTGATCAAATATATCAAGCCTTTGTGAGCATAACAGCATATTTAACATAAATTATATAAGATATTTAATTAAAAAAAATGTGAACATTATTAAACAAATGTAATAATAAATGTAAGTTAACTTATGAGCCATAGCTTACATAGTATTATCTCCAAGCTTTTAGATGTTTTAGATAAAGAGTGATATAATGAAAATGATATAATTTTTCTAGAAACATGTCTATGGCACTGATCATCCAGTTGAAAGATTCACTGAAAACAAAAACACAAAACAGATTAATTCCCAGCACACTACATATGTCTACATTCATATCTGAACAGTGAGTGCAGCATTATTCTAGCTTGTTCACTTAAGTACATTAGTTCATTTTCAGATTGATTCCATTGCTAACAAGCATGAAGTCATTGCTCTTAAACCTCTTAACATCTCGGATCAGCAGAGAAATTTGCATCTGGACACTTAAAGACTTCAAGTGAAGAGTTCGAGCTAATCTCTGCTTGTGTATTTCATCAGTACAATAATCAGTCACTGTTTGTGTGGCAGTAGTGTACCAAATCTTAGCTCCACCCTCCCAAGTAAACACAAAACTGAGCCTACCCACAAATACGTATTCATGCACTGGGTTGTTGTATTAGTCACCGGAAATCACCTGCACCCTATTTAGTCCTTTTAAATACATTGATTCTTCGACCCACCTCGCCTACATAACCCGGCTCATTCAGTACCAAATTCTACTGTACCACAATGTCACGACAATCTGATTTTGCACAATACCACTTATCTGCATGAGACTAGCAGAGAAAGTCTGTGGTAAGATGGCTGAGAGCAGCGAATGAGACACCCTCGCTCGGAAAATGAGCGGCAGCCAGGCATGTCAAAATTTCTTGATTACATGGGAAATAAACAACTCCGACTGAAAGCCTCCGCTCAAACTTGGTGCTTTGCATACATTAAATTCCGGTCTGTCTATAAGTCGTCTTAAAACGCTTAGGTATCAGCACAAGCGCCTCTGACAACGTTTCCTCACGAGTTCGTCTGCGCTGTTATCAGACCTCTCAAATGGATCTCCAGCTCCAGTGACAAAAGCCAGACGGAGCTCTCCTAAAGGATACATCTTTTTTTCTCACCAATCCACATGTGCGAGCGCCGCTGCGGCCCGAGCAGGAGTTTACCAATCTTTGCTTTCCAAGACACTCTCTCTCTCTCACTCACTCTCTCTCTCTTTCCTCTCTGTGTTAAAGGCTTGAGGGGTTCAATCAATGCTGCTTTGATCTCGGCTGGAACTATAATTATTTAACATTGTTACAAGGATTTCTCTAATCCATTCTACCATTAAATCCCTTTTAGACCCTCATCTTCAGGAGCCTAATCTGCATCTGGGCCCCCCTCCTTCCCCTCGGACTGCACCGTGACTTAACAGACTTCGGTGAATAATTAGAGGAAAAGATACAAATGCGAAGAAAATGATGAGAAACTTTGCAAGTCGCTGGACACGAGCAAGGTGTCAGTCACTGGACGTTGATGATTGGTTTATGCACGTCTCTTTGTGGGTATGGTGGGATGTTTATCAGGAGGCCCAGCATTACAGCATTTTATTCAAAAGCTGTCAACAAGCCTGACAATGGAGTGCCGGTTGCAGCTGTTTGAATGTTTAATTCCTGGATTCTAGGTCATTGCTAAATACGTTGATGTACACAGACTGAAGTCTATGTGTTACGGGAGCAAACTCTTGCCAGGTTTGTTATTTGTTATTGAAAGTTTAATAAGTGGCACCATTAAAGGGATATTTCACCCAGCAATTAAAATTATGGTTTAAATTACTTACCCTCATGTCACTCTAATCCCATATGACTTCCTTTCTTAGTGACCACACACTGTTCCATAAAGTCATGTGAGTAACCAACATAAAGGTTTTTTTTTTTTTGGTGACAAAACTAGACCCATCTGCATTAGCTCAAGTCTCATTTTTGTTTGCACATTTTCAGTTTTAACACTGCATCAAGATATTCTGAATAAAAATGTATTTTTTCACTTGCCCATCCAAAACTTCTGTTGATAGAAAGAAAATAGTTTGAAGAATATTGGTAACCAAATGGTTGAAACAATTGGTTTCCTTTCCCATTGACTTCCATTTTATGGCCAAAAAATACAATGCAAATCAATGGGAACCGACGCAAACCAAACCAAACCAAACCAAACCAAAACAAAACAAAACAAAACAAAACAAAACAAAACAAAACAAAACAAAACAAAACAAAACAAAACAAAACAAAACATTTTATGGTCCACAGAAGTAAGTCAAACAGGTTGTGAATGCTTTAAAGGTGAGTAAACAAAAGGATTTTTATTTTTTTGTCAAAATTAGTGTAATAAAAACCAAAGAAGCCAACTGTGCAGTTAAAAGTCTTGGAATACAACACAGAAGTCACTACATGTACATTGTTTCTGGTTGTTGTTTTTTTTTTTTTTTGGGGGGGGGGGGGGGGATTTGTGATGCCTCATTTGCTTTCATTAAATTGAAAAGCATAAACATCTCCTTTTGTGTACCACAGGGAAAAAAAACCATCATGCTGGTTTGGAACAACATGAGTAAATGATGACAGAATATTTATTTTTAGGTGAACTATTCCTTCAAGACCTTCATCCGTCTTTTCTCTGCATATTTTCAGATCTGCACAGAAATCTTAGGCAGTTAGCATTGAACCCATAACTGCCATCTGTTTGTTTTGGGCTGGGAAGAACAAAAAAAGACACGTTGATAATTGTGACGCATGTTAAAAACAACCAATGGCCTTTTCAAATATTTGTGGCGCTGTGTTTTGCGCCGAATATAAATAGCAGCACAGCAAACACAAACATTTGTTGAGGCACCTGCCATGCTATCATGACCATCTGCTCCACAAACTCACTTAGCATGACATATGTGCATTAAAGCTGAAGTGGCTATTGTTTGGTGCGGGTGAGGGGGTCCGGTCAAGGGCGGACAGTGTCAGCTCCACGTACAGGTGGGCTGAATGGACAAAAGGGAATCTATACGTGCTTCCTGACTGTGAGGCGGAGGCTGTTGGATACCTGCTCCTGTCTGTCTTCAGGGCTTCTTCAGGAGAACCTGCCTGTATTCGGCTCGTGGCCCAGCTCCAGTTGGCATACAGAGCCGAAAATGACGGTGTCCGACAGGCACTGCTGATCTTAGAGAGCCACCCATGAGGAGGTGTGTCAGTCCTCAAGGTGATTGGATCTAGCTAAGGGTTGCTCAATGCTCATTGGACGACCAATATATACCATTCATCATCATCTCCTCATGCATTCTCAGAATATAGTATATATAATAGCAAAAAAGATAAAAAAACTAAATAAATTAAATACAAAATAAAATAAAGGTAATTTAAAGGTTAATACACACACATATAAACTAAAACTTAAATGAATATATGATAAATAAACATACACTTTTTTAAATATTACATATCAATAAATATTAGCAATATTATCATATATATAAACTTTAAAAGAGATACCAAAATGTCCTCAATATAACTCCTTTAAGCGAAAGTTAAAGGCTTCTATTTGAGGGCAGACGTAGTGATAAGTACAAAAAAGAAGTTCATTAATGCTTAAAAGCTTCCTTCCCTTTCTGTTCCTGCACATGCACTTTCTTTATGCCTCAAGGAGCGTGTCAAGATATGTATCAAAGACGTCCATGATAATTAACAAAACAGGCTATTACCACTAATATATAGAAGCCCATGACGAGAGAGAATGAAGGAGATAGAGGAGCAGATAACAGAACATCGCCTTTATGAGCTGAGAGTGGATGTTCCTTTAATCTCAGGGATGCTCTCCTGCCTTCACAGAACATGCTTACGGACTAAAAGGAAGTTATAAGTGAACTTTTGTGGAACTGAAGTGCTTATAAGGGTTAAATCATAGTTTGTTTGTTTTTTTGGATTTTCGTAGATTTTCATTTCCATTTCTCCACCGCTCTTTGACCATTTTGATCCATCCAAGAGTCTTGAATCTTTGGATTTGTTCACTGATTAGATCAGTGTCTCTTCTGCTGGTTGTATCAGTACTGTAGTAGGAGGTGAAAACGGTCTTTTTCTGTGTTCTGAATGAGGCAATGAATCATACACTCAACTAAGTCATTCACACATGTGTCTGGTTCAGACTCAAAGCACTGACTTGTTCAGTAGTTTCAAACAATGGAAAACATGCTTTGAAAAGAAAAGATGAAAAATCTGAGTCAGTGCATGGGCATGAATGAGAATTAATTAATTCACAAACATATTACATTGTTAGCTTTGCTATTTTTATTAGTAATCACTTATAAGCAACACAAAATGTTAGTAATTATAGTAATGTTTCATGATTTAACATGAAATAAAGTAAATATAAAAAACCTTATATTGATTTTATTTCAGCTAGTTGCTAAGGCAACTTTTCTCATTTCCATTTAGTTTATCTTGATGCAGTAAAATAAGAAAAACTAAAAGAAAAATAACAAAACAATCATAAAACTATATATATATATACACACACACACACACACACACACACACACACACACACACACACACACACATATTTAAAAATAAATAAATAAAAACCTAATAAAAATGTCAAAACAAAATAAAAAATATATATATATAAATTGAAATGAAAACAGAAAAAAATAAACAAAAACCTACAATAGAATATCAACGATACTAAAATAGCAGTCAGGTAAATGGTCATTATAGTTAACTAAAATTAATATACAAAATGTAACATAACATAGAATAAATTTTAGTTAATTTAAGCTAGTTTTGAAGACAATATTTCTATTTCTATTTTGTTTACTTTGATGTACTAAAATAACTAAAACTGAAATATAATTAATAAACAATATACAGACATTTAAAAACAACATAAACACAAAAGAATAACTACAACTCTTCATTAAGATACTGTCCTTCTTTTGATTTGGATATTCTCTATGAAATATCCTGTTTGCACCGAACAATTAAGAATTATCTGTTTCCGATCATAATCATGCATTTTAACTTAAGCCGGGTAATAACAAAGAGTCCAGATTTGAACATTAAAAAATAAAATAAAGTGATAACAAGGTAGTCTCTTAAACTAAATAAATTTGCTTTTAATCGCTGCGAACAGGAAGTCATGTCATTTGAGATGTTCATATTTGATGGTGTGATTCCCATCTTTATTTAAATTAAAACATGCGCATCTGACTTTTCCAACACAATGGGAGGAATGAAAGGGGGAAATGGCCTTTCAGAAGAAGACATGACGTGAAAGTGAATGCGGTTATTACGTGTGGAGATTAATGTCCACTGTACAGCTCCCCGAGAGACAGTGAGGCAGCTGCGTGAGCGATGTCATATCCTGTATTCTGAGAGGGTTGTTTCCTGTTGGGCGATTTCCTCATTTGCATTCTATTTTGCCAGAAATCCACATTCCTGCCGGAGTTTGACAGTAATGTCTCTGTGAGGAGTGAATGGGGCATGTAGAAAAGATTGTATCTGTGTAATGTAACAAGATTATCAGCAGCATTAGCAACCATCGGCGCTATCAGAGAGATCGTGGCGGGAGGTAAATATGGAATTCAGCAGTGAGATGAATCTGACAAACTAGATTAAAAGGGATAGTTCAGGCAAAAATGAAAATTCTGTCATTACCTCCTCACCCTCATGTGGCTTGAATGAGATTCGAGAGCTAGAGGCAAGATTTTCAGAGAATAATGTCTTAAATGTCAGTCTGATCCTCATACAAAGCTATCGTATGACTTCAGAAGACCAGGAATATAGCACACGATTCATATGGACTACTTTCATGGTTCTTATATGGTGATTATTGTTCTATTTAAACTATTTTATACTGTCAGGATTCAGATTAACAGTATAAATCACCATCTACTTTTATAACTTGGATATTCTGAAAAGCACTTCATTTTGTTTTCACTGAATATTTGTGTTTTAAATGAGTCATATGTAACACCATGAACACACGTTTCTTTCTTTCTTTGTTGTATGTATATATATATATATATATATATATATATATATACACTCTACAGAGCATAAGTAGTTATTTTAATTTATTTATACAAATTAATTTATTACATTTTATTGTATTTAACGGTGTTATTAAATAATCAGTGTTTTTAAAGAAAAACTTTAAGTGAGAGTTACATGATGACAAAGGTGAAAATAAATAAATGTAAGAATAGAGAAAACAATTAGCTTGCACACTGAAATATGCTAGGAATGGCATAAGTAATAATAATAATAAAAATGTCTGATCGTAATTGGATAACTGTAAATGTACAGTATCATGCATCACTAAACAAACTGAAACTATAACACCAACTTCTCGACTGATTTCAGACTAGTAAGCAGTGTTTGCCAAGGCAACCGTGCATATACTTAGCATTTAATAACAAACCTCTGACACAAAATATTAAACTTCAACATGTAACACGCCCGGCTCCATTTATGCTCCAAACCTGACACCAGAAATCATGCAGCTCTTTGTATGTTTCTTTTTCTAAGAGATCAGATTTACAGTTTTCGCCTAGCAGGTGATAAAACAGGTGAAAAGAACCCCTTAGACTTGCAGTCAAACCATATCTGGAGACCTCAAGCACCACTCACATTTCCATTAGAAAATGTACAATTCTAGTGTTGTAATTGAACATGTTTCTTTGTGTGATACTTTCACAGATGAGCGACACAACCAACAAAAGTCATTCATTCACAACAAACAGGGAGGGAATTTTCTCTCTCTCTCTCTCTCTCTCTCAGCATTACAGGGTGGATGATCAGAGAGACATTGGGCTGATTAGCCTACCACCCCCCCCCTTTTAAAGCAGGAGTTTAAAGCTCAGCATTTTTTTCCGGATGATGCCTCTTTTTGTATGTGCTTGCCCCAATCATTGAGTGACTGACCCCCTCAGCCCTGCTGGCTGCCTGATCACAGGGACCGTTTATTACCGTCATCCCTACCGCTCTTATCTTACGCAGCCAATGCTCATTTCCTTTCCAGATTGAAATGCAAATGTGAAGTTTAATGATAAATGCATTATCTGATAGGTGCTGATAACTCTGATTTGCTGTCAGTATAAAATACACACCGCAGGGGGCTCACCGGTGCCAACTTGCCAAAATTCACTTTCTTATAAATATACGTACCTGCAATAAATTCTGGAGGTCATATGCATTAAAAGGGGAATCATATTTTGTGTATTCTGCGATGTGATGCCACGGCTGAACAGTAATTGCTGCCGTTGCTATCTTGTTGGATGTATTATCCATCACTTTGATGAAGTGACTTTAAAGAAGTGCAAAAAGACAGATAAAACTGTTTTTTTCCCCTTTTTTTTCTCTGAGAGACGGCGAGGGAAAATCTGCATGGTAAGGCGAGATTCTTGGAAAAGAAAAGATATCTGTTTTTATGTCTGTTGTGTGCTTTCTGCTGAACCCTGAAGGGATGGTTTATCCAAAACTAGAACATTCTGTCATCATTTTCTCACCCTCGTGTCACTCCAAATCTGTATGACTTTGTCTCTTCTGTAGAAGATAAAAAGAGAACATCTGCAGAATATCCATGCTGCTTTTTTCCATATAATGAAAGAATATAGTGCATATTGTATATATGCCTTAAGTGATTTATTTCAAGAAAAAAAAAAAAAAAAAAAAAAAATATATATATATATATATATTTTAGTGAAACAGGATAGGGGGGGTTGTGGGGGGGGGGGGGGGGTTTAAGGGGGGGGGGGGGGGGGGGGGGGGGGGGGGTTTTAAAGTTGTGTCTTTTTCTGTTTCTTTAAAGAAAACTACTGGATGACTTCAGACTTCAGTTAGGCTTCAATAGAAAATAACACCTGAGTAATATGGACAATTTTTAAAGTGCTTTTATAATGATTTAATGTGATTTTTTTTTTTTTTAGCTTGATGGTACCTGGTCACTGTATGCTTTTATTATATATAGATATATATATATATATATATATATATATATATATATATATATATATATATATATATATATATATATATATATATATATATATATATATATATGAAAGAAACACAGGTCTGTCATTCGGTTTACAGATTACACAATAATCTCCTCATTTCATTAAATACATTAGCAGTTGCATCATGCACTTACAACCCTAGCAGTAGATAGCATGCTAAAAAGCAAGCACAAAAAGGTTAGTAAATGCTACTGTGCACCATTTTGCCTTCTTTCCTTAGTAACATGGTCACTGCTTTGTATGTTAATACAATGAGACTGTGATCAAAGGCAGATCTCCACATCACAATTCAACAAAAGTTAGAAAAAATACGCTCTTCATAATTCAAGAGCTCATTAAGTCTTCAGAAGCAGTCGAGAGTTTTACCTCTGTCGGGTGGCCTTGTCAAGGATATCTTTAGATGTCCTGCTATTGAGCGTCTGAAATCCCCTGATCCCAGATGGATTCATTTAAAACGTGTCATAATGAGCCGCTTACAAGTGATTACTGGCCGCTAGCTAATGGGCTAAACGGTTAAAGGAGGGCCAGGAATGATCGCGTGTTGGATTGGACCTTCAGGACTGAGTATCATATCAGACGAGCACTGCACACTGGTTTCCTCTCTGATATTTCTGTTCTCCAGCATATAAAATCAGAAAGCTTTTGGGGTGTAGAAAGACTCTAGGAGATGATCACCAATCCACGATGGACTATGGACCAGGCCAAAGGGCGCCCAAGCTAAGAGACCAATGAAGGCCCATCCTTCAAAAACGAAAGCTACAAGTGTTCTTGATTAATTTTGTCTTTTTTCTCATACTTGTGACTTTTCACAGAAATACTTAAATGTCTAATAAACAACTATCTATTTAGTACCTACACTCTTTAAAATTAAGGTTCACAAAATGTTCTTCACATGAAAAAAAAATGGTCCTTTTAAGAACTGTTCACTCAAAGTTTTTTTTGGGGAGAACCCAAAATGGTTCTTCTATGGCATCAATGCAAAACGAGAGTTTGGAACATTTATTTTTAAGTGTACTTTTGATTTAAATTCTTGTTCAAGCATTTTCACAATTGCGATACAACATCAAAGTGTTTGTTTTTATTTTACATAGGCAATAGATTTTTCGTTTCGCTAAAAATTACAAATATACACAATACATCTATGAAAAATATGGAAAATACAAAAATAAAAAGTAATTTAATAAAAACTGTAATAGTATTTTAATAATATTAAAATATCACTGGTTAAAACTTCATTTTGTCAATGTTTGGGAGTACACTAACAGATGACCTCAAAGTCAACCGATTTGGACTAAAAGCCTGTGTCTTTTGGTTTAAAAGTTGCTGTTGATAATGTCACAAAACTTTTCTTTCTTGTCCATCACTGTCAATTTGAAAAAGGCTTCCATACAAAAGGAAATAATTAGTCAGACAATATACTCTCTGTACAGTTAATGAATGTTAAGTGAGAACTGGAGATATAAAGTCACAATTATGAGACATATAGACAAAATTCATGGTTATATAACACAAACACATGCACTTTAACGCAATCAGATGATGCACTTACTTGGACCGTCCCATTCCTCTTGCTCCAGAGGGGGGTTTCTGGTCTTCTCACTGTCTGTTTCCATCTCTGTCTCTCCTATTTCTCTGTTGCCGTTTTCCTCCCCTAAATACACAATAAATAAATCATGTATTTGTAATTGTACATTTAACAGAACCTGTAAACATGTTTTGTCTACACTTATATACACTCAATAGAAAAAAAAAAAAAAAAAAAAAAAAAAAAGATAGATAGATAGATAGATAGATAGATAGATAGATAGATAGCACAAAGCACATTGGAGTCACACTCTGAGTACAGATGCTTCTTGGCAGTGTCTCAGCGACCCTCTAATGCGGCGGAACGGTCTTCACCATGGTCCTCAAACACACACTGGTCCATCCGGATGGGTTAATCTAAAGATCAAATTCTCTCGCCACGGTGTGTTTAAGCCAGTTAAGACGTGGTTCACTTCAAAAGGCAGGCAGTAAACATGGCCAAAAGGATCGCAGCTTCTTGCTTGCCTCTGCACACCCGGGCGAGAGGAGAGGGCCGCGCTGCCCTACTTACTGCACATGAGGTCATTCTGACCTATTTTCCTGCATGGAAGCTGTCCTCCTCACTCTCCCACTAAAAAGTGCCTCACTATTTGTATTGTCAGGCCTTGAGAAGCTCCTTAGCATACTCATTGAGCATTACCATAAGGATAACAAAGGGCAATATCAACAGTTCCTTTCCAGTGTAGCGAGTTTGGGAAGGCAGTGAGATAACATTAAAGGCTCTACCTTGATCTCCGGCGAACATGTTAAGCCCTGTAACGAAACGTCTTGGAACTGTTTAATTACTGCTCAGGAAATGAAGCTACAAGATGATTTGTTAATTAAGCAGTGATTAAGGATTTTCTGCCTTCTATCTAACACCGTTTGCAATGCATTTTAAACACAATCGCCCAGGCAACCTCGCAGGGAACAAGTGTCACAGCCGCTTGATGAAGTTTCTTTCAGGAACATAAAGGGAATCCGCCGGGAAAACATTGTGCCAAGCAGGTACAGTGCAACAGAAATGACCTGCATAAAATGAAGAAGATTGACATGCAATAGAACAGAACAAGCTAGTTGGTTAGCTAGAAAGAGATTTTGGAAAAGTGTAAAGATCTGTCTTTGATCGTGTGACCAGCCAGTTATTTCAATGAAATCATTTTTTTTTTTTTTTTTTTTTTTTTTTTTTTTTAATGCTCACAAAGGCTGGATTTATTGGATCAAAAATAAATGACAAGCTTTTTGTATTTAAATTACAATATTATATTAAAATATAATGTACAGTGTTTTTTACATTCATTTTTCATTTAGAAGTAATAGTTCATTTAGAAGGAAACCGGTGAAGTAATGGTTAATTTAGAAAGAGAGAATTTATTAACTGATTCAACTGATGTATAGTACTTGACATAAATGGACATTACACTTTAGTTTATATATATATATATATGGCTAGAAAAATACATGCACTCATAATGATTTTTTTTTAAATCCACAAAATTAATTCCATACTTCATCAGTCACACAGTTTCATATTCGCAATCTTTTAAAAAAACAAACTCCAATCGTACCTTTAAATGTATTCATTTAGCAGATAGTTTTATCCAACACAACTTACAAATCTGCAGTATCACAAGCAATTTATCATAAGAACCAACAATATTCATAGTACACTATGCCAAGTTCAAAGTATAAACTAGATTAGAATACAAAAAAAAGATTAAATCCAATATGTGTTTTTTAATGTTAATTAGAGCAGTGAGTCATTAGCTTAGCAACATGCTAATGCATATAATAGAACTGAAATTAACTACGTGCTTGCCAAGCCTTTTGTGTGATGTGTGTGAGTGACCGCTGAATGAATTGCTGCTTGTGAAAAGCATTTCAAATCAGTCAATTGTGACAATTAGGGTGCTGCCTATAAAGATAGCTGTCTTTGTAGACACTGGACAGTGTGGCAGCTCACTAGGGTTTGAAACAAGAGTTAAAATCTGTGTCAAATGAGGTGGGACAGACATAAGGTTTACAGCCCTTCTGCTCAATGGTCTAAAAAAGAAAAAGAGAATGGCAAGAGATTGATCTGGGCGCCAAGATGTTGTTTGCATGTATGCATTCAACAATGCACGCATATGTCTGACATTAGTTAGTGAGAAATCAGCCAATCAGATTGCATCTCCTCTGTTCTGTGTAATGGCAGTGACATGCATGCGGGTCAATAAGCTTATAGGCGATTTACACAAACAGCTCCTGCAGCAAGGTAGACACAAAGTCATATTGGCTTTTCTCTTCCTCTCAGCATTGTTCTACCAAGGAAGCCCTTGAAAATGTCAATCTGGTGAGGGTGATTTTGAGGAGATCTGAGCTTTCTAATCCCGAAAACTGAGAGAGAGTGACAGCAAGATCAAATATACAAATATATAGTCTAGATTGGTAATGACCCCACACACACAGAAGTCCACAGAAATATTCACATATGACACAATATCTGTGCAGGAAATGCAAGAAAAGCATTCATTATGCTAAAAAAATAAATAAATAAATAAAATAAAAAAAATCTCATTCTGTATGCTAATGGTAAAACAATGTGGCTAAAAGAATAGACTAAATATAATAAATATATTTTATTGCTCTAATTGAAAATATCCTTTTCACTTGTCATATCCCTGCATATAATATTTTGCACCACATACAGTACTATATATAGTATCATGTTTGTTGGTTTTTTTTCCCCCCACATTTTGACATGTTACAATGGTAATGTTTTATTTTTTCACCTAACCTGGAATATAGATATAGAAATCATAAAAAAACATTCTGTTTTATTCCATGAAAACATCAGATTATGAAGTAAAATGAGTTATGGAGAGTATTTCATGCTTACTTTAAGTACCATGGACCTGTATCTGATGTTTTTAATGTACCATGTTACCATCGCAGTACTTTTTGTGAGGGTTTTGGGCATCCATTTATCAAGAGCACCAAAATTATTTTCCAATAAACCTGGAAGTGTCTGTTGTTAGTAATTTACCCATGTGTGTTCCCTCTGTGTGTACTGTATGTTTAATAAAGCAAAAGACTTCTTTAGTGTGAGCAAAAACAGAAAAATGGCTCTAGCTATTACATGACCGAAATTGCTTCGTTGAATTGTTTTCTAATAATGGGAACTTTTGAATTATGTATCCTGTGCGTTTTGAAGATAAAGTACTAATTTTGTTATGCTTGATGATGGGTGGCCACTTAGGAAGACAATATTTCCCCTCCATTTAAAGCAGTGGTAATTGAGAATTTTATAAAGTGAACTGCTGTTAAATAAACAGATTTCCCTGTAAAACTAGAGACAGCTATACAACAAATACTCAAACAAAGTCCGCAGTTTCGCTTTTCTGCTCAATAATCTGCAGTGGCATGCAGCTTTCGGAAGCTGATTACAGTATACATATATATATATATATATATATATATATATATATATATATATATATATATATATATATATATATATATATATATATATACACACACACACACACACACACACACACACACACACACACATATATTGGGAAATACATACATACATATTTATATATTATATATATATATATATATATATATATATATATATATATATATATATATATATATATATATATATATATATATATATATATATATATATATTCAAATCCCCCTAGTACGGACAAGAAGAAAGGGAAATATTGTAGCCCAGCGAAATCCCACCCAGCACCCTGTTGGAGTGTGTGATTAGTGGGAGGCCTCGGCACTATCTCTTTAAAGGCCCATAAATTCCCCATCATTACAGGAACTGGCTGTGCTCTCTCCTGGCTGCTGCTGGCCTGCGTTATCTCTCCATGCGATGCCGTCTGGAGTATGTAGATCTGGCCTGCCTAGATTGTCATACTTAAAAAAAACATTAATGAATGATTTCCTGCACAGAGTCAAACAGGGCTAAAGGGATGTGTCTTTCATCTTATCGCTGTGCAAATGAGCATTTTCCCATATTCCCCTCACTTTACCATCAGCGATGGGAGAAATGTATTGAATAGATCTTTCTGCAGCCGAAGATCCTGATTAGCGAGGAAGCAGCACATAGAAGAGCGTAATTAATTCTACTGCACACTGTTTACTGGCTCGCGTCGCAAGGCTGCCTGGATTCAAAGGATTTGTTCATAAGTGGCACCTTGCTACAGGCTAAAATGACTCATAATTATTCAAGTCTTTCTCTGCTGTGATACGATCCGACCAGAATGGAATCTCAATTCTGTAATTAAGATCAATTAATTCATATCGGACATATTTATGCTGCAGCATTCTTGAGATTGTGTGCTGTATTGTCGTTAGAAAAGGCCAACATTCGCTATTGCTTTGAAGACTTCAACAATTCAGTTCACACTGTAAAAAAAAAAAAAAAAAACAGACCACTCTGTGTGACTCAAACTCAACTGCTCCCAAAGAAACATTTACAAGAACGGAAAAACTCAGAAGCAAGGTCAAATTTAACAATTTCTGTAAAATATATATAATACCAGCATTCTCACAATTATAGCAGCGAGTGTGACAGTGGCTTGTAAATTTCAGTTTGAAACTTGTTCACAAGCACAGCGCCCATAAATGTGAAATTGACCGTGAAAAGGAAGTTGTTTAGAGGGGGGCTGCTTCAATTGTCAAGGAGACAACAAGGTTGTCTCTCTGGACTATCAGGGGTGCCTTTTTTCTCTTTATTTCCCTCCATTTCGTCTTAAGGAGGCCCATCTCAGGCCTCAGGTTTCATGTTTATTCACGTTTGTGCGCCAGACTCACCCTATTAATCGGCAGGGACTTCATTTCACAGTGCGCTCTGCTGTTTCGAAACCATTTCGTATGAAGCCATTGACGGAAGTGTCTCAATCATTTCATGGTACATGAGTGTGCAATGATGCCACTGAAGCTGAGACCCTCTCCAAACAGTTTAGGGTCGCCAAGAGGAGAGGAACCCCTCTGCTGTTTCAGGGTATTTGGTTCCACAGAGGCTGCTGGGAATTGGAATGAGTGATATGCAAAGAGTCAACGCTTCAAAAAGATTTACTGATCATAATGCATGATGGTCCTTGTGAACGCTTACTGTTATAAGCCACACAGTTATTTTTGTGTGTGGTTTGTCACAATGATGTCATTAGTGCGTATCAGTGTAGAGATACTGGTGCTGGACATTGAACGTCCAAGCTATAGTGTGTTGAACAGTCACAGTTATTGTAAGAACATGTGTTCAAAAACAATAAGATTAAAAATACAGAAATCTAATTCTTTTCATTAAGTAACAGTTCATTAATATAGAACAAAACATTGTAGAAACATACAGTGTAATCTGATTACTGAACAAATGACTCTTATGAGCCACTTCTTTATAGTGAATCAAATAGTCTACTTAAGAATAAGAACCAGTTCTTTTCCAGTTAGATTAAATAAAATAAAGATATTAACATAGTTTCATGATGTAACGGCACTCGAATTTGCAATACGCTGCTAATGCAGAAGGAACACCGTAGAAACATACAGTACAGAGCAACAAGTGTAATCCAATTACTGAACAAATGACTCTTATGAGCCACTTCTTTATAAGCAAATAAAATACTTATGAACAAAACTAATTTTTATACAGTTTGATAAAAAAAAACCCTGAAATTAACATATTTTCATTATGAAATGGTTCTTCAATAGGCAATACGCTGCTAATACAGAAGGAACATCATAGAAACATACAGGACAGAGCAACAAGTGTAATCAGATTACTGAACAAATTACTCTTATTAGCCAATTATTTTAAGTGCATCAAGTACTTGTGTATTCAAGTAGTTCTTAACGGGTTCAATTAAAAGAAAAATCTAAATATTTTAATTACATGCCCGTTCTTGTCATAGAAACATATAGTGTGACCAGTGTTATCCAGTGTTAACCCTAACCCTAACCCTTCCAAACGAATGATTCTTATGAACAGTGAATCAAATTTTTACAAATCACACAAAGTGGCAACAGACTGGTGAGGGCAGTAAATAAGAAATTAATTTCTGCTTTTAATTTTTTTTTTCTCAAAAAGAATCATGGCATGGGAATCGTAAGGCATTTGCCAATTCTGATTTCTCTCAAGGATTCTGGTTAATTTCATTTCAAACCATGAGCTGCAAGGTGCAACAGATTCAGACTAAAGCAAATGGATGAGACTTTGCTGGCATCCATCCGTCTGACCTCTGTGAATTTAAGCTTCTTTGCAACTTCACCGTTGTCCAATCAAAGTTAATAAGGGCTTGGTGAGTTAATGAAGACGGGTGATTCCTCTTTTTGTTCAGACAGTTTTTTAATACCTATTATATGATGAAACTTTTAATGGAGGTTTTAGGTTCTCCTGACAAGCTAGCTGTCGGCAAATGCCGACAAAGATACACGACCAGTGAACTATGAGCCAGCCATGAGGCAACTGCCTGCCAACGAGGAACTTCACACAGGAGACCTTATTCTCCAGAACAGATAAAGGCCCAGGGATGAGTGACTGCTTTTTAAAGCTCCGGCGTTTGACTCCACTCTGGCTAATTACAGCCCGCCATCTCATTTGAGAGGGTTTACTTAATCACAAGAACCCTCTCTGCCATCCTATAGCTGAGGAATAACACGCATAAACCGTTTAATGCCACCAGGATTGCGTTTACTTCAATTCATAGCACTTCTGCATAAGTGGAGTGAATTTAAGCCACTCAGACGCTGGGCTAAATGCGCTTTAAAGAGATCTAATTGAGCAGAGGATCAGGGGTATTGAATACACCTGATGAGCTTGTACTGTGCATTAACGGGAAGAAAATAGGAACTTGTCCGAAGAATTCGAGGACACGGAAGACTTAGAGCCGAATTGCAGCTGATAGGGAGCTTGAGAAATCTGACGCAAACCCCTCACATATGACGACGGGAAGATTACTAAAGCATCTCGGAAGTAAAGGAGTTGAAAGTTTAGCTCACTGGTGGTCTTAGTTTTTGCAAAGCCATCAAAAAGTTCAAAGGAGTCTTAAGATAGGAGATTTGCTAAAACTTGGTGGTGCTTGAGACAAAAGAGGCCATCGAATGGCTTTGATACAAGTACATAGTCAAAAACTGCCTTGATCCAAGCCTTACAAATTAGTATTGTGTTGTTGCCATGGTACAGTACTTCCATATTTCCCATGGGACTGATGGTATTTCCATAGTATTCCAAAAAGAATACCATGTCCAAAACACAAAATGTACTTTATGCAGAAATTAAAACATAATTATTAAAGATAAAAATAGTAAATATACGGTAAATAAACAAATAAAACAAAACAAAAATGTAAAAAGAAATATTATCATGGTAATTAAATAATGGTAACAAAGTTGTAATTTGTAAGTTTTGTAATTTAAAGGCTAATTTAAATACTTATATTGAATCTTTAGATTCACCAAAGCAGTTCTTTCATAAATCCCATGAGTTTAATGAAAACTACGTATTCATATAGACATCTACTATACATGATGTCCGCATTTTTCCTAATTCATTTCTAAAGAGAAGAAACGACCTTGGGATCTTTTAGTAAAAGTAATTGAATGTAGCATCTCAATACTGTATTTTATCCCTCGAGAATCTGAATTAAAGCTCCACAAACAAAACAAAGTAAAACTGTATTCATCAGCAGGTCTTCTCTAAGCACATTCAATAAAGCAGCGGGAAACCAAAGTATATACTGTATGAAGATTTTCATTTGACCCCGAAACCAAATATTACCAAACTGCCTTTAGTTCTAAGGTTCACGCATGTCACGCCCGTTACACCTTTACGGGTAGAACAAAAGGAAAATCATTCAAAAAGAGCCCACCTTGTGCAAGACATAAAAAGATTCTACTCCTCAAAGACAAACCTTGTATGAAATCCCTCTGGGCAACGTGAGTTTTAAAAGAAATATGATTTAAAAACATTTCTGTTTGCGACAGAGGTACATTCAAAGCACAAACTCAGTCAGATTCCTGTCAATTAACATTAAAGGAAGAATTGGGAATCCTGAGAAGGGTCTCTTGAGTAGTGGATGACATTGCATGTGTTCTGGGGGTCCAGACATCCTCATTACTTTGAACTAAAACACACTGCAAATTAGTCGGGTGTGACCAATACATAAAAGGAATAGAAAGATCACAAAAAAAGGCACAAACTGACTGAACTGGCCCAAGACAAACATCAGGCCAAAAACACCCGGCAAATGCTAAACCAACACTTTTTAAGGAGTTAACGTATGCTGTGTATGCTCTTCTGTATCATCCGTGCCACAAGGGTGTGCTGTTTTCTTTCAAATCAAAGCTAATCCTTGTGGCATGGATGATACAGAAGAGCATATGCAGCCTACGGTGATATGGAGAGACACAGAGGAGACTGTTGACAAAGGAATTGTTGAATAAAGTCATTATTTTTGTTTTCTTCACTAACAAAAAAGTGTTCACGTCACTTCATATAACCCAGATTGCACATCTGATGGCAGATGGAGTATTCTGACGACGACTTTCATACCTTTTATGGACCTTGACACTGTTATTTACTTAGCAGTCTATGGGACAGTCACAAGCCTCCAGGTTTTCATCCAAAATATCTTAAATTGTGTTTCCGAAGGAGAACGGAGCTTTTACAGGTTTGGAACGACATGGGAGTAAGTGATTAATGACAAAATTTTCATTTTGGGGTGGAGTATCCCTTTAACATCAATACTGACCATGAGCCAGAAATGAACCAATGAGTATGACTTTAGAAGAATTGAAATATAGCACATAAGTCAAATAGATAACTTTTATGGTGCCTTCTATTCATTTTCAAAACTTAGTCGCCAGCTTCTGTAACAATCCACTTTTGCATTATGAAGAAGACCAGTGTTAACATTCTGCTAAACATCTCATTATTTGTATGTATGAATTCATACAGATTTGGAACAACATAAAAGTGAGTAAACAATGACAGAATATTTATTTTTGGGTGAATTGTGCCTTTAAGTGATAAAAGCTCAAGTATGTTTTGCTCACCTTGGTAAATCCTGCCTGGAATATGACTAAAGGTTAGCCAGCGCACTGGTTGCCATTTCCTAGATCAAACTTCAGTTTTCAGGTACATGGTGAGAATCAGATATCAAAGGGAGCCTATGCAAACCTGGACGCAGAGGTAGCTGGAGTTTTTCCCACGCTTCTACGAGCCCGGCCAAAACAGTGTGTGTTCAAACTTTGGTTTAAAACTGCCATCAACCGAGACTCCTCAAAATCAGACTTCAGCTGGGAATCAATTAGCAAAACTGAATTTCTTCTAATGCAAAGCAACAATTCATTTCACTTGGGATATGCAATGCAATGAATATCTAAACACTTCCTTGGTTTGTAGATCTTCTACATGAGAGGTTGCGCTATAAATGGAAGTAGAAGCATCAGGAATATCTGACCTTTGCTGCAGAAGTACTCCATGTCCTCACAGGTGAGGCTGTCTGGTTCAAAGTCAGCAGGAAAGTTTTCCTCCACTGAAAACTCCTCTTTAGCAGTAAGTTCATTAGCGTCTGATATACACTCCTCCTCTTCCTCCTCCAGACCTCCATCTAGTGGACCTACACACAGAACACAGCACAATCAAATACATAATGTAGTTTGTCATAAGTGAGACGCTGCCAAGCAGGAACATTTACACTTGTACAGCACATGTGTCAGGAACATGTGAAAGACACTCCAAAATTATTCTACCTTCTGAGATACTCTGCATTTCTGAGTGAAAACTGTTTCTACATCATAGCATACAGTATATGCTGCACAGTATTCTGTACACTAGTATTCATTTAATTAATTAAAAACACAATTTATCCCAATATTTGTGTGCTATGTAATGTACTTTTATTACATTATTGCATTGTTCACTTAGCAACACACTAACATCAAAAGCCATTGAAATCAGTTGTCACTGTGCTCTTTTCGTAAGAAGCACTATTTCTCTGACATACATAGTACAAATCCAAGTCACTTTTAAGGTTCTACTTCAGTTAGGATGCTTGCTGCTGTAGGTTTGGAAACAAAGCCACTGAATGTCACTATACAAAACTGCATTTGCACTAATTTTGCAATATCAAACAATGCCTGTGCTCAAAATGAAATACTACCACACAAATCAGTTTTCCAGAAAGAAGTTTGTGTACATACTAAATTCCATATTTGCATACTGTATCCCACAATGCAATGCACTCAACTTGACCTGCTATTTCCAAAACTAAATATTTTTTTTGGACTTGTAATTTGATCAGACTTCCAAAAGTCAAGACTTTTTTTTAAATGCAAAATAATCATAATTATCTCCTAGATGACAATTGGCCTGAAATGCACATGCAAAAATGTAGCTGTAATGCTGCATACTGAATACTGTTTTCTATAATAATTTTGTGAAAAAGTAGGCAGCATACAGTATATGCTGCACAGTATGCTGTACACTAGTATTCATAACATGATCTCTCCTCAGGAAAGTGTTTCCTGTGGCCCACTTGACTCAGTATCCTCATGACCGCTGCTGCACAGCCGATGTCAAACCTGTGAAACCCTCTTCATCTGCAAGAAAAGTTCCTCTCGCATGACCTACTGACTTTTAACACCGGCGTCAGCAGGAGCGGAGGACAGAAAATGCCTTTATTAATTTGTCCGCCTTATCACAGGATACAATGTTGATTTTCCATTTACATTTCATGCCTGCAGGTAATACACTGGTGCAATCTTAAAGGAGACATTTTTCCGAATGATTAATTTTTTTCTCTTCTCTGTGCAATGTTATTTCTTTAAATCTAAATGATTTCTTGACTTTAGCCTGTAGCTGAACCTTTTTTTTTTTTTTTTGGTGGGTATATTTGCATATTATGATTTTGCTACAATCAAGGGCATTGGTTGAATTGCCTGCACCTAAAATTGTATAGGGGGAATAAAAAAAAGGTCAGACCACCGCATTTGAAAAAGATTTTCTCTCCCTGAAAATTTTTTACAAATATTTCTTTAATATTCAATGCATTTAGCACCAATACTTGGTTGCATACACTTCCTTTCAAAAGTTTGGTGTCAGTAAGATACTTTTACTTTACTTTAAGTAAGGTTGCATTCAATTTATCAAATGTTACAGTAAATACAAAGTAACAAAAGATTTCTTATTCAAACCTTTTAACTTTCTAATCAAATAATTGTGAAAAATGCCATTTGGAAAAGTAAACAACATTTTGAAATATATTAAAATAGATTATTAAATAGATAATTTAAAATAGAAATAGAACATTTATTTTAAATCGTGATAAAATGTCATTTTATATCAAAAAAATTTTGTGTGTGTTTATTATATCAAATAAATGCAGCATTGGTGAGGATAAGAGACTTCTTTCAAAAAAAAAAATGGCAGTATTATATAGCACATACTACTTTTATTATCAGTCATACTTAGGGTTGGAAAATTTTCAAAAATACATTATAATAATACCTAACAATGCCCTAGAAACCACCCAGAATAGCATAGCAGCTGCATTTGCTAACATGCGAACAACCACTCAGAACACATTTGCAACAATCCAAATTGCCCAAAAAATTATGAAATGTAAAAAGTGTAACTTACTTATTTTTAGTTTCTACATCAAACCATTAGAAGCACAACTAATCTTTTGCATGTCAAAATTTCCATATATCCTCAAGTTAGGAAGTTGACATCCTAAGTACACCACTTAACGTGTCATTTTGTTTGTTTGTAACAGTCGAGGTGCTCACTTTAATAAAGCAATAAATTCTGTGAAGAGCCCTTTCTTCCTGCACAGAGCAGCGTCGAGCACTGCCTGATCTTCTCAAACGGCCGTCTCTGTTCATTAAGACTGCTAAATGACTCCTTTATAGTGCGCTACATCTGCAGGACTCATGCTACATGAAAAGAATTAGCCCACAGATCTCTAATAGACACGGTGTGAAGCGCTGGTGAGCTGGCGTATAAATTAGGCTACAGTTTTATGATCTAATCGTGTTCGGCCTTTCACTGTCTCACAGAGAAGCGGCACTTGGGTTCTCTCAATACTGTACATCTCAATATGCTAAAAGCAGATGGGCAGAGAGATATCAGCCGCTCTGAACTGCTGAGGCCTGACACTTCTCTCTGAGAGGATGAGGAGCGGCTGGGAGACGGGTTCTGAAAACACCATTCAAATACAAGTTGAGAGGAAGGTGTCTTGAAAAACCTTCACCCACAGCTTTAAATGTCTTTAAATGACTAAAACTACAAAAAAGGTGATGGTACACTGTAAAAATGATATACAACCCTTCAAAAGTTTGTGGTCAATAAGATTTTTTAAAATGTTTTTGAAGGAAGTCTCTTAAGCTCACCAAGGCTGCATTTATTTGATCAAAAATACAGAAAAAAACATAATTTTGTGAAATAGTAGTAGAATTTAAAATATCTGTTTTCTATTTGAATATATTTTCAAATATAATTTATTCCTATGATGCAAAGCTGAATTTTCAGCATCATCACTCCAGTCTTCAGTATCACATGATCCTTCAGAAATCATTCAAATATGCTGATCTGGTGCTGAATAACCATTTCTTATTATTATCAATGTTGAAAACAGTTGTGATGCTTCATATTTTTGTTAAAACTGTGATACTTTTTTTTCTTTGATGAACAGAAAACAATTATTTGAAATAGAAATCTTTGCATTATAAATGTCTTTACTGTCACTTTTAATCAATTTAATGCATCCGTGTTGAATAGAAGTATTTATTTATTTCAGTTCTGTACTAATTTAATTTAATTTTTTCTTAATTTGCACTTTCTATGAGGTAATTTAATTACAATTACATCACAACAAATATGAAATAATCTTTTCTTTTTTCTTTTTTTTTTTACACAGCTCAACATATATTTTGCTACATTTGTCATTCAAATGAATTAGCAGACCTACACTTACAGATTATTAATTTTTAATGCATTAATGAGAAAAATTATGATTCATCACTTATGTGTGACACTTATGTGTGACATCAAATTAAAACACTGATATCTCAATTGAGTATTTTTGCATGGTAAGAGAGACTAGAATTGTATGCTGGTATCTATCCAATCTTTGAGGTAATATCTGAATGTCCTGGTTTCATCACAAATATAAAAAAATGTGATTTACTATGTCAAGGATCAAGTATGCATCAGTTTAAGTTATGTTCAAGGGTCAGATCTACGAGAAATAGCTCCTAAAGCTATTAAAACTATTTTTTCTTCTAGTTAAATCAGAAGATAATACCAGGATACTGGATGATTACCATATTCACAAGAAAGACACTTAACAGATTCATGAAATGTGTCACAATCCAGTGGATCCTTGCATCAGAGTCATGTTTTAAAGGGCTACTTCACCGCCCTGCTTCGATTACCAAAGTTCAAGCCCTTTGCACATGTTTGGCTTATTATACTGCATTCATTGCATGAAGAGACCTGAAATAATTTCAGAGACAGCAAACGATAAGAATAATGACTTTCTAAACGACTAGGCCCACACTCCTAGCTCATTTTCTGATAGTGCTACAGCCCGCTATATTTAGTTGTGTACTGTTTAAAAGTCTGTCACAATCAATCTCCTGATGGCTGAACGCTGGCTGCGGTTTGCAGATGCTCGGAGGGGCCAAACGCGCCGGACGCCGCACTGTGACACCATCAGAGAATCGCTTGAACCCGAGAGAGAAAATCAATGAGACTAGATATATTACGAGATGAAGAATCTGAGAAAATGAAAGCCATGTGAAAACCGCAGGCTTTGTGATCCATTTTACACAAAACGCTTTTTGATGGTCTGTTGACGAACTGCATCTTTTCAGTTAGCAGTGTTAAGATAACAGAAATTTGTCTCTGTGTGACAGAACTGTTGGATATATGCATAAAAGCACAAATACTAGAGTGAATTCAATTTACTGCATATGCAAAACATTTGAAAAATTACTGATAAAAAAAGCAACATATTCGGTGCATGTTGCAAGCTTGAAAAGCATAGCAAACCAAAACATGAAAATTCTGTCATCATTTATTCACACTCATTTCATCATATGAATTCAAGGTACTTCAAATATAGTGAATGAGTCTTATGGACTACTTTTATGGTCCTTTTTTGAGCTTTTTGTCATTTTTGGAGCTTGAAAGACCCTGGTCACTATTCATGTTCATTGTATGAAAAAGAACCGTGTGAACATTCTGCTAAACATCTGCTTTGTTTTTCCATGGAAGAAATACTATCACGTACAGTAGGTTTGGAACAACATGAGGGTGAGTAAACAGAATTTCCATTTTTGGATGAACTGTAAGACAGGATTTCCCAAACTGGGGTTTGTAATGGAATTACATACAGTAGGTTTTGTGAGTTAATACATAATAAAAAGCTACTAATTTACTAAATCAGAAAATCAGATAGAATAAAAATTTATCTTTAAATTCTATTTTATTCTATTCCTATAAAATGGGAGGGGGGGGGGGGGGTCTAAATAAAACACTTAAAACATTTGTATTTCATGTAACTATTCACCGATATCAGAGAGCCTACAACATGCAAATGTGTTGTTAAATTATTGAAATATCAACCCTTTAAAGCCTGACATATAAAATAATAGTCAGGAAAAAAGGAACAGTTTATTGCATCTTTAGTCAACAATAAAAAAAAGAAGTCTGCATATGTGTTTTCTGTTGAGTATTATATTTGATAAATCAGGCTTTATGAGAATATGTAGCTTAAGAAGGAAAAATAAATATCAGGCCACTTGATATCGTACATATAACGCAAAACAATACAATGATGACTGAGAGAAATAAAGAAAGAAATAAACATTCCTCAAAGGCCTGATGAATCATATATCATATATGGCATTTTTAAATTTTCTTTTAATTATAGTATATGTATAATTTAGTAAATCTGAGTTCCTTTAGTCCAGTGAGCATTCATCTTGAATTTTTACTAATAATATAAAAGTTATTCTTAAATTTACTTTATAGTAATCAGTAAAGATTTCAAAAAAGACACCCCTAAGCCAAGATCGCTGTGTTGTTCAGACTACATGACTTGATTGCCTGTCTTGAAGTCGCTGTGGTGTTCACACTACGTGACACTATACGTAAATGATCCGCAACACACTACACGAGCTGACAACAACTCTGTCACCCAACAACTCTATCCCGTACCCAAACCACCTTTTGTCACGAAAACACAAGCGAGAAGCTGAACGGGAATGACATGAAACAACAAGTGAAACAGGAGTTGTTTATTTGAAAATGAAATTAGCACTGCAAGCTGTTTGCTCCAAAAAATTTGCTCCATTTCTTCTGTTCAAACTTTTCTTAAAGCCGTGTTGCTGCTGCTGTTTTTCTTCTGCTGACCTCAACCCATGTCTTGATCTTTCACTAGCTGTAGATTGTTTCAACACCTGACACCACGTGATGTCGAGTCGGCCGACCGGTCCAGATATTTAGCATGCTAGATATACGTCAGCGAACCTCTTTGATGCGTCGTTTAGATTGTTCACAGATAAAGATTGTGCTGATCACCCACTGATTTATGCAAATCGGGCTTAAATCGGGCTTAAAATCCTGTAGTGTGTACTAGGCATTAGGTGGAAATTTTTACAATTATACTAAAAGGCCAATCAGATGACAGAAGACATGTAGCAGATTGTATACAAGAGTTTCTCAACAAAGTTTTGATCGTGTTGATAGTTCAAAGGTCTTAGTCTTTCGACTGACAAAAAAAAGTTTGGGAATCCCTGCTTTAAGACATCATAATAAAACTCCACAGCTCAAGCTGCAACAGTGAATACTAATATAGCACAGCGCTATACCTCACATTCACACAATCCTCTGTTCGCCCAGTGGCCCCTGTAAGATAAAGATCAGCCCAGAGATGCAAAGATATCTCCGCTCGCTGTCTCTAAGCAAGACACGTGCTGGAAACATGCGCAAGGGAATCTGAGAATCAAAAAGTCACTCATAATGTGTCACCGCACTTCAAATCTAAACTCTGGCTAACCCTGAAAAGCCTTAACAAGTAGGCCTAAGAGCAGAAAAATGAAATTATTTGGAAATTGAATTCTAAACTTCAAAACAAACGGGTTGGTGTTGGGGATTGGCTGGTGGTGTAGCTGCATGCACACGTTTGGAGGAGGGCCGGGGCTCGTCTGGGGCCTCTGATGGTGATAGCACACTTTATCAGCGGGAGCCACAGTGTGGAGTCCCATCACAGTCTGGGTCTTCTCTATGGCTCCTAATTAGGGTAGAGGTAATTGAATCGCATAGAACAAAGCAGCAGATCTCTACATGCATGGAAATCATTCTGCTCGCACCTACAGTAGCCGTTTTTTCATCTGGCTGCGCCATTGAAAATGGGACCGAGCTTGGCCCGAGGATAAAACACACAGCGAGCACCTGAGACCCAACACGAATACATAATGCCGTGTAAAGGCCTATAGGGATGTACAGACCAGCCCAAACCCTGCCAGACTTGGACGGAAACCTGCCTTTTGTGGGCCAAAGACAGATTCTGGTGTGGTGTTGGGACATTCGGATTTGAAAGTACACACACACACACACACGTCTCAGCACAACTCTTCTGAAACTGCTAAATTGTTCTGTTACCCACACTACATGCAGGATTTGAACCATATTTTGATTGAACTATACTGAAAAGCAGCTGTTAGAACATCTTTACCAAAACACATAATGAGTGAACTAATATATCCTAGACATCAATGAGATTAAATGGAGAACAAGTGTACACCAAATTGAGACTTTCTGATATTTCTTCTGACAAAAAGTGAACTGAGATTTTTAGAGTTTGAGAAGAGATGTCAACAATGTCTCAAAACTGTGCTCAGATTTATCAAGATACCACAGAGATCTCAAAATTATTTCCCATCAAATTATTCCAAGACCAAAATAAGTGTACTGTGCTATGGACATTCATTGTATAGCTCTATTCTCTTACATAAATTAAGTCTTTTTTTCCTATTTGTATTTCTCTTCAAAAATGTAAGGAGAAACATATGAGACAAAGTTGATACTGGAATGAAATAAAATAACATTTATTAAAGAGCAACTTTTTAGCAATAAAAAAATAATCTGGGTGCATTTATATTTAAAATTAAACTTAATCAGGGTTCACAAATCTTTTGACCACTGAATTTCCATCAATTTTACAATCGCACAAAATTACACAGAATTTTTTTTTTAATGTAAATTGCAATCAGAAAGACAATATTTCTTAGATAAACTGTTTTTATGATACATAATATATAATACATAATATACATATATTTTTAAAAAGTAATTTTTTCCTGAATGTTTAACATATTAACCATAGAAGAAATTAATAAAATCTTAAGAATCCAGGCCCGAAAATCCCAATTTTTCTGAATTTACATGCCCATGAGAACCTTTTCCTTGAATTAAAATAATTTTTATACAGAAAATTATTATATAGTGTTTTTCAAAGCTAAGCATCTGAATATATTCATAGTTTATAAGGGCAAAACATCTGGTTATATCTTAAGGTCATGTTTTCTGGGTTGCATATTCATGTGTTTAAACTCATAGATCCATGATTAAAAGGTTCAATTACTGTAGCAGCTTAAAGCTTAAAGTCCATTAAGATCGGATCAGAACAGAGTGTTTCATAATCACTGTGAAAAATCACACATGTACATGCTAAAAAACAGCAAAGTGGCTTTAAGCTGTTGAGTTTGCAGAGTTGTGTGTGCATATGAAAGTGAGACATCCTGTGTTCAGCATCTAGTAGACTGGAATTGGAGTGGCATAAAAACAGGACTGGCATTTGACAAGGCCATTAAAATGCTGGAGGCGTTTCTGAACGAGCTGATGGGCTTCAACTGATGCCAAAATCACAGAGCCTCTACTTTTCTCTCTCTCTCTCTTTCTCTCTTTCTCTCTCTCTCTGCACCCAACTGGCAGTGCCACACACCTATTAAAGGCTGAGGGTCGTCCTCTAAATGTTCAACACCAATCACAGAGACCCTGCTCTCTGAAGCTCAGGTGTGAGTTCTCATTAGCTCCTGTGCTCTGTCCCAATTTGAACTGGGCCTTCTTTCAGAAACACTCTGTCCGACTGCTCCACATCAACTGCACTGAGCTCCAGAGAGAGACATTTACAAGTGAACTGCCTTCCGAAGTGGATTTCTGAGCCTGAGGTGAGGTCACACTACACGTTAATCATGCAAAATAATTTCAGCCTCGCAATAAATAAGGGTGAACAGACTGTTGCACTTTTGGCCTTCTGTTTTCAAGATAAAAAAAACAGCAGAAGGCTGTCAGCATGAAATCAAAATGGACATGTTTTACTTATTAAATGAACATTTCTGGTCTTATTGCAAAAATTGATCTGTACACAATATTCTAAGTAAAAGAAATGTTTGTCTTCATAATCTTTGTTCAAATATGAAACATTTTTCTTCTTACTTTTCAGTCTCTCCCCTCCAACCAACTGGCTCCACTCTAGTATGTCACACTCTTTTTTCACATTCCAATCAATTCCCAATGGATAAAATCAATCCCTGTCCCATTTCCCCTAATATCCTAAAAATACACCACACTATGGAATAGATTAGGTTTTATACAATATTGTGAAGAAAATACACCAGTTATTTTAAACCAGCAATTTAAATACTGTATACTAAATCATTCAAATATCACTATATGCATTTGAAACTGAATATTTTTTTTTTAATTGTGGTTCAAAATCCTGCTCCACATACCTGTAAAATTAAGCATCAAAAACATTTTGATTGGCTGTCATGTCCAGCATTTTCTCTTTCATTGTGGAAAGACAAATGACTTAAAAATAGTTGTGTCGTGCCTGGTTAGGATAATATTTTTGTCACCATCCAAAAGCTGATGTCTTCTGAGGTAAATAAGGATGAACGCTCTAGAGCTCTCAGCGCTTTAGTTTTAAATCAAGACAATTTTATATCAAGGAAATGAATGAGAGGCTTTCAGAGAAAATTGATTGGAGTCTTAAATACTTGGAGATAAAACAATGTTTCTCCATCAAGGAATAATTTCTGAAACGGATATACCCGCGATTCCAATTTCACTCCAGCAAGAAAGAGGCGGCACTTTTTTAAGCAATAAATTCCTCATTAATTCAATTCTAATTTGCCTCCAGTTCCTATTTCTATTATTGATAGTTCCACTTCTTAATACCCTAGATAAAAATAATAATAATAAAAAAAATTGCTGCTCTAACTCTAAGGAGACAGAATCCACGATAAGATCTAAATATTACTCATGCCAAAGAGAAGCGTGAAGTCTGATGAACATTTCAAAAGAACAATTATTTATGGATCAGCTAAATCTTTTCCACTTTTTAATTAAAAGTAAAGAAAATAGAAGCTAATTATCCTGTAAAGATTAGCTGGTGGGCATCTTTCTGTAAATTAGTTCTAATTAAAAGGAAATTGTCAAATGACATTCAAAGTGCTGTCCTTTAAAACAGACAGAGGGCGGGGGTTTTTTCTAGCCGGTTCTTAAGTCTTGATGTGGTTGTGTGAAGCTTACGGAGAGAAATTAAAATTCCATCAGAAGCCGAGGCAGAAGGGCCCGTTCCCCCTCCTGAAGACGCTCTACACTGGGGAACCTGGCCTCTTTTGGGCGGCCATATCTGTGGAGTCCTCCTGGATCATTATTTGATCACACTGATGGTCTAACTGTTTAACGTGTGGGTCAAGTGTGAAATACATTTTCAATTTCTATGATAACACACCGAAGGAACATCTCAGTGAATTTATCTAGGCTGCTCTGTTTCTAACCTAGAAAGAAATGATATTGCCCAGAGGTTGCACTTTCATTAAAGCATCAACTTTGACTCTTTCTCTTAAGGACTGTATGGATTACTATATGACTTTAGGGATAGTTCACCCAAAAATAAAAAATTCTGTCATCATTTACCCACTTTATGGACTCTAACATTCTTCAAAATATCTTCTTTTGTGTTCCCATTAACTGTAAGTCAAAACATTACTGTTTGTGTGAGGATCTGATCAGTCCAATAGCATGCATTTGGGACAGGACTAACTTTTTTTTAAACCAATGGAAGATGAGTGACTCTATTCACCCTGGAATTATACACTTCAACTTTAAAATCCCAGAGGAAAATTAAAAATAGGCACAAATTAGGTAACTATTGACGTATAGAAAGCATTTACAGGTATAAAATAATTGATAATACAGCTCAGATAATCTGAGAAAAGTTCAGTTGGAGACACTGTTACTGGGGGTTCTTTCTCTCAAGACAAAAGCCTGAGAAGCAGTGAGCATCTCTATTTAATTTTCTAGGGTTTCTTTCCTATGGGTAGACCCTTACATGTGCTGTTCGCCGAAGATGAAGTCTCAGGTTTCGTGTTGATTTCATCATGTATCAGAGCACTCAGAGACGCTCCTGCAGTGTCACAGCCTAATGTTTCTCAAACAGCAGAGCCAGGGGCCCTTGGAGGCCTCCCCTACTGTCTCCACAGAGTCTCCAGAGGGTATTTACACTCAGCTTTTATAGAGCAGCACCAGTGTCACTTCTAATGATCCTGACAGTGAGACTTGCGGCGAGATGCGTCTTCCTGCATTACAATGTTTCTCATTTAATGTCGTCAGAGAATTATAAACTCATTGGCTGTGTTCCAAACCTAGTGAGCTGCCTGGCTGTCTACTTCCACCAGGGCAGCATCATGACTGTCATGGAACTTCATAAGTGGCCGATTTAGAACACTCGAAAAAGGCAGCTTTTTTCTATTTAAAACAAATCTAAAACAAAACATTACAATCAAGATACATTTACTTGCTTTCTGAAACATAAGAAATAGGAAGAAAAAATATTTATTTGTTTATCTTTTGTGTATAATGCCTTAAAATGCAGTCTATGTAGGCAGCTTTAGGTTTTATAAAAGGTCCATAATAGCGCAATAAATGCCATACATGTGTGATGTGCAATAACCACTTATTGTTTAACCGTGAGTAATTACATCACTCTTCTAAATGACTCGATGAGAGAACCCTGATATATACTGTAGAAATATAATGCTAAAATGCATGTTACACTACACACACTATAGGCTATACGTCAAAGTGCATTTTTAATGAACAATAATATAGGTTAGCAATCTGGTTAATAATATTCTGGGTACTTTTTTTGTGGCCTCTGGACAATAAATTCATGTGAGTTTTTTTGGCCCATTTTTCATGCGTGAATCTTATTTGTTTTTTATCTTTGAGCTATTTTTGGATCTACAGAGCGCCAGACGTTTATGTATTTAATTGAGTTGGACTTGTGTCTGGCGCTACACTTTTGCAGTCTCTCCACTAATATTTTGGGAAAATTAAATACACTGTCAGATGAAACAGATCAATAAATATGAATTCCCTTGTCCAGAAACCTACTTAGTAAAACTACAAACCCATGTGGAACAGCATGCAGTCTCTTTGTATTATTTACTTCGTTACAGCTAGCAGCAGAAGAGAATGTGAAGGGAGAGGGATGTCACCTACAGAGGGAGAAAGAGACACTCCCACAGTAACACACAGAAGACAGCGCATTGACCTTTAACTAAAGCTGGGAGAGAGACCTCTGTCAAAAGACCTCATGAGAGACACCCCTCCTGACAGGGAACACACACACACACTAACAGAAGCTCTGTACTGCAGCCTACTCAACAGATTCATAAAACAGCAAAAGATGTGCCTGATGAATGTTTGCAATTAAAGTCTTAGTGTAGTTTTGCAGTGCTGCACACAGTATGAGCCATGTTTACATATCACTCTCACTACAGCACATTAGAAACAGTCTCATTTCACCAGACTGTACTAACATTCTATATTCCATTTCTATTGTATTCTATTTTACTGTATTCTATAGGCTAAATTCTAATCTTTTTTAATCTATAATCCATAAAAGTATAACAATTATTATTTTAATAATATATATATATAAGACATATTGTATTATTATATGTTCTTTGTAATTAATTTTTGTAATATAATATTAATATTAATTGCAAAATTATATTATGCAATTAAAAAACATATAGAGTAAATACAATTATTAATATTACATTAACAATAATAATAATTATCATTATGATTGTGTTTTTTTGTTGTTAATCTTAATAACAAGAAGTTGTACATGATGATTATATATACAAATATACTAAAAATATATTTCCTAATATTACAGAAATAAGAAAATTATACTTTTCTTGTATTTATAATTTTTTATTGTATAATATGTAATGAAATAATATGTAAATTAAACTAAAAACAAACCTAATTTTACAAAAATACTTAAAAATATTATTATTCAATAATAATAATAATAAGTTATTAAGTAACTAATAAATAGTTATTTAAAATGATTATTGCTGTAACAATGACAGAATCTACATGTGCATGTAACAGTATTCTTATATAACAGCTTTGACCCATTCCATTATAATGCAGTCAATCTCCAGCATGCTGAGAATCCTCCAACTTAAATATCACAGCCTCCTTTTTTTACTAAATGCTTCCATATTACAAGCAAATTACTAGTGCAATGCGAGGACGCCAGCGAGGAACAAAGATGGGCAGCTATAATTATACCGCAACGTGTGCCGCATGTCAATGGTCCGTCTTCCTTCCGGAGGGCGATCCCCTGGGCCCCCAGGCATCAAAATGATGGCCAAATTATTTTGTACTCCGTTGCATCGCGACACAATTATCATATTTACTGCGGCCGCATTATGACAACAATGCTGTTTACACCTGTCTCCGGGAGAAAGGCGAGGTTTGCACTCTCTAATTTAGCAAATGTACAGTATGCATATGAGCTCGCTGGCACAGAGTTAAATTAGGTCAGGACTGGAATACATCAATAGCAACCCATATGTGCAACATCTCCCCCTCGACTCTCTCTCTCCCTGTGTTCTCCTCTTTGCTCAGAAGCCCGCCGATGTGGCAGCCTGACGACTGCAGAAGTGTGATATGTGCAAATCACATTTGCAGATGAGCTTGAAACTCTTTTAAATATTCAGATATCAGACATCCAAAGCAGCAAGCCGCTACTTAAGACTCCATCCCCAGCAAGAGACCGGATCCCCTGCTCATTAAGGGAACGCTCGCTCGGTTTACACTTGAAATATTTCACACCAAAATGTACAGCCGAGGAAAAACATCAGCCTTATCGGCGATAACAATGCAAATTGTCAAAAGCCTGCAGAAGATTTCAGGCCGGAAATCCAAAGTCGCTTTTTGTAACAGCCCTTTCTTGTTATTCTGTCTCTTTTTCATCTCGCATTTCTGCCGCTTATTGGTGAATTTGAATTCTTTTTTCAGGCTCCCGAAAGAAGTCACATGGGGAAAGGTATGGCTGCCACGAGTACGCAGGGAACACGCATGTCTGTTTCACTGCCAATCGAGCATCAAAAAACCTGCACATCCGAACGGGGCCACACACATCTAAAAGCCCTCCTTCCAAGACCTCTCATACATCAGCTGGACTCCTGCTTAGCATTGTCTAAAGTCTCTGACCTCATTTATTAGGTATCAAAGTATTTAAACTAAAGGACTGATTGCATGTTGACATCGTAAACAGCCAATAAGCATGTCGGGTCCACAGTTCAACTGCACCCGCTCTTCCAAACCTGCTCTTTTTCCTCTGCATTGGCCCATCCGAACAGCATTTCTAAAGAGTGTTAGCCCCTACGTCCGTCCCCTCTCTACATCAGCTTCGTCTCCTGCTTGTTACACCCCACCTCGCCATTCGATGCCTCTCAAGGGCACCTAAGTCGCCATTTGAATTACAGCCCCAGCAATCTCTCCTGTGGCATTCTGGGGCCCGAACACTGATCCCTGCAAAAAAAGGTGATCTCTAAAAGAAAAAACAGTTTTGGATTTTTAAACTGTGGTATTCAGCAAATTAATTGAATCATTTGACCTGAGAGGCTGATCACCCGCAATAGCATGTAGCAAGAAGAAAAAACAGTTTTGGATTTTTAAACTGTGGTGTTCTGTGCATGTGGCGCCAGCTTTGGCTGCCTGCCCGCCATGGGATTGATAAGTGCTCCGAGCGACATGTCCGCAGACCCCAGTTTCCTCCTGGAGACGAAGGCATGTGGGTTTATTCGTTTGCACATGCACGCTTGCGGTTCACAGCTGATCTGGCTGCTCGTGCTCGGTGGAAAAGACTATTTGCCGACGTAGGAGTTATCAATCCGAGCAGACGCACGATCCGGGTCCGGTGTCACTTCCCCTCATTATGTTAATGGTTAATGCATGCAAATGAAAACATTCCGGCAATTTGATTTCTTTGAAGATAGTTTGCATATTGTCTTAGCTGTAATGACGGCACACTTTCCATCCGGCTTCGATTTATGCGAGGCTAGTTCATTTTTATCAGCACCGAGTTCAGGGCTACTGGAATGTGTTTTTCCACTCACTATTTAACTAATTAGGATTCAGGTAACATAAGCAGATTTTTCACGCTATTGGTGTTTTTCTTAATTAAGAAACAAATGAATTCTCCCCAGCAAAAGAGATGGAACACTGGGATACAGTGCCAGAGGCCAGATGCTGCTGCTCTTAATTAGAAGTCACTCTATTGTCTGAGCTTTTTTAATGAAGCTCCAATCTAAATGGATATCAAAAAAGACCACTGGAGCAAAGGAGAGGGAAAAATCCGGCCATTTTAAATAATAAGAAAATAAAGATAATGGAAGACAAAAGATATGTCCTGGCAGCAGTCTTTCCAGAGACAGTTGAGCGGAGAGAGCGCGCCCCTCACCTCCGCCCAGAGTTTCTTTTAAAGCAAACACAGGGCCGTGCTTTCACCCGCCCACCACCTGACGCTTTCAACGGCTCGCTCTCCATCCAGGTTTTTGTGCGGTACAAAAAAAAAAAAAACAGTTGGCTTCTCAGCAAAGGTTATGTATTTTCATTTAAAGTCAACATTCACGGTCGCTTCGAAGCGAATCCAATGCGAGGAAAGTGCGTAGCTAGCATGACACATGACATGCTTAGTTTTGCATCTAAAGGCCGTTTGGACTGTTTTGCATTTCGTGTTTATTCATGCACCAAAAGGAAAAGTATACTAAAATAAATGCACGAAAGCAAAGCTTGTTTGTAAAGTTCTAAGGAAGGCGTTATGTGAAGCACAGTCAGGGAGGTCAGCTGGGCTGGGCTCAGAGAGGTGGGCAGCGCGTTCAGTGGCTCAAGGCGATAACATCGGGTGCCCACGCAGGCAGGCGCCGCATGCCCACATGTGCTGCCAAGCCCATCGGTTCTCCTTCAGACAGCATGGCTTAGGAGCTCCCAGCGGATGGGCCAGTGCCCATTGATACGTGCCCAGGACCGTCTCATTTGGGCCAAGCATCCTCGCGCCCAGGGGGTGTGCCATTGATGCCCGCCGCGTTTGCCAGGCTGGAAGCCACCCAGCAACCCATTTCAAAAGGGCTTTTTTGGTGGATCAGGTATGCGGTGTGATTTCCTTTTCCCTTTGTAATGGACCCGGTTAAAGGCGAGCCAGCCTGACTTTTAAGTCGAACGGTGCCTTGCCTTTCATTTGAGCTGCAACTCGTAATTGATTTCCCACTTTCCAAATTTTGAACGTGTTTTTCTGTCCTTTGACTGGCCAACTGGCATCGTGGAGGCCAAAGGATATCGAAAAGCATTTGACAATCTGCAGAAAGAGGATGATAAACATTTAGGTTTTTCACACTAGAAAATTCTCACCTACTAAAAGCAAGTTCCCTATTAGAACAGCCATGTTTCAAATACTTGTACTTATCCCTTAAAAATTACCATAATCCTCCTGCGGTTCACCCATGCGCGGCGCCTCATTCACAGACCTGCTTGTTTATTTCTATCTGCTGGTGAGATTAGAGCAGCAGATTAGCTAGTGCCGATACACGAGTCGCCATCAAAGACGCCGAGGATAATGTCACCCTTTCTCTCGCTTCTATCCCCCTCTTCTGAAGATGTCGGAATAGTATTAGAACAATGGGTATGTGAACGCTCTGTAGAGCATGACAACAATAGCAGCCCATCCTGAGGGACCCAGCACATGTAAAAAAAAACTCTGAACATGATGCATATTAAGCCTGTACAGATCACATGTTAACAGTTAGAAGTCTTTTGATCAAACTGATCTGATAAAACAATCTCATTTATCCTTTCTTGTATTTTTGTATGTGTATTTGTAAGCACTGTATACTATAAGCTTATTAGAGTGCTTACAAAGCAAAACTGCTTTGAAAGTCCTTATGCTTTTATTTTTCCCCAAATTAATTCTGCTTGAACTGCCAATGTACAGACTCCAAACATTGTTTTGCAGATATTTCTTTCAGAGAAACCATTCGTTCAGGATATTTAAGATAAACATGTTTGTCCCGCTTTATATTAGGTGGCCTAAACTACTATGTACTAACATTTAAATTAATAATTTGGTACAATGCACTTATTGTGTACATACAGTACTGTACATGTTTTTACATTGTACTTATTTTTTAAAAAATACCTATATGTAATTACATCTGTTAAACACTTTTATATTTTTACAAAAGCAAAATGTGTACCATTGATAATACTTTGACAGATTTTGTAACTTACAGTATATTAGCCCTATAATGGCCCAATATCTGCAGTTAATATGCCTGCTTCATATATGGTCTATCACAAGCTGTCATGACACTCAGAATATCATACTTCTACCTATGAAACTTTAAAATTAATCCTTTACTGCCTTGCAAACGCTGATATTTCCTTTAGGACATGCAAATTTAGTATGAGGAATGAAGCTATAATATTTATCATCCGAACAATTGCAACAGAATATACAGACATGTTCCAAACATCTTTAATCTAAATGTTTAATAACCATCTTTCTAAAGGATTAGCTCATAAGTGGCATGTCAAAGGGAAATATTTCCCTGCGTGATTATTCAGGGCTGGAGATATTCAGATTAAATGTGCTTTTGTTAGTGATTCACATTCATTATTCAGTGCAGTCAACCTTCAGAGTCTTTAGACAAAAATACACTGAAGAAAATCCTCTACAGTAGAAATGAAAGAAGAAGAAAAAAAAACCTCAGAATTCTCTGACACTGTTCACTTCAGAAGAAAAAGAAAGTTTTTTTCTTTAAGGCAGTTTTTTTTTGTGTGTGAAACAGCCTAATTATTTATCCAGTAGGTGCTTTATGGCTCTCATTAGTTTTTCGCTCTCTTTCTACCGTACATTAAAAGGCTGAAGTCAATGTTCATCTGGTGCTGATAACACACCGGGTCTACAAGCCTCAGTTATCTGAGGGTAGAGAACAGCACCGCTACAAACAAATCCACAAAGATGCACTGCCTAGACGCCAATACTGAGCATTTCAGGTTGCATCGCTTAATGCCAAGCAGATCTCACGGATCAAATAGTGGCATAAAAGAGGAAAACAGAGCAGGAGAGATACAGTAAGAGGATATAAGCAGGTGTAAGATGGGTTATGTGAGAACTACAGAGGGTTTGGTGAACAGATTTTGATGTAAATTGGAGGAAAACACACATTCTGACTTCCTCCTGGGTGAGGTTTTGGGGTGAGATGTCACCTCAGTGTGGGTTCTCTTGTGGACATCTGCCACCAAGAACTTCTCCAATCTGGATCTATCTCACGCCAACTGCAAGAACTGATCAACACCATTACAATCAACATTCACTTCAATTGCTCTCTTGCTCTCTTATTTCAGTCCACGAGAAACTTTTGAGATATTAAGTTTTTTTTTTTTCTCCTACAAGTCAGCAAAAGCATTGGACGATAAGAAGAGGTCCTGCAGTCACATCCAACAAGACCACACACAACTTTGTGCTGTCACGTTAATACTTCAGACAAGCTGCCGTCCCTAAGGACTACAAACATGATGATTTTCAGTAAACCAACAGTTGATCAAGCTTTCTATCCTCCCCAGACTTTGATAACAGCACAGTACTTTGTTAAAGAGAGACCCTAAGCCGCTCTGACCCTCTACAATGAAAATAAAGGTTTAAAAACTCAGAAATAGACACTAAACTCCAGAAGATTCATTGAGTGAAAAATCAGCCAGATGTTTCCAGTAATAAGTTAATTGAAACAGACAAGCAAAAAGTGTGACAAAGTGTATATTGCTTATATATATATATATATATATATATATATATATATATATACACACTCACAAAATAAATTAATAAAATATTGATAATAATATTTTTATTAAAACAATATGGTACAAATTAACCATATTTATTATAGACTGACAGGTAGGTACTCTTACTTCAAACGTATTAATTTTTTTATCAATTTTTTTTTAATCATACTTATTTTTCAGCACAATAAACAATGCTTTTTAATAACGAATATAAAAAATAAATATTGTGTAGTAAGAAAAAAAGACCACAAAGGCATCCCGATTAACCACTTAAACTAGTGATCAAAAACAGAAGATGTGATTATATAATCAAAAACACTGGTCAATTGTGGCACCTTGCGGTCAGATATTTTTGTAATGACTGTTAAACTGTATAATTGACTTCACACATAATCAGTAGAAATCATTGACTTATTTGGTAATCAGCCACATAATAAGCAGGACAATGTACAGTCAGCGGGTCATTATAATCAAATAAACCCTTTCAGGTTAATACTAGACCCTCATTACCAGATCATGTGGATTTAGTGCAATAGATCAGAAGTCAAGAGTATGAAATGACACACAAGTACACAACGATACAAACTCACACAACACTTTAAAGGTCTCTAGCCTTGTACACTATTATTGATAAAAAAAAAGAAAGCTGGTCAATATACATCATCTGGCTGAAAGGATTATATTCTTATCTAAAATGATATTCAATAAAGTATGACCACAGAAACACGACTGGAGTGCCTCCTGGTCCGGAGAAACAAAGGAAACGTTTTATTGGAATTAAGATCAGTGTCGAGATTAAGAGGAGAAACAGCAGTATGATTCCTGTTGAAGCCGATATTGCACTTTGTGTTATTTTTTTCTCGTTTCTAACACGTGGAGCAACAGAAACTGGGCTGCGGCTCAGAGAACAGCACTTGTGCTCCTGAAAGAAACTGCAAAAGCTTTTAGTAACAGACCCGAGATGTGCAGATCAGCGGCCTTTAAAAAAAATGTTTAGACACTTAAGACACACTTAAAAATGAGTGAATCTCATCGCATTAGACAACAAAACACAAACCAAATGGCATCTGCATAAAACGAACTCTGAACTAACTTTACTTTTGCAATGACTTTAACCAACTGGTGTCAAGCCCTGCATCGGAATCTGTGTACCTGCTACAAAGTATGCAAAAAGCAGTATGTCAAAAGTCTAAGGATACTTAGTATTCATGATACGGGAGGTGAACAATACCTGGATGACCTACAATATCTGCTGCGATTCTGAATTGTGCAGCCACACTTTAACATCCCACAGTGTTAAAAAAAAAAAAAATGTTTTTTAAAGGTTTTGAACGAAAATTTTCAACACCAATATTTTTCATTGCACAATGTCACAGTGCCATGTCTGAATATAAGTTAATAATAATAATAATAATAATAATAATATTTAACATTACTATTATTATTATTATAACATTATACATTATGTTTAATATAATATAATATTTCGCTGCTCTGGTAAATAATATATATCTTATATAATATATTTATATATATTATATAAGATATATATTATTTACCACATTAAATAATATATATCTTATATATATTATTTAATGTGGTATATATCACATTAACCCTCACATTGTGATATATATCACATTAACCCTCTGTTTTAGCTTTTCAGCAAAGCTTGTATTGCAGCACTTCAGTCTCCTTTTGGATAAATCACTGGTGTTGCAGTATTTCTCATCTATAAGTAGCTGTGTATAAATGTTAAATGAAAAAAAGTAAATAAAAATGCACAGATTCTGATAAAGAGTACACTTTTTTCCAGAATTACAAAAAGTACAAACTGTCCTGCTCAAGTATAGCATGTGACCTGTATAATTTTGTGATGTGTCCTTTCCATAAGCGAAGCGTGAGAAAAAGCATGCTGGATAACATGCACTCATTTGTGCTGCCTAATTAAGCAACTCTCCTCCCCTTTGTTACGCCCACCAATTACAGAGAGTTCATTTGCATACCCTAGTAGGAGGAAACTCAAATTAAGCTCTTAAACTCATTCAAAGCTCAATGTCCCTTTGGTCAACGCTTAAAATAAAACAGATGTTTGTCGTTAGGCCCGGTGGTATTAACCTAATTCTGCTCTTCTGCAAATTGAACGCTCCTTAAATAACATCCGAATCTGAAATGACACATGCTTCCATCAGTAAGTGACAAACTCAGACTGTGTTCAGAATGGACAACTAGTTTACTTGCTATGCTTTCTACATGCAGTTATAAATGCTTCGGTAGTACGAAACATTATTAGTCACATGACCTCATTAGGGTTCATGTCTAGTCTAATATGGTTAGAAATATGGTTTTGGATTTCTAATTTAGTTTTAGAATTCTGGCATCTGTGCCAAAACGTCTTTTGGCAGTCTGATCAAATAATGATTCAACAAAATGATAAAATGTTAAAATTGCAGCTGATATTCACAGGAAATGGAAAGTCAAGTTTAGTGCACTGCATTGTGAGATACATTCATATCTCATAAAGTGTGCACTGTGTACTGCACATTTTGGAAAATACAGTATAGCAGATCTTCTGGGTATCTGAGAACAGTGAACAGTATGCTTACTATTTAGTGCAGAATCTATAGCTATCTGAATAATATTAATATTAATATTATCTTACATTAGGTCATATGAGATCAAATAACTATTCGACAACAAAAAAGTTAAAAAAAAAAAAAATATTGTCGACATTGTTATCGATTATTCGTTTCAGCCCTATTTTACAAATAAAACATTTGAAATGCGATATCAGTCTAATAAACCACCAATGAGTCAAACACTTTCAGCACTATGCATTACATAACTTGATTCATATGTGATTTAAAAATGTTTTTCTTAAAAAAAAAAACACTCTCTGTGCCACTAAATTCAAAACAGATGTATTTTTCCTCAGCTGTTTGACAGATGACAGATGTGACAAACACATTCTGCTTCCACTTTCAAAACAGGAAAATTGCGGCATTAAAATTTCTTGCAATTTACTGAGAATCAAAAACCGACAGTAATATTCACCACACCACTTTAAACACACACATACACAGAATGTCAGAGCACTTGGAATCAGTGTCTTTAAAAAGAAGAAGGAGAAGTAACACACACACCAAACTTTGGGTGTGTTCAAATTGGATGATGTATGCAGGACTGAGTCCATGCTGGAGGGGTGTCAAAAAGCAATCAACGTTCCATCTCTGATGAGTCCGGCGACAGCATGATTCACATCGAGGATGGAAAGCTGATGTGCTGGCCGAGACGAAGGCCAATGTTCCCTGTCGACCCCCTCCCCCACCAGCCCCCCTCCAAAATGCCACACAATCACCAGAGATTAGATATGCATCTCAACTCCAAAGCCACAGAAAAAAAAAAAATTGGACATAATTTCTGTCCTGATTATGATAGACTCTTTTATTCCACTTCTTAACACAGCTACAGAGAGTGTTACCATTGACTTACAAATGTCAAAATATGGAAAAAAAATGCACCCAGCTTAACCACAGAATACGTCTGACTGCCAAAGTGCTGTGAAATGGATGCAAGAGTCTGAAAAGACGTCACACTCATTTTAGCTACTCATCTCAGTGTGCTTTCAAGCACAGATCTAGATTTTTAGACAATTATGAAATACAACACCTTTATGAACAACATCATGAACAAATCAGTGAGCGGGGGCATAAAGGAGAAACAAAAAACTGTAATTTTGTCAACTGTACAGTTAAACAGCAAGGGCTTAAACCATTAATTTCTTATTGTATATAACTAGTATTAAAAAGTACAAATCATAACTACACAAAAAATATGAATGGGGTCACATTAGACTTTCAGGTGAAAAGTATGGAAGCTTGTTTCTGCCACAGGGTAAAAAAAAATAAAAAATAAAAAATAAAATAAAAAAGAATTGCGAAATAAATACTTAAAATTATCTGTTTTATATTTTTATCTCACGGAGGATATAAGCTTCTATAGAAAAGTCCTGCAGATTAAAACTATGAAAAGATATTTGACGTATAGATTGATGTTTTGGCTCAATTTTGGCTCGATACAAAATATAAATAAATATATGTACTACCATCAGCTCATCAGCTTCCCCAAAATTTTGAGGTGAAAATGGGAGGAGGATGATTTAATGTTAATAAAATTCACAATTAATTTCAGTTCATGTCTCAGAATGTGTATTTTTTGTTTACGTTACAATTAATTCATTACAAATGAATTAAATAATGAATTAACTCGCTGGATTACAATTAAACAGTGGGACAAAAACGTGTCAAAATAGTGGCTGAAATGGTTATAGTTGCATACTGTTTTTTGTTTTTTATATTGGGTGACATCAAATTTCAATAAATGACTGAACATGCCATTTTACATATACTTGAAATATTAGTAAAATATATTGAGAATTAACTAAATGAATGTAGCAAAAGTCACATTGCCCTCAAGTATTTCTCAATGAGGTAAACAAAGATCACATCTGTACTACAGACACTGTACACAAACACTGGTATCGTTACACTTGGTAGCAAATTACATGTACTTCTGATATCTAAACTAGGCAGTATACAGTACACACTGTGTGTAGCAAGTGCTAGTGTACTATTCCAAACATAACCTCAATCATTCTTTCTTTTTCCTTTCTATCCTCTGTCACTCAACTATCTCTCCGTCTTACAGGCTTTGGCAGTGGAGACTGGACTCTGAACTCAACTTAGACACAGAGTTGGAGGATTTTACAGATGGTCAGGAAGAGGCTTTATCATTTGAGGAGAGGAGAGCAGAGCCCGATTTCACACCGGTGTAAGTGTGTATGTGTGTGTGTGTGTGTGTGTGTGTGAAAGCAGGCCACCTCTAATCCACTAACTGCAGAGAAGGCCTGCAGCTATCCTGCTGCCCAGCACTGCCCACAATCCTGGCTGCTTCTACAAAGCCATACATGGTGCATTAGAGGCCCAGGCTGAAGGACTCTCTGCTGATATGTCGATAGGTGCTGAACAAAGAGTCCAGAGGGAACCGCATGGATCCACACACGCCTGAACACCAGAGACACATGCAATCACACGCTGTGGCCTATTCAATGTGAACGCATGGCCGCTGACCCGTTCACACCTCAGATCCGGATCAGCACGCTTCCACGCTAAAGGCCTGGTCACACTACACTTCCATTCAGATACATGCAAATGCAGAAACACATGGACTTCTTTTCTCAGTCTGTTGCTTTTGGCGTCACAGACCAGGATAGTTGTTAGTGATGGGCTTTTGCGTCCCCATATTCAATGCAGGTTTTAAAGTCTGTTATGACCACACCTAGAGTAGGATGTCAATAATATCTGGAGAAAGCAATCCATCAACATTCCCATGCATCTCAATGACAGTCACTTGGTCCTCCCAGATTATTATATTATATTATTACTACCAGCAGTAGCTCACTAGTCATGATAACCAGCCAAACCTTGACCTCTTAGATTACCTCAAATCAGCTAATCTTGTTAATCATGCTGCCATTTGCCTTTATAAAAACACAGTTATAGTTAAATACTTAAGTATGAAAGTCTATGAAAATCTGAAATACAAAATTCCCATGTTTCTATCGCTCTGTATCTTTTAAACTGCCGTAAAGAAAGAAAGTCAGAGAGAAAGAAACAAAGAGAGCTATAGGTAAGAATTTTTTTTTTTTTTTAAACACAGATGGACGTGTGCAATCTTCTCAGTGGAGCTATTATCTAAAAAGGACCGTTTTGTTTGGAGATAATATGGTGAAAGTCATTTTACTACATTCATTAAAGTCCTTTCAAATGTACATTTCTGACCACCTCCAGGAGCTAATCTTCAGGAAAGCATGAGAAATGAATGGAGACGGAGATCATTATGATTAAACCATCTATGAACAGGGCAGGACACGTCCTTGATTTCAGTCCTTTCAAACATTCAATGGAGCATTACATTCACCCATTACTGCACTCACAAACCCACCCGTATCGTGATCAGACCATATTTCTGTCCTCCAGATAAAGTGCAATGGTTCAGGTTGATGTTCAATGAATGTCGGTTATGATGCTTTATAATATCAGCTTGAGTTTCTCTTCATTGACACATTAAAGGGTTACTCCACTGCAAAATGAAAATTTTGTCATTAATCAATTTCCCCCATGTCGTTCCAAACCAGTAAATGTTTTGTTACTCTTCGGAACAGAATTTAAGATATTTTGGATGAAACAGGGAGGCTTGAGACTGTCCCATAGACTGCCAAATAAATAACAGTGTCAAGGTCCAGGAAAGTATGAAAAGCATCGTCAGAAAAGTCCATCTGTCTTCAGTGATTCAACCGTAACGTTATGAAGCGACAAGAATACATTTGTACACAAAGAAAACAAAAATAACGACTTTATTCAACAATTCCTCTCCTAACCAACTCACAAAAACAGCGTAGCGCCATTTTGGCAATTCTGAGCAGTACGCAGATGGCGCACGCTCTTCTGTGTCAGCCGCGCTGCGCCGATGCACTGTTTGCTTTCACACCAAAGCGTAAATACACGTAAAAAACATATCCTTCTGGCGCGGTTGATACAGAAGAGCGTACGCTGCCTGCATACTTAGATTCGTCGACCTCACGTTATCTCAATCACGTTTACACACTGCCTCCGAAATATTCGTCCGTCATAAAAAAATTTGGATCGTGTTTTTTCCATTTTTTGCATCCATAGCAAGCATTTTGAGAGGTGTTTTGATGGTTAAGAGCCACCGTACAAGCGAACGCCAAAATCCAAAATGATGATTGTCAAATTCATCCACTTCATCTCACAGCACAAAGCACTGTATATAGATCCTTACACACTGAGTTCACAGAAATCGGTGGTCTACTTTTTAATATGTGGCTCTAGTATCGCTAGCAAAAGCATCAAACTGAGCCACTGACATCCTGAAGCAAACTTTGAATCGCCTGGGATAATCCCACCGCTCCTTAATAAGGAGGAAGAACTCTTTGGATGGACCCAATATTTTCTTTCTTTTTCTTTTTTAAAGAAAGACAATAAATTTGCATCTGTTTAAAGTCAATTTATCAAATTTAAGGAGTCAAGAAGCATACATACTAGCCTCAAAGCTAACAGATGTGGACAAAGCTCATGTAAAAATGTTGAATGTAAATCACCTCACAGCAGAAGCTACCACACTTGACCACTGTGCTATGACTATTTTCACGAGACCAGTGGGAGATGAGAGAGAAGGAGACGAATATCTGTGACCTTTTTGTCCTTCACATTTGCCAAGCTTCAATCTGAGAGAGGGAATCAAACACACTGATCCGAAACTCGCTGTCAAACGCAGAGCCAGACATCAATCAATCAGCACTTTCTTTTTTTCCCTCTCTTATCATTTGACCCATGTGTTGTCCTGTTTCAGTGGCTTAAGAAAGTTGATGATGGTCAAATGTGTGCCTCTGCAAATCCTAGCAAACATACAAACACACATATACAAAAAAAACACAAAAAAGGATGGTCATACAGGTTTATGACAAAATGAGGGTGAGTAATTGGTGACAGAATGTTCGTATTTGTGTGAACTTCACTTTAAAGTCAAATCCTGGTTCACATTCTCTGTGTACTGACACATATGAATGGAAAAATACAGATATGCGTGAATCAGAGGATAAAACTGGTTTTTACAGAAAGTCCATCTCATGACAAACCTCAGACACGCGGCCCTGTCAAATCAAAGCACAGCTTTGCCCTTAAAGCCTTAACATGTTCTGGAGGTTTACTTCGTATTTCTTACATATCAGACTTAAATTGTTGATCTGTTTATTTTCCAGAGCTTTGTCTCCAGTGATTTTCCAGTCAGTCTAAAACATGATGTCCACTTTATATTAAAGGCTTGAGGAAATGCTGATGTACAAATTGAAGTGAAAAGCCTGATGTTTAATCCTCCCCAGCACCTTCCTTAATGATGTATCCCGAGAAATGCCAGAGAAATGCCCAAACCCCTCCATCAGATACACACAAGCTGCACTAATTCCTGCCAGAAACTCACACTTCAATATTTCTGTCATCAGGTCAGTGTACAGTATATGAAAAATATATTCCCTTGTAAAGGATCTTAAAGGGATAGTTCACCCAAAAATGAAAATTCTGTCATTAATTACTCACTATCATGTCGTTCCAAACCCATAAGACCTTCATCTTCGGGTGGTAAGGAAATCGATAAAATAGTTGCACAAAGCATACAAAATGCACAAAGAAAACTTTTTTCAACAGTTTCTTCTTCGCCACTGACACACGAGAGAAATGCACACACATGATACTCATGGTACTCTCGTATTTCATCAAAAATATCTTCATTTGTGTTCCTAAGATGAAAGAAGGTCTTACAGGTTTGGAATGACATGAAGGTGAGTAATTAATAACAGAATTTTCATTTTTGGGTGAACTATCCCTTTAAAATGAGCAAAAAAGTAACATCATCATTATCATCATGAGCTCAAGAGGTGAGTTTCTGTGCAATCCATGTTTACTATTGCTAAGAAACAGAAAATCACAAAAAGAGATCTCTTTAAAATCTCACTTATTTCTCCTAGACAAAAAGGAAATTAAACTGAATGCAAATAAAATACTCTTTCTACAGAGAAAAAGACTCAATTAATCTCACATGTCTCCTCAAGAGTTCCAAATGAGATCTCAAATCCGATCAATGCAGAAATCGAAAATTGGAAATAAATAAAAATACATACACAAAAGATAAAAATAATCAGAAAATAAATAGGTAAATGAAAAATAAATAATGCATAAAACAACCATACATACATAAAAGATCAAAATAATCAGAAAATAATCAGAAAATAAATAGGTGAATGAAAAAGAAATAATGCATAAAACAAACATAAGAAATAAAAACAAACAAGATCATCTCAGTTGTTTCTCTAAAGTAGTAACATTAACTGGAGGACAGAAAAAGAACAGTGTCTAACACTGTGCTCAGATTTCTCAAGGCATAAGATCAATTAAAAGTCAAAATATCTCTCAATATCTCTCGTCTCAGATCATTTTGAAACTTCAATTCAACACAACTGAGAAGTATAAATACATTTTATAGATATAAGCTTACATTTGAATAAAACAACTGAGAACTCACTTATGTCTCATGAGCACAGAAAAAAACTAAAATCTTCCTCTGGGCTCCTGAATCTCTTTCCGACACTGATACTGGCTAAAGTCTCATTCATTCTAAGAAGCACTGGAGTGTGTGTTTATGTTCATCTCCTTGTCTCTCACACACACACACACACACACACTCTTAACACAAGTCAATATCCATATTCATTACATGCTAAGATTTCCGGTGATAAAATTTTGGCAGGCAGATTGGCGGTCTAACCCGTGAAACACTTAATTGAGCCGTATCTCACGCTGGTGATGTTCGGAGCCAAGGTGAAGGAGACGTGTGAGTGAAATGAGTGAATTCATGATGTGGCCCCTTCACTCTCTCTCTTTCTCTCTCTGTTTCTCATTTGGCAGGGGCCAAATAGAGAATGGTAAATGAAGCGATTGTGTCCCCTAGGCAGGAGTAGGGGGAAAAAAATGCAAGCGTCTGTGTGTTGGGCTCCCCGGGGGCTATTCTGAGCCTGATGAGGTATATAACCATGCTGGAACCAAACTGCAAACTGGGCTTCAACTGGGACCTCTGGGAGATCAAGTGGGAAAGACAGAGAGGGAAGTTGTTGAATGCTGCGGACGGGCTGCACTAATGTTAGGGAGTAACTAACAAAAGTAGCGACATTACTAAGTTAACTACATTAACAACTATCTTTACTTCATCATTCATCATTATGTTTTCAAGTTATTTAAGCATTATTAGTTTTATTTCTTGCACATTTAATGCTGTACATTTAACATCGGCATTCTAATTCATCTGTTTTTGTGCCAGACAAATACTGATCTGATTGTGAAAAGAATATAATTATTTTATAAAGAATATAAAAATACATTAACATAAAAATATTATATATATATATATATATATATAGAGAGAGAGAGAGAGAGAGAGAGAGAGAGAGAGAGAGAGAGACACATGTAAGATTACCGGGATTTTTCTCAAGAGAAAAAAAACTTGCTGTTTATTCTAATTGGTGTCCTGAAGAAACATTTGAGATGTAAAAGAGATCTCATTTCTCAGTATCATATTCATGATCCAACCTTCCATTTCTGTCTTGATCCGAATGCAGGCCAGAGAGAGTAAGGAGACCGACAGAGCAGAGGGGCCAATCGATGATCTGAGAGTCTAAACTAGATTTCTAAGCAGTTTGCCACTCTTAGCAGCAAGATAAGATAAACTTTCTTTGACCTGAGCGATGAAGTTGCCATGGCGATCAGGGAGTACACTTTCCTTATTGATATTGCGCTGATGTAACAACAAATAGAACCAGATCGTGTGACCGATAGCGCTGATTAATTAATACCAATATTGATCTGTACAAGCAAGACACAAGGCTATTAACTCTAAGGCTGAAAGTCAATTGTTACCTGGAGCTCAATAGACTGATCACTGATATCACAGCTAAATAAACTAAACAACAGACGACACAGATTAGTCAAGTACAATTTCTGAGATTTGATCTTGTTAGGTCCTTCAAGACAGAGTCAAAGGAAAAAGTTGACTTAAAGGGACAGTTCACCCAAAAATCTTTTGCTCATCCTCATCGTGAACACGTTGAAAGGAGAAACCAATCAAAAAGTACTATAAAAGTGGTTAAAATAAAAATATTGAATCATTCAGACTATATACACTACTCTACTAAGTAACTCAAGGTTACTAAGATTGCAAATGTTTTTTTTTTTTTTAAAAATGCTTACCAGGGCTGATCGAAAATACTGTAAAAAACTGCAATATTATGAAATATTATTACAATTTAAAATAAATGTTTTCTATTTTAATTTATTTAAAAATTAAATTCATTCCTGTGATACAAAGCTGAATTTTCAGCATCTTCAGTGTCACATGATCCTTCAAAAAAAATTCTAATATGCTGTTTTGCTGCTCAACAAACATTTCTTATTATTATCAATATTGAAAACAGTTGTGCTACTTAATATTTTAGTGGAAACTGTGATACATTTTATTGAGGATTCTGTGATGAACAGAAAGCTCAAAAGAACAGCAATGATTTGAAATATTTTTGTAACAATATAAGTCTTTACTATAACTTCTGATCAATTTAAAAAGTTGTAATTTTTTTTTTTATGTAATTTGTAATTAGAGGGGGTAAATAATGACACAATCTTCATTTTTGGGTAAAATATTCCTTTCATCAACTGTGAGGTAATTACTGAATGATTAACAACTAACAGGCTTGTGAGAATTAATGAATTCAGAGATGAAACTTGGGTGAATCTGAAGAGACAACCATAAATTGATGAGTTGCTCTCTTGAGATGAAAATATTGTTTACAGTGTTTCTTTCTGTGCGAATACCAGAGCAGGAAAAAATGCAAACTGTCAGCTCTGGAATCATCTGTAAGGAATTCAGGAAAAAGGAAGATAAAGAGGAAACTTTGGCAGGAAATGACCTCCACCTTTTGAAACCACTAACCCTGATGCATCATAGACTGTTTTCCAACACATCGAGAGAAGCAGACAGACAAACTGACAGCGGGAGAGGAAAGGAAAAGGGGAATGTTTGGGAGAAAGGATGTATCAGAGAGACAGAAATGACAGCATTCCTCCTCTCTAATGCATGGATGTGCAAACTCTTCATGCACATCTGTATTTTCTTCCCAGGAAATGCAAGTGGACACTCTACATACACAGTCACTCAATGGAACTACAACTGTGATGCTTAAATAAAAACACAACATTCCTAATCAATTCATTTCTCTGGTTACCAGCAATAATAATACCTAAAATATACTCCATGCAAGTACAAAAACGCAAATGCAAGCTGCACAAAATTAAATTAAAATAAAAAATGGATCTGACTGTATTTCATATCGCAACTCATGTTGCATGCTTTTCAACATGAAATAAACGCAAAGGGGATGCTAAAGCAAACATTAATGTTTACTGTTCGTTTACGGTTTCTTTTTTATATCATTCTGCATTCAGAAATGCATCAATTTATTCTGGTAATTTTGTCATGAAAATTGCATGCTTTTTTATTTATTTACACGATAAACATCCAGTTGAGAACAAGAAAGAAACCCAATAAAAAAAGACAAAAAACCTAATAAAAGACAGATATATCAGCAGTTCCATGTGTACCAAATATCATAATATATCATTTGAAATGTATATATAGTATATAACACAAAGATTCCACGCTTTAAAAAAAAATAAACACTTTTTTGCTTTACTCTTTTTTTTTAGTTTCTAATTGTAAACAATGTATTTTTTGTTTTGAAATGTGCAAAAAAAATGCAATGTTTTAGATCAGCTACTAGCTAGTTAGAGTCAATATTTACAGCTAGTTTTATGAATATCACATCCAGTGTCATGGCACAGACATTTGAACTTATCAGATTAAGTATTGAGTTTTGGTGGAGCCATAGAAACGCAAGACAGTATTTAAAACACAACCAAGCACATGTAACACATACATTAACCAAACATTTGCGTTTGTGAACTTGATATAAGCTAAAGCTTAAAAATACTGTCTATACATCGGAGCATTTGCTGTCTGTAAGTTTGTGGAGTCAAATAATGTCAGCTTAGACATGGCAAAACAACGCAAGCTGTTATTGGCAGCCAACAGATGTCGAAAAGGAAAGTTGGCATCAAGCAGGCATTCCATCATGGGACAAATCTATGAGGAACACAAAAAAACTGCACACTTTCATCAGTGGAATTTACCAAAAAAAGGTCTTAAGTATGAGAAAGTCATCTCAGAGGAGTTTCATTATTACCACAACAATGTCCTCCTCCAAAACCACTGGATGCTTGAGCTGGTTTGGACAATAGTTCAGATGACACAAACACAGTCTTACAGTGGCAAATATTTCCCTAATAATTAAACACATTGAACAGACCACAGACACAAATATGGAAGCTCCATATACATTCAATAATTTCATAAAATAAAAAAGCACAAAAATAGAACAGAATACAGTAAACCAACTGACTGTTGAACCACGGAATTCAAACCACACACACCATCCGTTTCATCTCCAACATAAACATATCCATGCACACACACTGACATGTCGGCAGCCAAGTCAGCAAACACTCTCACTGCACCATTATAAGTTGCTGTGATAAACCCCGTCCAGAGATAGACGTGTCACCTGATAGGCCTGACGGAGCTCTCGTATGACATCATCATCTGCTGGGCGGGGCTGAGATGATAATCACACACTTAATATGAAGTCATACTGACAGTCGATTACACACACACATTCACATAGTGCAAAAACAAACCTCCACCCGAGATCTCCAGCACCAGAAGCTGGCAAAAATCCTCCATATACTTCAGTTTTGAGTGTAATAATCATTTAGATTGGCTCTGGATCTCAAAAAAGACATTTTAAAAGTAGCTATTTCAGTCAGACGTGTTTCCTTTGTCAACTGTCAGCTGAAAATTGAGATGCTTGAAACAAACCTGCACTTGACTGTGTTGTTGAACCCCTGGTGGTTAGAATTAGTTTATCTAGAGAACATCCTACCTAATGTTACATGTTACTACTGCTCATTTGCATAAAGTGACATTACCAATGGTTGTTTGAAATGAATGACTTTAGGTCGCTACAAATTGCTGTCAGTGCGATTTCCCCTTGGGTCCCTCATATGGGATAAGGCAATCCCAGAATGCACAGCAACAAGATCAATGAAAGAAACGTTGATCGAAAAGTAAATACTAAAAGTCTAATCTAATTAAAAATTATAAATAATTTTAATATTTAAGAAATGTGCTAATGCCAAACTGTACTGAAATTATAAAATGACTTCCATTCCATTTCTTTGCAGAGCATGGTGCTAGCAGTAAAGCCCACCTTCTTTTATTTGATTGGCCATCTCAATCATTTTGACATTGATGAGCACTGTGAGTTCGCTGAAGAAGACTAGTCTAAAAATGTAACTTTTAGTCATCCAAACAATAAACAAGGTGGAAATGCAGCAGAGCAGCATCATATCAAAACTCAGGGGCAACAATTTGGCCATGGTCATGGGTTCGATTCCCATGGAGTGCATGGACTGATCAAATGTATAGCCTGCCTTAAATGCAATTCAAGTCAAGTGCAATATTCAAGTTTGAGCATCTGCCTAATGCATAAATCAGGAACAAGTTTTAAAAGTTGCATTTTTAGGCTGGTCTGCTTCAGTGATCTCACAGTGCGCATCAATGTTAAAGTGACTGAGATGACCAATCAATTTAAAGATGGTGGGCTTTACTGTTCACAGAATCTGAACACAAATTCCAGCATGATGCTTCAGTTTTAATAGTGAAAGAATGTTAGTTAAATGTAGCCTAAATGTTTTAATGATGATACCTATGTAGGCAGAAGACAACAAGGCAGCTCACTAGCTTTTGAAAAAGAGCAGAAACACGGTACAGTTTAGCATCTCACAAAGTAAAGTGATGTTTAGAAGCACACAGACCTGCAGCGAGTGTAAACAGATGGAGAGAGGCCTTACCCATCAACCCGCCTGCTCTCCAAGCCCACACGTGCAACTCGGGGGGCTGTTTTACAGACAAATTACACCACGGGGCACGCTTTCCATTCGCCAACCTGTGTATGTGCCCTGCCTATTAAAGTGCCACCAGGCATTCCTTAGCACAAGCTGAGACATCACGCTCTCCTGCGAAGCTAATTGTGCTTCATCCCGAACACATCAGCAATATTTTCATCTCTTCCTGTCATAAATTTTCACTGGCCCCGGCTTGGCCCGGTTAACAATCGGACCAATTTATTGGCATATTGGCATGAGGTGATAAGGGCTAAAAACAACAGCGGCGAGCAGCCACTCGTGGAGATGAGCTGATAACACAGATATGAGCTCCCATACAAAACATCTCACCCCCCATCACCTCTCTATCAAACTCTTATTACGATGAGAAGAACTGAATGAGGAGAGGGCGAGAGGGGTCTTCGATTCGCCGGTGGGGGCGGGGACCAAAACCAACACAAAATAAATATTAATAAAAAATGGATTCAGATGTAACGTTTCAGGGCCAAAAAAACAAGGAGGAGAAATACATAATTTATCACAGTATTATCGGGATATCCAGGCAGCCTAATCAAGGAGCAGTGGATGACTATTTTTTGCCTTATCATCCAAAGTGGTGGAAACGGAGAGGGAATTATCAGCCGGCTGCAGATTGCTGGGTTGGAATTTTAATGGTAATAATCGCAGCTCTGATGGTATATCTCCCTGCCTTATCTTTCCCATTATCTGGCCCTATCTCACAGGCATCAGTGCAAATTAATGGTGCTTTTTCAGCAGGGCCTTTTTATCATTGCTCAGAGAGCACCCAAGGGAAGAGAATAAGCAAAATATTAAAATACTGCATAAATCAAAATTTTAGATAACCGACCAACGTATGGCGGGGGGGTTACAGTGCCCAACAACCTTTTTGTCCTTTAGAATGACTCTCAGTCTCTCCGTGCACTGGATCAGATGGTCTCTTCTTCTCTCTTCCTGAAGTGCCGGAGAGAGGAACAACGGGCTCTGCGTGACCTTTCGGAACCAGAGACAATACCCTGATATTATGAATGAGCTGTGAGAGCTGTTAGATAACTCAGACCTCAGTTCCTGGACATCTCGGATGCATTTCAGAAGGAAATCGACGCAGATCGATTTGCATGCAAACGCCTCGGTCAACAGTTTAATGACTCAAGCTCATTTCAGGTATTCAAAAGCTGTCATGCTTGTCGAATGAGATAACAGAAAGTACCACATCAAACAAAATATGCAAAGATTGCTTTGCACTGACTGAAAGCCTTCAAACCTATTTGTATTTACTGTACTGTATACTAATACAGTCAAACAATATTTACTGAACAGTCTCACAGAATACATCTCAATGTGTCACCCAAGTGACAGGATGGTCAAAATAAGACATTTTCAAAGGAATATATATTTTTTAAATAATTAAATTTAACCTGAATCCTAAAATATATGGACATGAGCTCAAAAGAAGCACAGACGGTCTCAAATTCACACACACACAACAGAAACGTTTCCTTTCAAACATACAAATATCATATGGCGATAAAGACATGGCTTTTAGAATTGTGTAACTTGTTTATCTCGCTTGTTCCCATCTCCTTGGCTCACTTTAACCTGTTCCTAAAAAAAGAGAAAAACATTTCACAACAGAGGACGAAGATTCTTCATCCTTCCTCCCTGCGGTCCAAACACACACACACACACACACAGGCCCTGATCAGCGATCGCACTTCGGCTCTTTCATTCACAAAAGATGAATGCAACAATAGCCAGCCTATTTAATTATTCTATAAAAGACAGAACTGCAATCTTATTGTCTGAACTTTTCACTTTGTGACGTGCTGAAAATATTCAGGTACTATCTGTATCATAACACTGTCCTAAATATAGGCCCTGAAAAATGGAAATGCTCCAGCTACTGATGCTGTATATTTTATGAAACACATTATTTATTTAACTCTGTAGAGCTCTACAGATTATTCTAGATGTGTCATATTTATTAAATATGAAATTTATTTTTAGACCACAGAAATATTTTTTGGAAGAATGCATTTACAGAATGCAACAACTAAACAGGTTTTGTTTTTACACATTTCGATATTGAGCAAAACGGCAATGAATTAATTCACTCTTTTTTTCTAACTGCATTATCATAAATACAGAAATGATATTTCATTCTTTATTAGCATACATGAGGGATTATGGGCATTTTTTTTCTGATATCCACAGCTGACTCTACACAGACCCTAAAAACCTTTACAAGAAACGCTGGACGTAAAACTACAGTGTCCTAAAAACTGAATGACAATTCAGCTATCATAATTTTATACAACTTGCCAAACAACAATGACGCTATATAAATGTCAAAAATCAAATCATAACATTAAAATGTCATAACCAATTTATTGCCTGTTAATCATGAAAAACATCTTCAAATGGACAAATACAAAAAGACTGAATGATGAACCAACTCAAAACATTATTTACACCTTTTTTTAAAGAATCAGCTGAACATCTTCAAATCTAAAACAACTGTAAACTAAAAAAAGCAATCAGTTCATGAGATTCTCACTTCAGAATATAAAACTTCCAGCACTAAACAAACACATGCATAACTATTACAAAAGCACAAAAACAGTTGCATTAATTTATTTACCTTATTCTGTCTGATATAATAAAATTGAAATATGCATAAAGAATAAAAAAAAGAAAAATTGAAAACATATCAAACAAGACTTCAAATGTCACTATTATGAAAAACATCCCCACATGCCTCAACGAAGAAAAAAAAAGGACTGACTGTAAACAGACCCTCCTGAGGCTTTGCAAGAAACAGCTTAACATCTTCAAATCTGAAACAACCACTTTATTCAGTCTCTGTGATTGCCACTATATGAAACTTTCAGAATTAAATAAGCACGTGCATAAATATTACATATGACCAAAGACACAACAAAACTAGAATATGCACGGATTATAAATAAACGCAAAATGAAAGCATAACAAACAACTCTTAAAAATGTTACACTGACCGTACCACGCGAAAAATAAGCCTCGCCAAATATAAAAACACCGAATCATCAAATAAGATTTAGGCTACTGAAAGAAGGACTGAAAGAAGAACATTTGCACCTGCTGCTACCAGCAGTTCTCATAATAAACTGATTTCTCTCCATCTCTCTTTCATATAACTTTACTCCGCTTGGCTTTGAAACAAATAGTAATAATAATAAACAGAATAACTTACGTTTGATTTGCCGGGGGTTGCTCTGCTTTCTGCGGGACATGTTGATCCGGATGATTATTGATTAATAATTATTATTATAGATTATTATGAAAGGTTATTATGGCTCATCCAAGAGCCGAACGGGTCGCAGAAGGATTGAGAATTATTCACAGGCTCTTGCTCTCCCACACGCGTCCCCCTAGCTCAGTGCGTGCGCACGAGTGTGTGTGTGTGTGTGTGCGTGTGTGTGCGCGCGCGCGCGGAGCTGCCGTCCGCTAGGACTGACGGCGGAGGGGAAGGCGTTTCGCGATTTTGTTTGAACATGAAGTTTGATCCACCGCGGGCGCCGTACAAACACAATCCCTCACATATAATGCTATTAAACCTCACCGTTCATGTGGATTATTGTTCCAAAAAGCGCTAAACTCAGGTCAAAAGTGTTTTTTTTTTTAGTCTTTTTGCATAAAAGTTATTTAAAAGGTTTGATAGACGTGTTCTAGTAAGGGGTCCCCACTCGCTTAATCTTCTTAATCACTTTAGATTTATTTTCATTTTGAAACAGAGCAAACAACAATTAAATGTTTCGGCAGCAAGCCTTCTTCGGTGAATCATATATTTGATAGATGGAAATGCCAAATAAAATAGACTTATTTATGTATAGACTTAATTTATCTATCGAGTATAAAGCGTTAACAGATATTACCAAAATAAGTGTCCTTAGAACTGCCGCGGTTTTTTTTTAGCCAATCAAAAACCTAAATTACCCGCCAATCATTATCTGTGTTCTTTTTGGTTGGCTGCCATTCTTTGGAGGGCGGGGTTTTGGAACAGGTGTGGTTGAAGTTAGATAATAACGCCTTTAAAGATATCCGTTGAAACGATCACGTTTAAGCATTACTTAAAATATAATTGAGTACTTAATGTATATCATAAATAATTTATATAGAGGCTGGGGTGACAAAAACCGCAACCCCTTCCGACAAGGCGTACCATAGAGGTGTGTTTAGCTGACTACCACGTGCATTTTTGCGCGTTCACGTCGTCGTGCCTTTGTATGGTTACTGTATATTTATTGTAAGACACACTTGACTCAGTTTATAATTTTCATAAACTTAAAAAAAATGTTTTGTTGACAAATGTAGGAATTTTGTGTGAAAAGAAGAGTTTTTGACAAATATACAAATCTAATATTTTTTTAAATATTAATTTTTAATAATATGCTAATTCATAGTTTTGTACTTCGGTGTCTAAAATAATATAGAGAAACAATGACATTTTGACTAATAGTATACATAAATAAATATTTTAATTTTGACCACTGATTGATTCATATGTAGTTTGTGCATCAGTAAAACACCCTAATATCAGATCTATGTTGGGGAATCTTCAAAATTAACTTCCATAGCACTTTTATTTTCTGTGTATTTGTGAATTTTATAATGAATTTTGTGAATGCATTTTAAAATGTTATTGATTCAGTGCAGTTCAGTTGTATTTGTTGAACACAATAAAAAACTCTAAAGCTGTACAATAATAAAGCCATCAAAAAAGTTGTTTAATATAACAAGCAGAGAACAAAGAACAAATGTTAAATGGCTCAAATTAATTTCCATGATTTTTTCCAGTCTTTTGTGATTACTGGGTGGAGATTTTATTTTTATTTTTTAATAATTTACAAGAAAACAAATGACTTTCCAATCCTATAGAAATCACCTGAAAACAAACATAAATTAAAAAAGTGCATCTGTTTTACTGAAAAAAAAGTGATCTTCAACTAACTCAAGACTTTCAGTGTGCTACTTTCAGCATGTTTTTGATGAAAAATCCGTTCATATATATTCAAAAATCCTGCAACTTCCACGTCACAGAAAATCCCTTTACTCAAATTTGAAGTATCATTTCTTAAACAGTTCCAGGGCCCGGAAATCGCCTTCTTCAATTAGCCAGTTGAACTGCCAAGTAAGACAAGCAAGTGGCCTGTGAAATTATCTTGTAACCCAATTCCGGGACTTTGGAACGGAGTCTGAAACTACGGCATAATTTCAAGGGGTTAACTAGTCAACGGAGCTGCACCTTGAGGAAACCTTTATCTGCCTCTGTGCAGTTTGCTTCTGCTTTCACCAGCCATTACACTCTGGCAAGAAGTGTGCTCTTCCCAGTGTCCTCTGCTCCAGCGCTGGCGGGCTGTGAGCTCCAGCCATGAAGGAGAATAACTTTAGCGGTTCACAGCTGAGTTCTAGTTCTGGTTCAGATCTAAATGTTGATGAAAATGATGGTGAAAATCTATATCAAAATTTTATCACTTCATTATGTTACATTTTTTAAAGCTCATCTTCATTGTCTATAAGCTACAACTAGATTTCTGCTCTAATGCAAATTTAACGCTGCTTTGTGTCATTTTTGTGACACGTTCAAACAGTGCTCTGTTGTTTGAGTGGCCTGACATGTCAACTTCCCGCTTAACCAATGCCTTGAGTTTGGGGAGGGACTAAACATTTGGCCAAACCAATGGCAGACAGTCATTATTTTTTAGTTTTACTTGGTGCTATTATTGGCACACTGAGGATCATGCCAACATGAAAACAAAACTGCATGTTCTTGGACTTATACATGACTCATTTGTGCATATTATTCCAAATAATACAAAGTTAATCTTTTATCAAAATTTAATACCATGCAATTTCTCATTGAATACAAATTAAAATATAATGGTGCGTCATGTTGATTTTAAAGGTATAGTTCACCCATAAATGAAAACTTGCTGAAAATATCCTCAGGCCATCCAAGATGTAGATGAGTTTGTTTCTTCATCTTTTGTCTTCAGATTTGGAGAAATGTAGCATCACATCACTTGCTCACTAAAGAATCCTCTGCAGTGAATGGGTGCCGTCAGAATGAGAGCTGATAAAAACATCACAATAATCCAATATACTAGTCCATCAATTGTGAAGTGAAAAGCTGCATGTTTGTAATAAACATTTCGTTTACTTCAGTACACCATGCACTTCTCCCTTGATTTTATTTTAGGTGATTAGTAAATTAAATCAATAGTATTTCATGCTATTTTATAAATAATATTAAATGACCATTTCTGAATATTTTACATAATTATCATGTTACATAATTATACATTTTCTCGTCTAATCTTTTTAAAGCTTATTTCCTGTTTCCCGTTGTAATAAAAATGGTATCATTTTATTGATCAGTCCTAAAATAAATTAGGATTTGTAGATACAGATAAAATTATGTTTTATGAAAATATAATATTTTTTTCTCACTTAAACATGGTGGTTTTAAAAAAGTGAAAAAAGTGAAAGTGACGTGACATACAGCCAAGTATGGTAACCCATACTCGGAATTCGTGCTCTGCATTAAACCCATCCAAAGTGCACACACAGCAGTGAACACACACACACCGTGAACACACACCCGGAGCAGTGGGCAGCCATTTATGCTGCGGTGCCCGGGGAGCAGTTGGGGGTTCAGTGCCTTGCTCAAGGACACCTCAGTCGTGGTATTGAAGGTGGAGAGAGCGCTGTACATTAACTCCTCCCACCTACAATTCCTGCCGGCCCGGGCTCAAACTCACAACCCTTGGATTGCAAGTCTGACTCTCTAACCATTAGGCCACGACTTTTAGAATTTAGAATTCCTATAGACACCGACTTTGTGCACGATAGAATTATACTTCCAGCAAACTGAAAGCTCTCAGTCTGGACCTACAGCCATTCTGAGACCTCCCTAAAAAGCTATTAATTTCCATATTAAAAAGCACATTATATTCTCAGTTCATTCACAGCTGTTTCCTTGAACTCTGCACCCTCTGTAAATAAGAGTAATATGTTGCATATATGCTTATTTCTATAGTGTGCTCACCTTGTTTTCACTAGTGTTTCATTTGAAGGCCACAGGTGTCACAGTCTGTTGTTTTGTGTAATTCTGAATAGGGCTGAGTATGACCCTCTTTGAGCTCCTGTGGCAGGTCATCGGCGGCGCATGTGGTTTGTATTAACGAGCACCTCCAAATTAATTAAGTGACCCCAGGGCCACCCTGTCCCTGTAATGTCTTACATTTGGAAACATGTTTCATTTCTTCGAAAAGCTGTACGTACATATGCAAAGAATTAAAGGCTGTTTTAACCAATCAGTAACTGAATCAAAGTGTTTTGCTGCCTATAACTGCAGGAGGACGCTGTGTATAAATGCGACACAATATCAGTCACAGTGATCAGGAAACACTGCTCTTTCTTAATTTAACCTTGTATTTTGTTTCAGAGGCAGATTAAATTAATCCAGGCGCACCAGGTCAGATAATAAATATGGCTGTAAAATATTGCTTAATAATGTGCTGTATAATAATGATTGCTAAAGTGTTGTTCATCCCAAATTCAAAGCACACAGATACAGCCACTGCTGCATGCATGTCATCAAATAAAGTTGCATTTGGTAGCAATGCATTATTGAACTTAATTGCTTCCATTTAAAGACTGACCAATAAGGTTTCTAGACTGATTAATCAGATTATATAATTATGAGGTTATCACTCTACTTGACTGGTTGATTAACAGAAGTCACACTGTTTTCACAATGTTTTCACAAAATATTAAATGTAATTTTTAATGGTGGAAATCATATAATTTTATCACAATAATAATAATAATAGTAATAATAAAAACATGGCTGAACTTTAACATTTTTGAAGGATGTTTATTTTTTGCAATGTCTTTTAATTTTAAAAGAAAAAACAGGTGATTTATTTATTAAAAAATATTTCAAGTGTTATTTTTCTTTATTTAATCAATGTTTCAAACAAACAAAACATTTTTTTGTTGTGAATATTGTTCAAAATGATATTTTTTTTTATTTTAAACATCTTTTCCATCCTGATTTTTTTTCTTTCTGTTTTTTTCATTACTTTTTTATTTATTTATTTATTTATTTATTTTTTAATCCCTTTAAAACTAACAAAATCCAGTTTATTAATGACATCATCTTCCAAGAAATGACATTATTTTTGTTGGGGGAGAAAATAACAGCAAAAAGTTGAAATGAAATCTTTAAGATCTTGTATTTTTTCTTCCTTTCTTTCTTCCTTCCTTCCTTCCTTCCTTCCTTCCTTCCTTCCTTCCTTTCTTTCTTTCTTCCTTTCTTTCTTTCTTTCTTTCTTTCTTGAATCCCTTTAAAACTCACAAAATCCAGTTTCTTAATGACATCATACTCCAGGAAGTGACTTTTCTTTTTTCCTTTTTTATTTATTGAAATCTATAAGATCCTATATTTTTTCCTTTTATCTTTTTCCTTTTTTTTTTTAAATCCCATTGGAACTAACAAAAGCCAGTTCCTTAATGACATCACCTTCCAGGAAGTGTCATAATTTTTGGTGGGAGAGAACCCAACAACAGAAACATCGGTTGGTATTAACAATTATTTAAAAGAATCCTGTGATGTTTCATGATATATATTTACAGAAATGCGAATCATGAAACATCTCATTCAGTTAAAACGGGCAGCAGAAATTCCTAAAGTTCTGCTTTCGACATTTCTCATGCCAAAACACTCCAAAAATAGCCAGATGTTGAGGCTTCTTTGAGTGTAAATTCAGAGAGTCCAGCTAAACATGTGAACTCCAGATTCATTTCATACCACAGTTCGATCCCTCAGGACCTTGGCATGCATTGGATCTTATTCTCGCCACCACGGTGCCTCGTGTTGGTCCCGCAATTTGACTGACAGGTACAAATCTGTGTGAGGTGGAGGGCGCCTCCATCATGGGCTGCAGCAGATGGTTGAAATAATTAACATGATGCTGTTCTCATCGCAGGGGAAATCAGTGGCATGGAGATCAAGCCGCTGCTGCTTTAACACACATACAGTGAGGAGTTTAATGGTAGCGTTAAATGAAGGGATTTATGAGACATATGGGATTGTGCTGTGATGATAAGAAATGCACCGTCATAGACTTACAGCAAAATATGTATTTCAGTGGTGAAGATCAAGCCGATAATTGTCCACTGTCAAAAAAATCTTTGGCTGGTAACCTATAAAATGTGGTAACTTCTCCAGAATATCAACCTGACTACACAGGTTACGCTAATGAAAGTCATTTATAATGGATCGCGCTAATAACGCCACGTTTTTGCTTTTCACACTGCAAAATCACTGTAAACGAGGTGTGTGTGTATGTGTGTGTGTGTGTAGCTAAATATATCCACGTCTGCCTCCAGCACATTTAAATATGATTTACTGCCGTCTGAACTTTAGCATCAGCATCGACGGCGGCTCTTGAAGATGCAAGGCTGATATTCTGCTGTATGATGCCACACCAACTGGCATCATGGGACTGGCTGCTATCCAGAGGAGGTGACTGTGAGTGTGTGTGTGTGTGTGTGTGTGTGTGTGTGTGTGTGTGTGTGTGTGTGGGTACTGTTAGACAGCTGGAGGAGTGGATGAGCATCAAGGCCATGCATTCATGTCCATCTGCTTGAAAAGAGATGGAAGGTCTAGTGTTGATGATGAAATTAATAAAGGCCAGAAGATACAAACAATAAAACTGCTATGAAATGACGTTGTCAGGTAACCTAAAAAATGTGGTGACATCTAAATCACCTGGTTTTATTGAAGTGAAATATATTAATAATAATTTTAGTATGACAGAATGAACTAGATTGCACCAATTACACCATTTGTAATTATCAAATTGCACTCTTTAAAAAAAAGGTTCCAAAAGATGTTTTTTTGCAGCAACACTGTTAAAAAAAGAACCTTTTTACATCCTTGGAATCTTTCCATTCCACAAAGGTTTTTTTTTTTTTAATGTTAATTTTCTTTAGACTTTCTTTCTTTAAAAAGTTTTTTTTTTTTTTTTTTTTTTTTTTTTTTAAGAACTGATCACTGACAGGTTCTTCTGTAGCATTGCTCTGAAAACACCTTTTTGGAACCTTTATGCCATAGAAGAACCATTTTGCCCCCAAAAAACGTTCAGTGAACAGTTCTTAAAATAACCTTTTTTTCTTAGTGTGAAGAACATTTTAATAATATAAACAATCTTTTTTTTTTTTTCTCTCATTATAAAGACCCTTTTGCACAATAGAAAGTTTCCATGGATGTTAAAATTCCTACTATACCGTACATTTTCATGCTCCCATCATGTTTGTATATATATGTAATATATAAATATATAAATATGTCTGGTAAAATATTAAATGTGTTTTTTAAATGTTTCATATATAATATTTTATAATAATATAAACATGGTTCAACTTTAAAATCCATCTACTTAAAATGTTTCAAGAAAAAAAAAAATTTCTTGAAAAAATTGTTTGATTTATTAATCAATTAATATTTTTCCTGTATTTTCAAGATCCTTTTCATCACTGAAATGTTCTTTGGGAAAAAATGGTTCTTCTATGTCATTACTGAAGTGAATGTCACAAAACATTTTTTTCCCCGCAAATAACCTTTCAGTGAACAGAATCTTTTTTTCTAGTGTGAAGAATATTTTAATAATCTAAGGAACTTTTTTTCCCCACCTCTATCTGTGCAATGAAAAAATATGTTAAAAGTTCTTCATGTAACCATCAATGCCTATAAAGAACCTTTATTTTTAGGAGTGTAGGTAAATCCTCTTTTTACTCTGCAGGATAATTTCTCTTGGTTTCTCATTGTAAGTATTTTGCCTAGACTGAAAGCTGCCAATTATGATATTTTGGAGCCTCAATGTGTGTCCTGCATTGCTCATGTCGATAGTGTGAGATTATTTTATCATTAGTGCTTGTGTGTGTGGCGTTCTATAGAAACGTAGTGTGTATCTGAGTATAGCTACAGCATTATCAGTGTGCCATGTTCCCGCTGGTCATGGCACCGTGCCCCCTCCAGCATCCGCAGCGTGCCAACAGATGTCTGTGAGCGTGCCCGCTTCTCCACCCTGCCAGCGCCAGCCCTCTGCCCAGCAACACACTTCTACACTTCTGCTGCACACCTTCTTCTCTCCGGCTTTTTTTCTTCCCTTCTTCTCTGTGTTATTCCTCCATCTCTTTGTTTTCTCTGCACTCATCCTCTCCTCTTTTCACTGCTGATTTCCATCCCTCCATTTTGAAGCTCGTCTTCGGTTTGTGTTTTGTTTTCTTGGAGCTGAAATCAAGTAAAACACACAGAGATGGAGGTTAAAAATAATTTGACATTCTGTGAAAGAGGATTTAGTAAATAAAACAAATTGTTAGAATAATGATAAGAAATTAGTAAATTTTTTCTTGACTTTCTGAGGAAAGACAAAAAATTAGAAGGATTTTTTTTGTGTGTGTGTTTTGCAAATGCAAACACGATCCTTGTTCTCTTGTTTTTTTTTTTTGTTTTTTTTTTACATTTATTTTTATTATTTACTGTTTCAGATATTCATACCCCACTGTCAGATTTTCACTGAAACTAAAATATATAAATAAATAAATCACTTTGTAAAAATGATAAGTGTAATATTTTACTGAATCTTAAAGATTAAATTTATTTTTTAACAGTCTTTCTAATTTCTGGATTTTTAATATCTGTTACATATACTATAAGATAATTATAGGGAAATTATCAAGATTATTACAATTATATATATATCTGGTTAATATAAATTATTATTATTAATAATTATTATAAGAAATCATAAAAGGTATTCTAGGTGAAATACTATATTACTTATAATAGAAACAGTTCCACTAGTCAGTACTTACCCTAATTTTAAGAATAATTTAGATATTGCATTAAACATAGTTTGTTCCCGTTGTCATAACTATAAAACTCTGTTTAAATAAAATAGAAAATAAGTGATATTTAACATTTAGCCTTGGATATATACAGACAGACAATTCTGATAAACTATAATATGTAAATCATCTTTCTTAACTCTTGTTTTCTTTCAAGCAGTGAAAATGACAGTAAAATGCTAATTGGATTAGTTTTAATCTAATAACCTCTTCACACAAGCACTATAAAAAGTAAGAAGGCGCTATTGTTACCTTAATGAGTTATTTATACCTGCCCTGACCCATAAAAATTACTTTTGTTGTTGTCAGGTTGATTCAGCCTTATTAAATGACATTTCTGACTTATTTTAGATGTTACCAAATGAAGCAGATTATTTTAGGTTACCTGACAAAACATTTTTTACACTGCAGACTCAAAGAAATGACAGCAAGAGCTGTGAAACATTGCAACACTTACACTGTACAGCTTGTGAAACAGCATGTAGACCCATTAAGAGAGAACCAGATTTAATACAGTTACATAACTGATGGGTTTTAAGGACAGCAACAATTGTTCTGCACTTTTAATACCCATTTAATCATAATCTATCACCACTAACCGAGTACAAGATATCTTATACCTGATGATCAATGTAAGTGTGTATTGCATGGACAAAATTTTTGGAAAAAAAACTGAGAAAAGTTATTTTATTTAAAGAAGTCAAAATTATTATTTTGCATCCTGACCATCAGAAAGATACATTTTTATGTTTTAGAGCTTTTTTACATGATAATACAGGCCTAATAATTTTTATTGCATCTTACAACAAGACGATCAACATCTTTTACGTCCAGTACTGAGCACAATATCCTCCCCAGGGGATATATTTGCAGTCTTCCTTTCCGTTTAGGTTTGCGAGGATAATATTCCGTGGATATCAGTCACAAACAGCATATGAACTGGCTGTTCGCTCTGACAGAATAATTGCATTGAAATACAGCTGCACGCAATTTCTGCAATACCTTCATTAAAGGCTGCCAAGGGAGGAAAATACACAGAATATCGAATTGATTAATCTATAATTATTAGATTACAAACGGCCGGGCACAGTCCACAACAGTTGCGGTTAATTACATGCTTGCAGGGAGCACTTGCGCCCATGACAGATGTAACAATAACGGCATAATATCACATTTCTGAGCAGAGCTGCCAGTTAATCAGAGACCCTTATTCTAATGCGCATAATATAATTGTCTGATCCATAGCGTTTCATCTAAAACATCTGGACTAGAACATTTGTATTTGGTGCTATTTCTTTCTCAGTTGTTCTGTAGCGTGATGGTTTTGGTCAGTACAGCCGCAGAAGCAGCAGCACAACGCGACAAGAAAGAGAAGAAAAAATGCATCTGTGTGTATATTTTCACAGAGAGGTTGGGTGTAGACAGCTCTGAGAAGTGAATCTACATCTGCCAGCCTCCATGCAAATAGCGCCGCCATACTTAATGGTGAAACCTTCGATGAAAAACAGATAAAAATATTAAATATTCAGGCGTCCCTTTCACCCAGTATCAAAAGGCTCCAGATGTGCTGGGCCGTAGTTGTTATCGGGCGGCCAAACGACAGGCATTGAAAGACATTCCTCTGAATTTCAGACCATATAAAAGTGTTTTGTACGATGCAAATGAATGGTAATTTTTGACTATGGAGGAGAAACGGGTGGGTGCCAATAAACCCTATCATTTGGGACTAAAAGTCCACAAACGGGAGACACTTTGGATTCGCCTTGCCTGTCTTCCCGCGTTAGATGCCTGAGATTGCCGCGAAATTAATCCATTTAACAATCTGTGGCTTAAAATTTAAGGATTTCCAGTTTTTTTGTAATATCAATAAGTTCCAATTGAAGAGAGAATTCTTTTGCAATTCAGGCATGTGCGGGCGATAACGGAGGAGTTGGCATGGAAGGCAGGCAGAGATGGATTAATTATGCAGGGAACATGGAAATTCTGCTTATCAACGCTTAGCAAAGGAGCCCAGCTCACATAATCAGAAAAACCAGGATGAAAAAATATAACAATGCGGTGGCACCTTCCAGCTCATCGTCTTACAAGTTAGATTCTTCCTGTAATTAAAAACTAACATACAATTATATTCATATCTTATAGGCAGACTATGAGTGGTTATGTGTTAAATATCAGCAAGGGGTATAAGGGCTGAGGTGGGGGTATTTCAAAAACACACACACACACACACACACACACACACACACACACACACACACACACACACACACACACACACACACACACACACACACACACACACACACACACACACACACACACCATCTTACACAGGGATGGAGGTCTCTTGGGATGGATGGAACTACTTAGGCAGGAAAACTTAAATTATCATTTAAAAGCCAGGAAAGACAAAGCTAGCGGAGCTCAGAGACACCCGTTTATTTACTGCTGGCAAGAAGGGAGGATATATATGCTCTGCTGCATTCAGTTCACACTTATCACAGGAAACTTTGAAGGGAACGTCAATGGATAGGCTGCGCAAATCCCAACAGAGCATGTGTGATTCTGGCACGCGGACCTTTGGCGGTGTTTTCACTACAGAGATATGGTGAATAATGCCGAATGATGGGTCATTTCTACTTTTGCGTTTAGAAAACTGGGATTTTGCAGTAACGCTTGCAAAGCTCTTTGTTCCTGACACCGTTTGGTGTTGCAAGGAACAGGAATAAGGTGGCAAAGCTTAATCCAAAACAGACCCTGATTTCTGCTGTGTTTCTTTCGTTCTGTTAAAGATACCTCTGTTTCCAGTTTTGTTGTCCTATCAGAACTGCTGTGTGAGCCAGAATGACTATTACAACTACAAATGCAAGGATCATGGAAGTTTCAGCACTTCACTGACAGTCCTTTCGTCAGCAAACACCAGTAGCTTTTAAAAGGGGCTCCTTGCAAATACATTTCTCACTCGTGACCCTTCCAAACTTTTACATTTTAGCAAATTAACTAAATTAAATATTGGAACAAAGCATTCCAATGTGAGTTTCTTTGACCCGATAATTCTAAAAAACGCCTACATTTCATTCACCTGGCATGTTTTTTGATACACATGAGGTCTGATTAAGTTTGGTTGTAGTTTCTTCTCCTTGTCTTTCTTTTCTGAAAATGGTGCTGAGCCCAACTCTGTGAAAGAATGTACCAAAGACAAATAGTGTAAAGCTGAAAGAAATGCATTTAAAGGAATAGTTCACCAAAAAAGGACAATTCTTTCAGTATTTACCCTCATCCTCTCATGGTGAAAAATAAATCATAATCAACATCAGTCACATCAGTCACAACACAGGCCTTTTTTTCTTTTTTTTTTTTAATTTCAGCAAAGGGTATTTTTAGTGAAAAATCTTTAACAACATAAACCTGAGGTTATATTATTATTATTATTTTTTTGTTGTTGTGAGGAGCAAACCAAAAATTTAACTACTTTTGGAATATATAAGTCTTGTAAAATAGCACACTGAGCCCTTTCACTTTCTGACCACACTTTTAAAAAATTACCATGAATTTAATGGTAAAAGACTGTAAAAATGCTACAATAAAAACCTGTTAAATGGTTAATGGTAAGTTCCCCTACTATATACAGTATGATGAAAAACTGTATTGCACATTACATGCCATTTTACGGTAGTATACTGTTTTTGGAAGTGAAAAACATTGTATAATTTACAGTGAATAACCTGCTTTACATTTCAAATTTGATGTTTTTTGTTGTTGTTGTTGTTGTTGTTTTGTTTTGTTGAAATAACTATGTTTCTTCTTATTTTTTTTCTTATCAGTTGTGTACATTAGGGTTGTATGTTACATTTAATGTTGTTCAATTAATGTTTATTGGATTATTTCAGTTTCGTGTGTTACCATGATGGTGTTTAGTGTTTGTGTGAATGACACTGTGCACCTTCTATATATATATGTTAATATTTAAAAGCTGCTTGGTTCATCATGTGATTTTCGCATCACCACCTCTTTTGGTGCAGTGTATTACAAAAGTACAAAACAGATTTCAGTACTTCAGTGGGTTGGTACTGTATATTAACATTATATCAGTTAATGAAATCATGGTATTTAATTGTAAATTTAAGTTAAAACCATAAACCCTAAAATGCTGCTACTGTACTTTTTACGGTAAAATTCTGGCAACCACAGCTGCTGGTTTTTTTTTTTTTAAATTGACAATATGTTTTATTTATTTTTTTTACAGTGCATTTTTTTGAGCACTCAGACTACTTTCCAAAATACTAATTTCAGTTGATTCAGTTTATCTTCAGTGTTTCTTTATCTGAGTGCATCTGCATTCGTTTAACTGATGTTTACTCTCGTATAGGTACAGTACACACACTTCAGCAAATCTCTGTTTTTTGACTGCATTGAATTCTCTTGCCTGCTAAGATGTGCCTAAATGATCTTCCACCTTCCTGAAACACCTTGCGTCTGCCTCTTTTGACACAGACCAACAGATGAAAGAAACCAGGGTTAGGCGAGACCAAATCTCCTCAGTTCATTTGCAAGATTCCTGCAGCTTTGAGGGATGTACCGCACCTGTTGCCGATGTCTCGATTCCGTTTTTTGATCGGGACGCTCCCTGACAAAGAGCAGAAGTGGAGGCAGAATAGGAAAGAGAGAGTGGATGAGATCCTTATCGAAAACTCTCCACTGGACAATGCATTTTTCTCCACCATTCAAATGTATCTGCGAATGCTTGAGCGGTTCATTTCAGCCGATCCCATGGGGTGACAATGGAGAGGAGAAATGAGTGATGCTATCTCTCTCCTGATGTCATTTCCCTGATCCGCCTCATCCTCTGGCCCTGTGTACTTCCATTAATTAGAAAGCAGAGGGATTTCCACTCATCATCTCATGGCTTTCTACTTGTCTACTATCTTAAGACCTCTTTCCACTGCTCGGGGAAGTCAGAAGGGAAAAACAAGCATCTGTTTCGACCCTACAGCATTTAGGCTTCAGGAAGGAATTTAGCAATTTAAAGTCTGATAAAATAAGAAAATAAATGAAGTGGTGAAGCTTTGCTTGACTGGAAGTTTGATGGTTCACTTAAGAGGGTGTAAAATGTATAATTGGTAGTTTCGGATTAGTCTTATGCATAATGTACCAAAACACCTAAATCAAAATCTTTCAGTTCTACATAGATAGATAGATAGATAGATAAATGTCATAAAAATAATAAATCAAAAAGAACTGTTTAATCTAATAAAAAAATTACTGTTTTATCCAAATATATACAGATAGATATAGATTTCAATCATTATATAATTGTGAAATATTATATAAACATATGTAATAATATGTTACTCTATATAGTTTAAAAATATAACAAATATGTTTAAATATTAAAATAAGTATTAATAAAATAAATAATTTACAACTGTTCCGTCTAATTTAAAATTGCTTAATGTTTGTTGAGTATTATTCCATTAGCTTAGCAACATGCTAATTCCAAATATTAAAATATTTAATAAAAAAAAATCAACTAACATTTTTAATCAAATTAAAAGCACCCCACACTTTTTGTTAAATAAATACAAAAATAAATAAATAAATAAATAGTTGTAATAATACAATGTTTGGGTGCATATTCACCCAAAATACTTTGGAGGAACAAGTATTTAATAAAATACAAAAATCTTTTTTTGCAAAGCCACCAGAGGGTGGAGGAGGCAAAAATGTCATCAATTTTTCATTCTAAGCGGCAAAGCTAAAACGACCAATTTTTCCTGTTGTCTCTGTGTCTATGAGGACGCTCAGGGGCAAAGACCTGCAATTAGCAGATATGTGGGTGGGCATCTTCGACTGCATCGAAGCATGTTAGCACAATGACTGTAGATGAGTTTAGAGCGAGTCTGAGTCTTAGACATGTCAGTCTCCTGTCTGGAATATGAAGACGTTAACGCTGATTAGTCTCTCTAATTAAAGCACGCTCCCTTGACACCACAGATACATGAACTCAAGGCTTGCATGCAGTCGTGTGGGGGTGTGTTTGTATGAAAGATGTCGAACTGCAGCCCTATATTAACATGATGTACAGTATAGTGTTTGTGTCTCAATGCTCAAACTTTATTCATAGTTTGAGTGGAAAAGTGATGCTCTTTGTCTAAAGCCTTTCTCCTAAAATCCCTTATATAAATAAAAATAGATAAATATACTCTTAAAAACAAGCTTCCAAACATAAGTTTTCACAGCAATGCCATAGAAGAACCATTTAGGGTTTTCTAAAAAACATTTTAGTCAACACTTCTTAAAAGAACCATTTTTGCTTAGTGTGAAGAGCATTTTAATAATCTAAAGAACTGTTTTTCACTATAACTAACATTTTGTTCAGTGGAAAGGATCCAGTGTTATTAAAGGTTCTTCATGGAACCATCAATGCCAATAAAGAACTTTTATTTCTAAAAGATATCTGAGTATAGAGCTATACAATTAATGTGGATACTGTAGATCAGATTTTTTGGTCCTGGAAGAATTTGACAAGAATTGATTTCATATTAAAGAAGCTTATGCAACTTAATTGTAAAGTCTCTTCAAAAGTGCAATATTCACAAAAAATCACGACTTTGCTTCTTGGCATGTTTAAGAGAGTTCATGAGAGAAACAACTCTCTGGAATGATAACTGAATCATTGTTTTGAATTAAATTCTTTCTACGAATTGACTCAACATTGATTAGTTACTGTCTTGTGAAGTGAAAAGTTGCATGTTTCTAATAAACAAATCATAAAGATGGGTTGCTTCCCAGCTAAAATAGGAGTTCTCTATCCATAATATTGCGTTCTCCAGTGAATAGGTCATTTTATCTGAATCAGGAGAGAAATATGGACAGATCAAGAACCGTTTACAAGCTAAAACGGTCCAAACAAAGCTCTAAACAAATATCTGGGTGGATTTTGATGTAAGAGAACTACAGGGGATGGACTTTTCACTGGAGGAAGTGTTATTATGGATTATGATCTCATATTTTGGGTCAGAATCGATGGTTTAGTGTTAAAATGTTTCTTATAAATGCAGTTATTCACTTCACGAGATGTTAATTGATGGACTGGAGTCATGTGGATTACTTGTGGATTATTGTGATGTTTTTATCAGTTGTTTGGATTCTCATTCTGACGGCACCTATTCACTGCAGAGGATCCATTGTTAAGCAAATGATGTAATGCTACATTTCTCCAAATCTGTTCCAATAAAGAAACAAATTCATCTACATTTTGGATGGCCTGAGGCTAAGTATATTATCAGCAAATTAAAATTTTTGGGTGAACTATTCCTTTAAAATTGATCAATAAGTGAAATTTGACCACTTTTATGATTTATGATACAGTACTTTCATGGTGCTTTTGTGTCTTTTTTTTTTTTGAAGCTTGAATGCTTCAATAACTAATAATGGCATGGAAAGTCATGCATGAGGATGAGTTAATAATCCAAGAATTTTCATTTTTGGGTGAACTATCCTTTTATCCCCTGACGTATGTTCTAATAGGAGATGAATCTGATTGCGAGGCCTCCTCGTCTCTCTCACCCTCCCGCACAGGTTCATGACTGAGCAGAAAAGGAGACGCTTCATCTGTGAGATTAGCTCTGGCAGGCCGGCCGCTGGACATGGACTTCAGGACAGACTTAGTTCTGGGTATTGAGATCCATTCGCAGATGACAGATGAAATCTGTCTCCTCCGGCAGGACGTGTATCTGCAGGTGATACATGATCATAGATAATAGGACACGAGGTGGACGGTGGGGGATGGAGACCATGGGGCCCCTGATCTCTGCCATGCTGATGTCACTGCCGTAGGTGGCTCACTAACTCCACCCCTAACCTCCATACAACAAATCACATGCTTACAACCTATCCAGTCATCCTCACTGAGCATGCATTGAGTATGTGTGTGTTTCTGTGTGTGAGAAAGAGTAAGAGCAACTCACAGAAGTTTTATCTCATCCCCATCTGTGTGGTCTCAGGCATGATGATTTTGGACCTTGGCCACATCAACCTTCATGCCATCCAGAACTAGAGAAAAAGAGACAAAGGGAGGAGGTGAATGAATGTCATTTATAAACACTATGTTCATTTTAGTCCTATTTTATAGTAGGGTCAAATTAGGCTAAAATCTACCCCTTAAAGAAAACATTTCACCCCAAAATCAAAAACTAGTAATATTTTAAATAACAATAAATTCTAACATCTAAATTGTCATTATTTTGTAAATAAATAAAGAAATTGTGAAAAAAAGAAAGAAAGAAAGAAAAAAAAAAGTTGTAACATGTCTGGACACCTGGATGTTCTATTATTATTTTATAACCATACTATATATATATATATATATATATATATATATATATATATATATATATATATATATATATATATATATATATATATATAATATATATATATAAATATTATTATTAAAATGTTATAATTATCATTATTTCATAAACCTAGCTAATTTATTATTAAATAAGTTGTTATTATTATTATTATTATTATTATTATTATTATTATTATTTATAAGCCCTAGAAATTTATTACTATTTTATTTATTAATTTAAAAAAAAAATCATCACTTAAGACCATTTGTCTGTGAAGAGTCCTTTTATTTTTGGAGAACAGGTGAATCTCACAAAACATAATTCACTTCAATATTAAAAGCGAAATTATTTTTATACAAAGCAAATTTATCCTATTTTAAGGAACACTGATGCTACTAATACATATAAAACTGTAACTGAATTATAAATATGCATTCTAATAAATATATAGCTTTAAATACATTTTCTTAACACTGAACTCGTTATAAATATGTGATCTATTCCCAATTACATTAGCTTTATGTTGCATTCATTTATAGAGCACTGTTCTATCAATGCTAAAAAACAAATAAATGTTACTAAGCTATGTTTTCCCATTTTTAATACACAAAGATTTGTTCCATTAAGTAAATTCTGCATTTTCCCCAGTGTTTCTCTCTCTATAAGATGATCAGCCCTGGAGGCCTGTAGTGTAATATAGAGAGCTCCGACTCTCCGCTCTCCATTTATCTTATCACAGCAGGACACCTGTGGAAAGGGTGAACACTCAACAATTATGTGTTTCTGCCGTAGAACTAAAACACTGAAAACACTCTCAGGAAACCCATGGAGAAACCAATGGACTACATTTCACTGAAGTAAGCGAAAGAGAAATATAAATGTTTGGTTTTGAAAGTCTAAAAAGAGGATCAAGGTCTGAGAATGAAGAGCAATAGTTTTAGATAGTCTCAGTGTGTGTGCCAGACTTCATGATAATGAAAACTCTTGTCACGTGAGACTTTAATGAAAATACAGAGATTTAATTTCATCCACATTAGTCAATTCCATATGAAAAAAAAAAACAACAAAACAAATTCTACAACTCAGTATTTAGATAATATGTGATTTTTCCTCCCTCACAAAGGTCAAAATCCCAAGCTAATGCTCTATTCACAGGTTTTTATTCAAATGCTCTGATAGTACTTTTTAATTAATTTCCATAATGAAACACTTAATCAGCTTCAGAATCCTAGGCAATGATACAGAGATTTCGTAAGTTCTCTGTCAGAAATGAAACATTTTTCGGGTAAAAAAAAAAAAAAAAGAGAAGGAAAGAGAGCGAGAGAAATCCAAGACCTAATCCTGACTCCAAAGTCATCCGTCTACCAGCACTATATGCTTTAATTACCTTCACCTTGATAACATGCTTAATTGCTATTGCACTTTTGTTTGTTTTTTTTGTTTTTGTTTTTTTGTTTTGTTTTGTGCACCTCACCTTTAATGAATTAAAAAAAATAAAATGAAATGCTTTTGAGGCATTTATTATGTAGTTATATAGCAAAATTAATACAGCCTTAATTAAACTCATGTTTTTTTATATGTACAGATATTGGCATCATTCTGTAAAAGACTCAACTGTGAGGTGAGGATTAAATCCCTTTCATGTCAATGTAAAAAAATAAAAATAAAAGGAATAACATATAAATAAATAATTAAGTAGGGCTATGACATGTAATAATAATAATGTGTTGCTGATCCAGTGGGAAAGTTCAAACTGCATCGGTTATCAGCAGATGAAGAAAAATTCAACCCACTTTTTGAATATCCACAATAATATCTGCATTTGGCCTTTAGTTAGAATGAGAATGTTCTCATTCTTTGGCAAGTGTGAAACAAGAACTTATTCTGAACAATGTGATAAATGCTTACTTAAAAGTCTGTTTTATTAAGTATTTTTCTTTCTCTTGCATTGTGTTTGTTTTGGTAGGAGTGAGTAACACCTGTGTAGAGTCACGCTAATGGCCTTTTTTAACGCTCTGCTCAAACCCATTTAAGCACCAATCCTTTCACGACTTCCTTCATTTCTGATGTAATTTCCTCCCTGTAATTACTCTTTTCGTTCCCCTGTTTATCAGACAATGTACCTGCAATGGAAATATAAGACCTCGACTAGCCTTTTGCCGGACAAAAACAAAATTTAATTTGATGTGTTTGGCTGTCAAACATCATTGTTGAAGGGATGCAATTAAGACAATATTATCTGTTTTTATTTTAGTGTTGGAACTGGGACATGTGGAAGCTTTATGATAAGCAGTGAAATAAAACTGGCAGCTATCTGTAACGGTGACTTCAGTGGCTTCCAGCGCAATTAACGGTGCATTGGCGGTGTGGAGATTGCTGGACTGCCCCGTTAACACAGGATGCAGATGTGATCGTCGGCAAGCCAGGTGAGGAAGCAGTCGTTTCAGTTTTGTGTAAAACCACAGACCCCCGGGGATGTTAGATACTCCACTTACATGTACCTCAATGTCAGTCCCTCAAAAGCATTTCATCCAATTCATTCCCTAAAAATAAAAAGGAAAGAATTGCACTACCATGTTACGGTTAAAATAAAAAACAAATACATAATAATGATGATTAAAAAAAAACAGTAGCAAAGTATGTGTTGTAAGTGTAAAATTAAAAATATTTAGCTATTTTTTATTTTTATAATTATAATAATAATGATAAAAAACAGTAGCAAAGTATGTTTCATTAGTGTAAAATTAACCATTTTTAGCTATTTTCTATTTTTATAATTATAATAATAATGATAAAAAACAGTAGCAAAGTATGTTTTGTTAGTGTAAATTTAACTATTTTTAGCTATTTTTTAATTTTATAAATTTTCCAGGGCACATTTTGCACCAATTTAGTCCCTAACAAAAAATAAATAAACAAAAATAAATAGTATACTTAATATAATATAACATAATATAATATACAGTATGATATATATATATATATATATATATATATATATATATATATATATATATATATATATATATATATATATATATATACACAGACACACACACACACACACACACACACACACACACACACACACACACACACACATATATATATATATATATATATATATATATATATATATATATATATATATATATATATATATATATATGTATTATACATGTCCAAAAAATAAAAAATAAAAAAAATAAGTTGATACCTTTATACTATTTTGTTTCTTTCATTTTTTTCTTTTTAATTGTTTTTGACAGAATATTTTGTAGAAGATTTGCCAGATTAGCAGGGAAACCGCTAACAGCAATGCTGTCAGATCTTCTTTCAACATCAGTTGATAAAGGCAGCAGAAGGGCATTTCATTGAGAAGTAGAGGATTATTTAGAAGAAAACAACCATGCAAAAAGTAGGTTGTGTTTGTCAGGACTGCATCCCAACAGCTGAATTCATTCTCATTAGAGCCATTTGTGCAGCTTCCACAAATCCCAGGTGGCCTCTTTTATTTGACAGACTGCTGTGCAGTTAAAGTGTTGAGATGCAAATTTGTCTCCCATTAAAATCTGAATGCTTGAGTAAAAGAGGTCTCCTACAAACTTCACACGGCTTCATGAACATCCCAATCCATTGCTCGTGGTTAACAGGCACTGCATGATTTTGCAGATGCATTTTTAGGGGAAAGGGAAAGTGACTGTGATTGACAAAGAGGACAGCATTATTGTAAGGTTTACAGTGTATTAAAACTCACCATGTACAGTATGACAGTATCACGTTCCCAAACAACTTTACTAAAGTACATTAATCAGGATCTAAGAATCATCTAAAAAGAATATTGTTTTAATTTACTCACCCATGTTTTTCATTCTTTCAGTTATTTCTTATCCAGAACCTGTTCAATTTACAAAAATGTGATGTGACTGAACACTGTACTAAATATTTTCCAGCATGAATCCTACAGTACAGCGTGATCAGCTCGATTCCAGAGCTAATGACTCTTATGAACCTTTTCTTTTTAGTGAAAATATAGCAGAAAAAAAATTATATATATATATATATATATATATATATATATATATATATATATATATATATATATATAGCACAACCAGAAATGTTTAGTTTTAAATCAGATCCCATTAAAAAAACTTTCTGCCACTTTTGGGTTGTTGTACTATTTTGAGCAAATCCAGCTTTTCTCAGACACAAGCTATATGTGACTGTCAAGTGTTGGGTGTCCCAGCAAAGGGAAATTAATGGAGTTCAGGCAGCAGAATTAGTTCTTGTGTTTGGTAAGCGTCTGTGGGTGCCAGAGCGCAGGTGGACAGCTGTGGGGGACGTCTGTGTCTCTCACACTTTACTGCACAGGACTCTCTCTTTCTCTCTCCCACCGCACACAGAACATACTCTCTACCTGCCGCTTTAACATTCATATGCAGCGCTCTGATTGATTGTGTTGACAGATTAAAGTGTGAATCTGAAACTCCAGATGTTTGGAAGCACTGATAATTGTGTTTCAGTTCAGTATTTCAGTGTAATCCTAATGGATTTGAATTAGGGGTGGGGGGCAAAATTTTATCATGATATGAGTCCATTTATCACAGGAGTGGTATTTATAAATGTTGCATATCAAGATTTTATACAGTACACACACACATATATATATATATATATATATATATATATATATATATATATATATATAGTTAATCTGCGATAATGATATGATATGTATAGTTATTTCATAGCTTATCTAATATATTATTATTTCTCTTATTATTATTATTCTTTTTAGCCTGACTGATTTGTTTCCACTTTATTTCACTAATTAGACCATTCATCTGCAATAATGATAAAATCACCATAGAGCAATTATTTTTTTGCAGGAAATTTTACATGAAATAATATGCTGAATTTAAAATGAAATGTACTTATAAGTGAAAAGTACTTCTTTATATATATATATATATATATATATATATATATATATATATATATATACAGTATATACAGTACATCTTTTTTATTTTAATTTTGCAGGAGATTCAACAAAAAAATGGTCTATACAGTAATGCCAATTTCTGAATAATCTGCTAAATTAAACATTTTACAAATGAAAAGTGCTTCATTTTATTATTATTTTCTTTTTTGAAAACAAGAAAAAAATCTTCACATTATGAAAGGCTGGACTTAAAAGACTCAAGGTAAAACTAATAATGTTTTATGAAATGGATAGTTGTGAATGAATGAGCAACATTTAAAGCTGTTATAAACACCTACTTTTCACTGTTCAGTCAATTCCTGATGGATAAAATTAAGCCCTACCATTTTTTGTTGAATATTCTGATTTACTCATAAATACATCACTTTACTGAAGTTAAATGGACTGAAAACAATGTATCATGTTGATTTAATATCTAAAAGACTGTGCACTTCACCTTCAAAGAGTCTTGTACACAATTCTCTCTTGATCTTGATCTGATTGTCTGTACATTCTTCCTGTTCTGGACTGGATTGGGACAGCCGGGCAGATCAGACTGCAGAGCGACAGGCCTTGTTTCTTCACCAAACCACAATTAACAGGAATGGTTATTCTCCTTGTCCTCTGAGTTCCCTGCAATGCAAATCCCAGATAGAAAGGGTTGGAAAATTATGCGAAAACTTGGGAGGAGAAAGTGGCTCACGTCTGTTTGCCGAATTAATCGCTTTATAAATGGCTCCGGGCCAGGCAAAAGTTAACATTTGCAGTTTCAAAGGTTTTCAGCGCTTGCAATGAGCCATGAAATTACTGCATGCTGGTGAAAATGGCAGCTGATGAAAAGCCCACGGAGCAGGTCCCACAGGCGGACAGGCAGCACTGCGCGGGAGGGGAACGCAATCGCCCTCGCCTGCCCGACAGCCACGTGGAGGAAGAGGAGGCAGTGAAGGTGTTGCTTCTGAGGAAGTGCTTTCTGCAAATGAGGCCACCTGCTCTTCATCACCCAACCGCATGGAAATACCTATCAGAGATGATGTCCGGGTATAACTTCAAAAAAATATATCATAATATATCATAATATATATATATATATATATATATATATATATATATATATATATATATATATATATATATATATATATATATATATATATATATATATATTAGTTTAAAAGTAACAATAATGGCTTTATATATATATATTTATATTTGATATGACATTTTAAATTACACATACATGCTTATTACAGCCATTCATTTTACTAATTTTAAAATTAATTTATGAATTTACAATTTAAAATTAAATAAAATGAAAACAGTAGTTCATCCTTTTTTTTTTTGCATCATCATGCAGTTCTTAGAGACAGCATTCCAGATTGACCAGAGGCTGGCACGAAAAAAAAAGATTAAATAAAAGATTCATATTTAGATATGAATTGTACACTACATTCCAAGTCATCTAAAGCCATATGATAGCTTTGTGTGAAATTAAATGATAATTTATCCATCATTTTTTATCTACTGCAGCTCTCAAATCAAATATAACCCATATGACACATTAGAAAATATTAAACATCACTGGTTCTCAATCGTCTTGCAAAGTCATGAAGTCAAACAGGATTTGATTAGAGAGATGAAGATTATCAGTCAAAAATGGCTTCAATTTTATTTGTTCCTCACACAAAACTGTAGCATGGCTTCAGAAAACTTAGTGCATATGGACTACTTTTTTATTACTAGTTGAAATACACTTTGTCAAAAGGCTGTTCATTTTTTTTTTTTTGTAATATTTATAATTATATACACACACACACACACACACACACACACACACACACACACACACACACACACACACACACACACACACACACACACACACACACACACACACACACACACACACACACACGCGTCTGTTTGTTCATAAATTACCTGATCAGTCAGTCAGATTGACAGAATCTTGCAGACTCTTGTACACTTTTGTTTTCTTCAGTTTTATTGCTCCAGGTAATGACCCGTCCATGACCAATTACCCTGACGTAAACAACCTAGGCTTTTGTTCAGCACACACACGTTCAACGGGAACACTGCGGAGACGCCTGCAGGGGAAAATGAGGTGCAGCTCCATGAAATACTGAAACACACTGTGCCAAAAGTGAAGTTCCTCTCCAGTGAGGAGGTGTGCGGTGCTACGCAGATTGCCTGCTTCCACGGGCGTAAATATTCTGATTGATTTCAAACACTCTGAGAGACGCCGGTTAAGCATTTTGTCTGGAAACGAAGCGTTTTATTAACGGGGCTGCTTTTATTTTCGAGTGTCGGGATTGTTGACATCCTGCGGGTTGTTTTTTGGTTTTATTGTCAACATTCTGACTATGCATGCCAATTTATTTTTAGCTGCGTGTATGCATTTCTTTGTCTCAGTATTAACGTTTGAGAGAACTATGTGAGAGATGAAGTAAATATTCAACATGGTTGGATGTGCATAACATTTAACTCAGAGGAATCTTTCCTCAGAGATTATATGTTCAAACAAGTCTTTATCATGTTATCCTTCTCATGAAGCCCGTCGCATTGGGCTAAAACTAGAATGACATGGAATTTTTGCTAATCTAAATTTTACTAGGATGTTTTTTAGTAAATAAGTTTTACGTGAGCTTAATTTGATATCTCCTTCCTTCTGTGCTTTCCTAACACACCTTAGAGATTAACACTCATCTCAAATCTCTCTGTGTGTGTGTGTGTGTGTGTGTGTGTGTGTGTGTGTGTGTGTGTGTGTGTTGGGTTACTTACATTTACACTGGCAGTTCCGTCTGAGCTGAACTTGTCACATGATGCCAAAGCTGGCCGCTTTACCAATCAGTAATGATAATAAAAGCATTTTCAGGGGTGTTGCATACATTTACATCATCCAGGTCTAAAAAACTGCTGTAAAAATAATGAAAAGAAAGAGTGTTAAAGCTGTTCAATAACTGCAAAATGATTCACTAAATGGCCCAAAATTGCTCAGTTTTTACTTTGAACTATGCATTTTAATCAACTAATTCACTAAATTTCACCATGGCTGTGTTCATACATTAAATGTGAAATTAATTTGCAATTACGAGTGAATTGCAGGGGAATTCGTGCTGTTCCAGACATCACCTAATGCTGCTAATAGAGTTTCAGAGTATGTTTATCTAGCCGTTGGAGTATCAGTGACATTTAAATATGTTATGCCTGGAACAGGAATCGCTAATATGTTATTGTTAAGTCAGATTAAATGTGTACAGGATGTGTTGGATATTTATAAATGAGCACTTAATTAATTAAAGAATGTATTAGTGCTTAATGCGAGTTGTTAACTTTCCCTGCACCCTCATTAATATGAGCCCTATAGGGATTGCAGAGCTGCATTTCAGCATCCTGCAAAGCAGTGCTCACTCACTTTCCCTCATACTCCTCCCTTTTCCTTCATTTTTTTCTCCTCATGCACCTCTCATTTCCTGAGACTGATGGCTGACAAAGTAATTAATCACCTGCAGACGGGAAGTGTTTCCGATGTTGAGCAGCTGACTGGTCAGATCTGAAAAGATTCTTGCACTTTTTATATCTCAAGGTTTTGTTTTATTGAAACAACAAGATTTACAGTTTTTTTTTTTCGCTTTATTATTAGTGAAAAAACTTTGGCTTTTTTCACTTTAAATAAAGTACATTTTTACACAATACATATCGAAATAGATTCTTTTTTATTGAACTCTTTGTTCAGATCATCTTAGTTTTAAACATTTATTAATTCATATTTTTATAATGGCTTGTTATACTTAAGAGTGAAAGTCAGGGACAAGGGTAAAACAATAAAACTGAAAAAGTAAAACTATACATTAGCAGCAATAAATTATGAATTCATGATAAGAAGTATACAGGGCATAAAAGCTTTTTAGTTTGCCTTCATTTAAATTTTGTGAAATATAAGGTTACAATTTTGAATTTTAAAATCCAAATACAAGAAATATTAAACAATAATATATGATTTAATTGTTTTAGCCTTGTCCCAGAATTCCAATCTTTAACTATATTATAAAAACATACTAAAAATACTTAACTAATCTTAAACTATAAAAAATCCATTAGAAAAAAATGTATTAATTAAAACTATGTAGTTTAAACTATGATGATCTAAATAAAGAGTGAAATAAAAAATCATCAACTTCAATATTTAGATTTATATACATTAACACAAATTATGGCTTTCCCTCAGGTGTGGTGATTTTTAAATTAATTCATTTTTTTTTAGACGCTAGTGTACTTAGTTACCAAGGAGACAAGTGTCAGAGAGAAGAATATGAAATATGACACACGTATGAAGAAAACTCACCGTAAAAAACACTTTTGATCACCGTTGTATAGAAAAAAGCTGTCTGAAGATGCTTCAAAATTCTCCATTTGTGCTCTATGAAGAAATAAAGGAACATAGGTTAGGAATGACATGAGTAAATGATCATAGAGTTTTACTTTTTGGCAATAATACTCCATAAAATGATTTTGTAAATATCTGCAACTTCCATCAGTTATCTATTGAAATTAACAGAACTGGAAACACATCTGAAGAGTTCAACTCTCCGTGTGAATGACAAAAGCTCACAAATGTCACCATGTTCTCACACACACTTAACTGACGTGAAGAGCAGAGAAATGTGCAGCGACGACAGTCCCAACACAAGCTCACCGCTCAGAGCAACAGCATGCTGAGCAGTCAAAGGGCAAACAACCCCCCACGCCACTCGAGCACTTCCGCTCAGGCCTGTTCCCTGCGGAAGCCACCGGCTCTGCTACTGGCTCGTAATTACCATCGGCTCTCCAGAACATTCCGTGGCCTCACCATCTGTCCTCTCAGCAATGAGCAGAGAAGCTCCAGTCACCTCATGTAGCATTTAACAAATGGGAGGCTGCCACCCGACTCAGCCGAGGTTCAGGCACTACAAGGGGGCAACGCTCCCTGCCTGGAGGAAGAGTATGACTGGTGCACCTGGAGCCACCTTGAACCATCACGAGCAAAATCAAGACATTATTAGATGTCTAAAAAAAAAAAAGTTCAGAAAGTTTTGTAAATGCTGTGCACTACTGTAAAAAGTTTGCTTAATAAGTACTAATAAACATCCAATATACTAGTACAATGCATTCTAAGCAACTAGTTAATAGTGAGAATTGGTCCCTAATTGTGTTACCCATTTATTTACAGTAAATCAAATATACAGTAAAACAGTAATATTTCAGTATATTTAAAAAGGTAATTTATTCCTGTGATCAAAGCTGAATTTTCAGCATCATTACTCCAGTCTTCAGTGTCACATGATCCTTCAGAAACCATTCTAATATGCTGATTTGCTGCTCAAGAAACCTTTTTTTTTCCAGGATTCTTTAATAAATTGAAAGCTCAAAAGAACGGCATTGAAACAGAAATTTGTAAAATTAGAAGTGTCTTTAATGTCACAATTTAATGTCAATTAAGTGCATCCTTGAACTAATTTCTTGACTTAAAAATCATACTTAGTTATTTAGGTGTTAAAGGTGCCCAAAAGGAAAATTTATGTCAGTATTTACTCACCTTATTGTCGCTCCAAACCCATATGACTGAATTTCTTTTGTTGTGTGCTTCAAAAATTATATATATCAATTTAACTGAAACAATTGACATTTTCGCATGTTGTTTGGTGCAGCTAAGTTTGTATAAATTACACACTTCACCATTATATTTTTTTTCTTAATGATTTATCTGATCACACTTTATAGGCTTTTATCATTTAACATCCATTTAAGAGCTTCTTTCCAAGATCTTTAACACTATATAGGCCCATAAACAACCAGTTTTAAACTAATTAAGTACTAAAAAATAACCTTCCTTGTTACTGCTGTCTACAAATCATTGGTACACATTATTCTAAAGAAATAAAAAATTTGTTGAAATCTTGCTCTACCTGAAATGACTTTCCTTTTTGTATGACGTCATCAATCTTCTCAGTTTTACATCCACTTTTCTACTTACTTTAGTCTCATTTTTTCTTGTTGAATATCTTGTTTCACTCATAAATTAAACAATACAGAACTAAAACAAGTTTTATTTTGATTTAAAATTATAATTTTGTCTCCTTGTAAGTCTATATTGATTTACCTCATCCAGCAGGTCACAAAGTGAGCAACCAACTTGTTATTTTCACCTGAGGCGAATGTTGAACGCCATCAGAAAGCTTTGGAAAGTTCTGTCAGATCTGTTTTAAAGCAGGAAAAGTTGTTGCAGGCCAGAACAGAAGCCTCTGATCTGTGAGCCGAGACGCAGGGACAGTTCTCCATTTCTGACGGGCTAACAGAGAGAGAAAAGCGAGGGAGTGAGAGAGAAAGGGCAGGCCTGCCTTGCGTGAAGTTGCCTGTGATTGTGTATTCATCTGACCCTGAAGTAGACCGCAATCCAGACGCTTTCTCAAACGGTTGATCTTCTGCACATCAAAATCGCCTTGAAGACAATGAAAGAAAGTGTCTGTCTAAAACTTTTGTCTGGAATTTCTCCTTTGTGTCTGTCTCAAACACTGTTTACATTCGACTCGAGTTTTGGCTAATCATTTCAAAAGTGGCTTATCTTCATCATTAGGAAAATTAAACCTTAATCCATGCTATGGAAATACGTCCTGTAAGCATTCTGCTTGCGAATTATACAAAACTCACTTTACTCAATCATGTTTTTGCAGTTTCTTCAGCAATATGTCATTAAACCTGCTTGAAAACAAGCTCATTTCATTAAGTCAATGCAAACTTATACAGAATGGCTTGAGCTGAACACAATTCAACTTAAATGACACACAGCAAAATTGTGTAGTGCAGACCCACAGCACAGACAAAAATCACAAATGAGACCTCAGCTGTTTTTCATAGACAGCAATGAGATTAAATAAACAGAGAAATTGAGCCCTGTATTCTGTGTCCTCTAGAGATTCAGAGAAGATCTGTCAACATGTTACCAAGTCTGCAATCAGTAATTTCAAAATAAATTCAAGGATAAGGACAAAATTATCTGAGCTGTGTTCATTTTAAAGCCAATATGTGTTTACTGTATGTCTCAACCATAGATACAATGATAAAATAAATGCATATTTCTATATAAGTATATATAACATTTATCCTTATTTAATGTCATTGCTTCTGAATTTGAAGCGGTTTATATATTAAAGACACAATTGTTCATAAATTTGGGCTCAGTAAGATTTTTTTTTTTAAGAAATAAATATTTTTATTCAGCAAAGATGCATTAAATTCATCTAAACTGAAAGTAAAAGCATTTAAATGTATTTTAAATGTAGACTTCTATTTTAAATAAAATATGTTCTTTTGTATATTCAAAAAAATCCTGTTAAAATGTATCATGGTTTCTGGAAAAATATTGAGCAGCACAACTGTTTTCAACACTGATAATTATACAAAATGTTTCTTGAGCAACAACTCAGCAAATTAAAATGATTTCTGAAAGATCATGTGACACTAAGACTTGAGTAATTATGCTGAAAATTCAGCTTTGCCATTACAGAAATAAATTACATTTCAAAATATACATATTAACATAGAAAACAATTATTTTAAAATGTAATAATATTTCACAATTAATTTTTACTGTATTTTTGATCAAATAAATTTGGTGAGCAAAAGTCTAAACTTTTAAACAGCAGTGTGTAGTGTGTGAGTCTGATTGCTACTATCAACCAATGTAGGACATGTGGAGCCTTTGCGAAACCTGTCCGGAAACAGTCATTATTTTTGCGACTAATGCTAATGGTACAGTCTCTTCCACAAGAGCAACTTCTGTAAGTGCAGCGAGCTCTTTGACAAGCCTGACTGGAGACAACGCAGAGAAATAAGAACGGCTCTGCATAAGCGGGCCCCGCGGGGAGAGGCCTTTAGCTTGTTAGACTGAGCGACTCAACACGGCTCCTTTCTGCTCCTGCTGACATTTCCAGTGGCACTGTCTGCAGAGACAAACTCAGATGGGACCCAAGTGAGTCGGAGTCACTTCCACAGCGGCGACGCGTGCACCACCACAAGCTCTCAGTGTGAAATAAGCTCCCAGAGGAAGACGCGAGGAGACAACTGTCACCCGGGTCGGAGGAAGGGAGAGACTTTATCTAACTCACTAATGAACGATTGTCTAATTTTCATCAAACACAGTCACAAAGCCTTGGCCCTATCTTTCACGAAACACTGTCATGATAAAGGAATGTTAAGAGAAAGAGGGAGAGACGGAGGAGCAGAACGAAGGATGAGAACTGTCAAGAGGTCAGAGCAGGACTGGAAAAAAAGAAAAGCGTGGAAGTTCTCTCCCTCTTTATCTGTCGCTTCCTGTGCTTTTCCTGGCGAGGAATAATCTGCAAGTACAGACGATCGCGCGCCGCTGGAGATAAAACACGGATGACAAAATATCAACTTTCTGCTACAAAATACTCCAAAGCTGTTTGATTAGAATATCAGCAAAGACAGTAATTAATTTCAACTTTAATTACTTGCTGTACATGCCGATTAGATCGCAGGTCTTAGATGAGTTATTAAAACAGCAGGGAAATGTGCTTTGTGTGAATATGTGAGCATTAATAAAAGAGCGTGTTAATGTTCTTACCTCTCTTAACCTGTGTGCTGAATGATGAAATTACATCATGCACAGAGACTACAGGAAAGACCTTATCAGATCTAAAACACTTTGGTGTGTGAGTGAGAGTTCTTTAGAGCTATTTGATTTAACTCAGTGACCCGACTCTTTTGAATCTGTTCACCAAAAAGACTATAAAGATTTATTTACTGTTTAATACACAATCGATTCCGCATTTGTGACCCTGGACCACAAAACCAGTCTTAAGTTGCACGGGGATATCTGTAGCAATAGCCAAAAATACATTGTAGGACTTCATTTGGACAACTTTAAAGGCAATTTTTTCAGTATTTAGATTTTTTTTGCACCCTCAGATTCCAAAATTTAAAATAGTTGTATCTCGTCCAAATATTGTCCTATCCTAACAAACCATACATCAGTGGAAAGCTTGTTTATAAATGTATGTATTTATGTATACATCTCAATTTAGAAAAACTGACACTAAAGACTGAAGTTTTGTGGTCCACAGTCACTTTTAGTCTCAGTGGCCACAGTGTATGGAAATTGTGAGGAAAATTGGGGATACATGTGTTAGCTTAGTAACTGCTATTGAGGTGAATGGGAATGTGACTAATGTTCTCAATAACTTTTGTGCTTTATGTGTTAGGTTAATGCCACAATGAAACAGAAGTACCAACATATCTTTTGTTCAGCAATTTCTCATGAAAAATTGAGAGCCGGGTTTTGGTTCAATCTAGTGGTTTTTGATTGGATGGAGGCACATCAGACGGTTCGCAGTCGACTGAAAGAAATGGGAGGGTTTAAGAAGTGGACTAAATGATTGGAAAAGTACAAGATATGTCACCAGAGAGAAGCCTGTCACTGATTAAACATAAAAAGCACATTCACAAACTAACTCTTGGTAGTTTAATTTACCTGCAATCCAACTGATAGCTCTATCAGAATAGAAAGCCTTAATGTTAGCAAATAAGTCTGAAATATGATCCAAATTCAAATCTGACTGAATATTTGGAGTCGACGTATAGCAACACTGTCTCAACCAATAGCATGACTTGTAGGTGTGACTTCATTTGCCTGACCAATGGAAGAAAGGGGGAGTGTTCGGAAACGGACTCAAACGTGGCACTTGATAACTTTACAAAAACAAAAAATTGTGGTAGATATATACATACAAACAAAAAACACACCATCTACAATCAATGAATTAACACACATTTTTTCCTCAAATCTTGTGCCATGGAGCCTTTTTAAAGGCATTATTTTAAAATTAAAAACAGATATGTGTTTATGTTTTTAGAATTGAACAAAATAATTCATGAATATTATTAATAAGCACCACATGATCACTGCACAATGATTCTCTTTATACATTACAGAGGGTTTCTGTCTGTCCTGGCGAGCAAGCTTCGGACTGCTATTGCAGAGCTGAGTTAAGTTGTTCGTTTTAAATCCCATGAATCAGGGGCCAGTTGGGTCTAAGAAGGCCACAAAGCATCACTTGACTCAAAATGAACTTTTCCATACCAATCAAAGCATCATCAACCGTGCAAACGCATGAGCGGCCCATTTCTCAATGACAGCCTAATTAATTTACCTCACTTATAAATAAATTTTTAGCTCCTTTGGGCCGAACTCACAAAGCGTGGTGTGAAGAGTTTGTGGGAACGGCTAATCTGAAAATCCCCGCCACACAATAACGGGAGTGACAGCGGAAGGGTGAATGAGATAAGTCTCGGTAATGAAAGTGGACGCCAGAAGAAGCGGACAGTATGTAATGAAGAGAGAGTGAGGGAGGGATGTTTAAAAACAGTTCAAGAAGAAAGATAAAGAGCGCAGGGACGATGTTATCTGCAGGATTGAAGAAAAGCGCTTCAGCGGCCGAATGCTTCCAATCATTTAATCGGCGCGACTCCACCCAACCCCGTCCTGTTCTCCCTCATATGCCATTTCCAAACCCCAAACAGGCCGCTTTCAGTGTTTGTGAGAGAGACTGAGAGAAATGCTTTCTCAGGTCAAAGTCCTCTTACAAGGACACAGTAAAAGTTAGTGTTTTGTGATGACTAATAAAGATACACATTATAATTTTTGTTGTATCAAATGTTATTTACAGTGCTGAATATTGATAATTATTTTCATACTGTGGCAGATATCTGGAAAGAAATACATACAATAAATTGTAACCTTAAATTATTTTTAATTACTGTGCAGATGCACTTCCCAAAATCACATCGCTAACTGTAATGATTCCTTCTTTTCAAATAAGGGATTCAAGTTATCTGGTGAAAATTCCTGTCTTTTTTCATATTGCAATATACACTGAACAAAATTATAAACGCAACACTTTTGTTTTTGACCCCATTTTTCATGAGCTGAAATCAAAGATCTTTTTCTATGTACACAAAAGGCCTATTTCCCTCAAATATTGTTCACAAATCTGTCTAAATCTGTGTTAGTGAGCACTTCACCTTTGCCGAGATAATCCGTCCACCTCACAGGTGTAGCATATCAAGATACTGATTAGACAGCATGATTATTGCACAGGTGTGCCTTAGGCTGGCCACAATAAAAGGCCACACTATTAAAAAAGTCCCTTTATTTGTAAAAAAAATAAAGCATGCACAAATAAATATCCAAATATAAAAAAAAGACAGAAAGAAAAAAACAACAACAACAATATAATAGACAATACTGAAAAATATCTCAACACGTTCACATTTTGCATTACTCAAACAGGTCATAACATCTATAAATAACCAAAACTTTACACATCCCTTTAAATTAAGGTAAAACATTACCACAGGGGTGGTTCCAGTGAGAGAATGAACTGATTAAATTCAAAATCTGTAAGTAACTTGTAAGTGTTAAAGCATGCTGTGTGAACAGTGATGGTTTCTACCTGACCTTTTTACATGTCCATCTGTGTAGAAATGAGTCTTGGTTCCTCCTGTCTGTCTGATCCTCTGCCCCTCCACCTGTGAGAAGCAAGAGAAGAAAACGTTTATCCCTAAAATCCACTACAACTTAAATGTCATCAGCAGCTTTTGATAGTCTATGTCAGCTGAATCCATTAAAGTTCTGTTGGAAGGGTTATCTCACAGATCTCCATCTCCATTCTAGTCTGAGCTTGAGAGACACGCTCACAGACTGCCTACAAACCATCTGATGCATATTACACACAAAAATGTCAAAAGCTGGCTGCAATAGCAAGCTGCGATCTGATTAGCTGGCTTTATAAAATTTCAAGGAGTCAGTGCACTGGATTTATCAGTTCACCAGCTTACAAGTTTAAGGATGCTACAATGAAGGAAGAACTAGCACTAGATCTGATCAAATTTGATGGCTCATGGCATCACATTTTTTGGAAGATATTCAATATATAAAGTCACTTGATGACTTGATTAAAAGGAATTTTTATTATTAAATAAAAAAAAATAAAAAAATTATTATTATAAAATAATATTAATAATAATAATATTATTTATACAAACACACAAAAAAAAAAAACACACACATAAACCATAAAAAAAAAATATATATATATATATATATATATATATATATATAATATTATATTTAGTGACTTGTGAAATGTCTATATATATATACAGTATATGTGTATGTGTGTGTATGTATGTATATTCAGGCACATTTATAAATGCTAATTATTATATTGCTATTCTATTATTGTAGACATTTTAGAAGTGATTAAATATATGCGTGTGCTTTATGTATCAATAATAAGGATGTGATATGATTTTATTATTACAGTACTTTATTTAGATATAATTTATGATATTTATATGTAAGTCACTTATATACATTATATATATAAGTGTGTGTGTGTGTGTGTGTGTGTGTAAATACTGTATAATATTATTATCAATGATAATAATAATAATAATAATATTTATATTATTATTATTATTACTATAGGCTTTATAGATATTTACAATCATATAATAATAATAATAATAATAATAATAATAATAATAATAATAATAAAAATAATAATAATAATAATAATAATAATAATAATAAAATCAATTACTTACCCTCATCTCTTTCCAAACCCACATGACTTTATTTTTTGTAAGAGACACAAAATTATATATCAATACAATAACAAAAACTATTAAGCTTGATAAAACACTTATTACAATGATCGATCTGTATTTTATTTTTATAATTTTTTTCAGTTTGTTGTCTATGGAGTCGAGCACCAAACCAACATTTTGGATGAAGGGGAAACAACAGGAACAGAACAGGAATGTGCTGGCCTCTCTGTTTAAACAAAGATGATGATAAGATTTCAAGACAATAACAGAGGTGAGATAACTTAGCCACAAATAGCGTTAGTAGACATTTAATATGCTCCAAAAATGAGAGATCGGTCTGCCAGAGATACACATATCAGTTCATTCCTCTGTATCTGTGTTCTTTCAGAATCAGAACGAGCCTAGAGCAGAGATAGCAGTAAACAGAGACTGCGTTAGCATTGATGTGGTAGCATTGACCTAGATGTTTATTTAAATATTTAAATATAAATATTTAAATATACTGGGACAACAATAAGTTCGTTTTAGTCATGAACAACTCTTAAAAAAAATAAAAATAATTCAAGATTCAAATCACTAAGATGAATCAAAATCTCCAACAAGAATCTATAAACTATAAAACTATAAAACAAGACACTGTACACTATTATACACTATAAAACAATAAACTATAAAATAATGAGAAAAGTTCAATATTTGCTTGGAAAAAAAAAATATATATATATATATATATATATATATATATATATATATATATATATATATATATATTGCTTTGTTGGTTATTTAACACTCTTACTTTTGACCAAATGAATGTGTCCTTGCTGAGAAAACATAAATATCTTCACTCTTACTTTTGACCAAATGAATGTGTCCTTGCTGAGAAAACGTATTAATTTCTTAAAAAAACAAACAAACAAACAAACAAACAAAACAAAACAACAACAAAAACAACCCTACTGATCTTAAACCCTTTTTATTATTATTATATATTATTATATATATTTTCAGCATAGCAATGTGTTTAATATATATATATATATTTTTTATTGATTATGTTTACATCAAAAGAAAACATACCATTTTGTTGAATCATTTTTGTAATTTATGCAAATGAACGCATTCGCACAAGCACCGGCTCTGGAGAGGTGACTGATTTGAGAGGCGCATGGGTAGATGGATGCACAGCGCCCAGCACAGCGGTTCGGAGCAACAGAGAAATAATTAGCAGATAATAGCAGATTGTGCTAATGAGAGCAGCATTTGACTAGGACACTTCACTCGACCTCCAGTGTTTTTCTGGCTGTCCGAGAAAAACGCCTGATTTATAATTACACTCCGCAATGCACCATGAAATTGTTATTGTGGAATGCCTTTTTGAAAACGTTATCAAACAATTATTTTAATTTTTCCCCTGCTAACTGTTGCATTCGTGTAGTAACTGAAGAAGACGGGCACGGCCGCACTCTTGCTGCGAGGATGACGGTTCATGCAGATGAACGCCTCCTCTCTTCCTCCCTCACTTCCTCCCGCCCTCTTTCAAGGAATGATGCAATGGCAAATAAAATAATACACAGATAAAACTGAAATATTTTGTGACGTGGTGATAATCACTGCTAGCATACGTGCCACTGATAGCAGGCAGTTGCAAGAAGAAAAGAAATAATCCTTTTTTCGCGGGCTTTTAAAAAATGAATCTGAGTTGAATCACATCAAATGAGAGAAAAAAGCCACAACTCAAAGACAGCTCCAAGATGAGCCAACTCTAGGAGAAAATGACCGATAAAGTTCTAGCCAAAATATGATATCAGCCTGGGACGTGTCTCATTAGAAATGTGTGTATGGCGTGGAAGCAGCTCGCGCTATCTGCCGGTGCCTGGTTTGCCAGCTGATAAGAGGCAAATGCAAATGTCCTGATAAGAACTGAATGCAAATATTTATGATATGATATTCCCCGGGAATTATGTGTGGATAAAACAAAGTGCATTATTTCCGGAATTCCTTTTCAGGTTTGCCAAAATGCCCCCCTTTTTGCTCGGAATTTGCATTTCTTCAAAATAGATTGGGCCGCCGTATTATGTTAAGCTATTTGTTTGCCGAGGACGGTAATTAGTTACTGTAATTACAACGATGACAGTTTCTAAATTGTTTTTAAAGCATTACAGTGTGTCTGTGCCTGGAGATTGCAGTACTTATTTTAGGATTTAAGCAGTTGCTGGAAGAACTCCCACACGAGGGCCAGAGTGGGATGTTTTTGAACTACAAAGCGGCCATTTTCTGAGCAAAGACGGTTTTGAAAATGTCTGTTAATTTGCACTAATTGCTGCCTTGACTGTGTTTTGTAGTTCACTGGCTGATCGGGGACGTGTTATTGATAGGAAGTCTAGAGGGATCAAAATGGCCTCGCAAAGTTGATATGCGCGTGTACGGTCGGCGTTTAGGAAAGACTTTTATGCTTTGTGTCAAGGAACAAATTGTTAGTGCAGGCATGAGTGTAATTACGGAGCAAAGTCTCTGTGTTGCAGACGTGTTCTCAAACTCGGTGTACTTTAATCCTTTAAAGAGCATTTCATAAACGAACGGCCTAAAATTGGGGATTTGAACTCACACAAGCTGTTGTGTCAAATAAATGCACAACACAACTAAGCTTTTGAATGGAGAGAAGCTAGCTTTTTGAATACCTGGCGCTCCGCTCTGTTAACAGTTCCCAAATGTCTATATACTTCCGCTGATGGGGACAGAAGACAGTTTGCGCCATCACTGAATCTTTATTGTCAAGAGTTTGCAATTTGGTTGCACGTCACTACAAATGACTCGATATAGTCTAGACTCTTACGAAACGGTTCTTTTTTCATGCCTCAAGCGTAACAAGTTATCGAATTGTGTATTAAGGCTTTAAATGACATTTAAATTAATATAATTTCTGATTTGTTACTTAAAATGTTGTAATAAAAAATTTTAAATAAAAAAATATATATAATAAAAAAAAAATTTAAAATACCAAATATGTTTTCTAAAATAATTTACTATTTTTAATAAACAATTATAATATTTAAATAATCAATTTTATTAATGACACTAAAAGAATCATTCATTTAGTAGCTGGGGACCGTGAAATCGGAAACTGAATGTCATCTCTACTGCATGCTCGAATACATTTCTTTTTGTTTCAGTCAGTTGTTCTCCAAGTCTTCTCCGATCCCTGACTGCAAAACAAAAATAAGAACTGAACTTTTACAGTATATGATGGACTAACTTTTTGAATAGTCCACTTAAATATTTTACTGACCATGCAACTTTCCTTTTGTCTGTTCTTTCTGATGCAACATGTAGGAAAACTAAAAGATCTTCTTGTGGACCGCTGTAAGCATTTCTCGCGACATGCTTCTTTTATTACACGCATTAGCAAAGAGTCACCTTGACCATACGACAGCATGCAGAAAAGAAACATCATTGTTTTACAAGACTGATGAAACTAAATAGACTGAGGGAGTAAAATACAGAGGAAAAAGGATGAAAAGATGTTTGTAGACATTTTCCCAATGAGGTACGCTACAAGCCCCTCTTCAAATCCCAGCCCAATAATGAGAGTGGTGATATTCTCAGGCGTTCAGCTGTAAGTGTGTAACAGGATTTCTTACACTCTTAATCAGAGGCAGCCATGTTGTCTGTCTGATTCCCTAAAGCCCCGAGGAAGGCATCTTAACCGTATATGACGGCGGCCACGTTTTCTTCACAGGAGACACTTAAAAATGAGGGAAATTGTGGTCAACAAGCATGAGACAAATGTAAAATATATGACTCGCAATGACAGAGTTGCAAAGTTGTTTTACAGCAATACCTCATTTTTCAGTTTCGATTTGAACTTTGTCATTTAATACCCTGTGGTAAGAAATGTCTGTAGTCTCGACTGAATTTGGCTAATGCTTCCCTCCATTATGCTTCATTTAAGTGTCAACTTTCTCTCAGATGTATTTCTTAAAAACCCAGTGCACAAATAAAACGACTGCTGACATACAGTAAGAATACAGAGCTGTAAAATGAATGTGGATAGCTCAGATCTCTTCTGAAACTCTAGTGGAGACATGCAAGTTGACTGAAGTCGTTTTCTTGCGAGAAAAATAACAGCAATAATAAGAATCTGTTGCTATTGATTCATTCAGAGATCGCAGACTTTGGCATACTGGAAAATTAGACATTTTTGAGATCTTGTCAGAAGCTCTTCTGAGGTCTTTTTTTTCTCACTAGAAATTCCAAAAGGATGCTTTACTAAGGGTTTGTTGAGAAATGTTGAGGTTTTTTTTTCAACTTTGGTATCTTGTCAAATCTGTGCACAGTTTTTGAGATCTCTTTTGAAACTCTAGAGGAGGAGAAAAATTTCAGACTCAGTTGTCATATTTCTGTCTAAATGAAACAAATGAGACATTAAAGAGAGCAACAAATTACTCAGCATCCTCATATTGTGTGGAAATGTTTCAGTTCTTGGAAATAAAATTTCCTGCTTTAAATGTTGATGACATTAGTGTAGATAAAGCCGTCTGTGTCCGTAAACACAGAGCCAAAGGGATTTAGATGTGCTGGTTTTATCTGTCTTACACATTTTTTTTCCCGGAGCACCAGAATAGTACGCCTGCCCCAGGTTGTGGGGTGACCTCCCAGAATGCACCGCAGCGATGTAAACAGACAGCGAAGGATCATCCCTGTGCTCTGTTGATGCAGCCCCCCATTCAGAGCTTAATTAGCACTTTGCCACTCTGATCACTCCGCTTTTCGATTTAACAAGATCCCTCTGAAATTACACAGGATTAAGAGAAGTTGGTTAATAAATTAGGATGTGCATCTGAAATTTAATTGCATCTTAGACCATTAATTAACAAGCTACCTATGCAATAGTTACTGTGATTTCTGTTAATTAGTGGCCAGTTCTGATAAAGTCTCCCTGAAAAAAAGAGAAAACAATTAGCTTATGGAAGCGAGTGTCTTAAAAAAAAGAAAAAAAATCCTAATTGTTCACAGTAGAGGTAACATAGCAGAGGAGATAAGCATTCAAGTACACATTTTAATTAAGGGGTAAATCTAAATATTTGACGTTCATTGGGGAATTAATACGTACTCATTACAATTACTAAGCTCATTGCTACAATGAAAACAATACATCATGTTCCTGCAACTGAAACACTCACAATAGTTGATATTTTTTTTTGTGTGGAGGGGCAGATCCAAGGACGACTGATTTGTCCTTTTGTGCCGTTATCTGAAAAAAGGAAATAATACTCACCATCTTATTGCTCGTTCTGAACATGAGAGTATTCAGATGCAAACAAATCTCCTCATGACCGACAACATCTGTGGAATGAATCAGACAAATTAATTTACGCTTTAAGTAATTTACATTGGGTATCTGCATGACATCATATGATGAAGTGCACGGAAACATCACTGACCTTGAGAAAAGACACTACATGCCCACAATGCTCTCATTTACTGCATTCAAATCATGTCATAGTGATCTTTACAAGCTGATCAAATATGAATGACATTACAAATTTGTGTGTGTCATTTAAAAAAGTCATTGTGGGAACGAATTGGGACAGTAATTGGTCATAATTAAGCTTGTGAATGTAGTATATTGTACAGTCTAAATACCAGAGTAAATATATACTTGTACATTACATTAGAAAGCACATTAATAAGTATACATTGGTTAAATCTATGCTGTATATGATAGTAAATAAATACATATATATATATATATATATATATATATATATATATATATATATATATATATATATATACATATATATATATATATATATATATATATATATATATATATATATATAGAAAGAGAGAGAGAGAGAGAGAGAGAGAGAGATCTAGATATGTGTGTGTGTGTGTGTGTGTGTGTGTGTGTGTGTGTGTGTGTGTGTTTAAATATATATGTGTGGGTTTGTGTCTGTGTTTAGTACACACACACACACACACACACACACACACACACACACACACACACACACACACACATATACTGTATAGAGAGATAGATAGTATGTGTGTATGTATATGTATATATAATATAGATATATACATACATATATAGAGAGAAATATGTGTGAGTATATGTTTGCTGAGCATATAAGTTTTTTTTTTTTTTTTTTTTTTTCAGGAGGTAAGAAAAATATAATGAAAAAAAATCACAATCAAGAAACACCATGGCTGCAATTATATTCAGTTAATTCATCACTGGAAATGTAAAAAAAAAAAAAAGTATTTCACAGTATTGAACACAGTGTGCTCGGATGTATGGTGAACAGAAAATGTGCTCACTACACCCAGTATGCATGCCATATACTGCAGGAAGAGTACAAATAATATGGTAGTAAACTTTTCAAATCAGATTAATTAAAGATAAACAGTGATAGTCACAAACACTCTTGAATATACTGTACAGTTTATGTATTCCTCTCTCTCTCTGGTGTATATAGCAGGCAGTGAGAAGGCCTGGGGGAGAGAGCATAGACTGTCTGTCTGAGGTCCCCACAGGGACTGGAGTGTTTATGAGTGAGCACGTGTGTGTGTTTGTGGGAGTGTGTGCAGCTCATTAGCTCACTTACGTAATTCAGGAAGTGTCTAATCCTCCTGGAGAAGAACACAGCAGCATCAGAACGCCGTCAGCAACACGCAGCCTGGGAATGCAGCACAAGCCCACAGAGCACTGAAAATTTCAACACACATTTCTCATTTTATTATGCAGAGATTTTGACGGCTGAATCCTCTGATTAACTTATAACGTGATATAAGTCCATGTTAGTGGCTTGTAGTTTCGAGCCGCTCTTATCATTCATCCTGACTCACGCTGCACCATGACAGCACACTACAGAGCATCATTTAACCTTTACAACACACATATTGATCCGTTTTGGTTATCAGACCACGATCAGAGCGCCATGTTTCACCCAACTCAGGTTCACAATCACTGACAAAGACTGCTGCACAGATCCCTGCAGGCGTCACAGTGTGAAGAACTAACAGGCTTTTAATTCGCAAGCCTTATTATGATCATTAGCATATACACTTATACAGTGGCCCTGAAATGCATTTGAACACTTTAAAATCTTTGAATGTCATTGGACTAGATGCAAAATACCAAACCAAATCCCAAACAAATGATGCTAGTGCTTTTACCAGAAATAACTTATTTGCAATTGTAAGAAATCTTCCTACCTGGTCTCAAGGTGATTTTTAGTGGCTATGCTTACTCCAGCAGAGTAACCATAAGCATTAAAAAAAAGATAAAAAAGAAAATCACATTAACTATGAACATGCTCTGCTAACATTTGACAATCACAAAGCATCACAATACTTTCAGTCTTAAGTTCAAATATTGTTTTTGGGTAGTACATTTTCATGCCTCCATTATATGTTTATAACATCCAGGATAAAATATTAAACTCAGAATTTAAAAAAAATGAAAATCATGTTAGTTTTGATGTACAATGACATTTAAGTGCCATGAAAAATAAATAAATAAATAAAAAAGATCCAACATTTCAAAAATAAAGTTATAATAAAAAATACAAAATAACTAATAATAGTCATTGTACAAGTGAACTCAAATTGCCCAGAATAAAATCTTGATTTCAAAATTAAAGTTGTAATATTAGAGATATAAAATACATACAATTCAAATAAATTTTGTTATTGAATGCAGTGTCATTCATATATTTTTGTCCTTGACTTTAATGTAAAACCATATAAATATTGCAGCACATTTAACACATCACAAAAACAAAAGGCTGAGGACATTGTTAGTTTAAGCCCATGAGTTTCTGATTAAATCATCATGTAACAACTGAATACGTACAAAGGTGAAGGATGTTAAGCGCCGGTGATGCCTCGTATTCATGTGGCGAGGACAGTGATAATGCTGCTTACAATTCTTTAAAAACCATTATGGTTGTTATTATTATTATTATGAATGTAGGGGTGGTTACAAAATTCCCTGTTCATCCCAACCTGTCCTATGATGCGAATAATATCATCGACGGCACAAACCCCTCAACAATACTGACAGTGTGTCACAGATAGAGATGCTCACCAGAGAGCCTCTCGAATTTCCTCGACATGCTGATAACAGAAAGATTCAGCATCAAGAGAGCCACTTTAATAGGCTTCTTAACTCTTGATCTTGAGGCAAAATTAAACATACAGTTTAATTGAATCGCAGGTTCAAATGACAGTCATCCAATGATAAATTATTCTCTGTGCATATCACTGATTTCGATTCTTTCTCTTGCACAGGAAACAGTTTTCAGCCTTAATGAATTACACAAATTTCAAAATGAATGGCTGGCTGCTTCTGAGAGATATCGCAGTGCTTTGTGAATATTTAGATTTCGTGTTGAGATTCAAATGCAATAAATCCTAGACAGCAGCGTTCAGCTGAAAGCAGAAAGAAAGATCTTTGCTTTTTACATAAAAAGCCTTGCAAACCATTTGATACAGACTAGAATTAGAGAGTGTATATGAGAATATGTGTTTTTTCTCTTCTGGTATTATCACAAATTTGTATTTCAGTGAAATGATCTTCATCTCCGGGAAATTATCATCCAGCTTGCTCAGTGTACTTTACTGTCTCATGGATGAAATCTGTTGTCTGGGATTTACAGTGAAAACAGAGAACATTTGACTTTATTTCCAACTGGCCAGTTTTCTTCTAGTTCCATAGATAATCTACTTCTTTTATTAATGTTCCTATACTCCTCTTCAGTTCATTTGAAATTCATTTCTTGTTTGCTCTTGGTATTTGATCCTTTTAAAACAAACAGGCTACACAATTTGACAATTTGTCACTAAAAAGAATAAAAAAAAAAATCAAAATCTCCAATTATAGTCAATTTAATGACAAAAATTAATCAGGAAACCAACTATGAAACAAAACGTACAATTTTACATACATAAATATCAAAAACTTGAAATAAATAGTACAAATTTACATAAGCATGTGACAACTGACATCACTGTCCTGAGAAAACGTTATTTATAATCACAGGTAGGCTATTACAAAAATATGCTTATATTGCAGTTTTAGTTTGATGGGCAGAATATCTTTTAAGACATTTGTGAACCTACAGTACATACAAATCACCTAGATAAAAGCAAGCATTTTTGTGATAGGACTTTTGACTCAAAACTTTTTCCCGAAATACAGCCTAAATCTTCACTGGGTGACAACTAGCCCCGGTCTCCCCAACAATTCGTTGCAGTTATTTTTGTATATTTAGTAAATTAATTTAGTAAGTACCCTACATTTAATTACACAACTGCGTTTTTGTTGGTCACTACATATGCTGAATTACTTATGTGACTTCAGCGACACACGCAGAATTGAATAATTCAACTCGATCTTGTCCCAGAAGACTTCTCAACTGCATTACCTGCAGAACTTAAACAGACCAACGGCAGGCACAATAGCTGCATTCACACGCTAGTTTACATTTCAGCTCATTTTGACAAACCCTTCATGTGCACAAACACGCTCATGAAAGCGAGTCAGCGGAGGCTTTGTGTTTTCTCTGGCAGCGGAAGTCGATGTCGTTTGAGGCTCTTCGCTGCGAGCTGCAGGATTGAGCCGAGGGGCCCGACAGCTGTAACGCATCTCCTGGGACGGTCCAGAGGAGATCGGGCCGCGGTGACATGGCGCTCATTAGCAAGAGTGAAAGGAACCCCTCGCAGATGGCTGTCAGCGTTCAAAACACTCTCGGATACACCAGACATGTCAATTGAGGTTTGAGTTCCTTCTGCTTGATTTTATGACACCGCAATATTCAAGCAGCGTTTATTTCGTTCTTTCCTCCATCCAAAGAATGGAGGAAAATGGAAGACGGGAGCACGCTGACATCTGAAAATGTGTTTTCTAATGAGCGTGCCATCTACCTAACAAGAGTCTCGGCTTGTCATTCATCAACACAAATTACCGGCTCTGCATTTGACGTGTTCTCGCCGCTGCGGATGACAGCTTCGTCTGTTCGGCAAACAGAAAAGTGGGAAATATGGCAGCTCCTGTTTCCGTGGGGCCTCTGAAATCAATTAGTTTGTTTACCTGTCACAGTTCAAACGAGGACCACGCTACCACAAACCTCATCATTTCCATCACGCAGCAGTCACCTGCTCCTCTGGTGCTTCATAAATAAATGGACATCGGTCCAGATGTAATGTAATAAGAGTGATTCTATCAGCCCAGCTAGATCTCATCAATCTCACAGCAGCTAATTGCAGGGACACCTGGTGTGTTTATGCTCTTGGAGAGAGATGCCACAGCTCAAATGCTTCCTGAGGACCAGATTCAGTCTGAACACATAACACCAGACAGTTTCACCCTGCCAACTGAAACTAACTAAATTAAAGCAAGACATTTTAAGGCCTAAAACACCAACAAATCAAAGCGTCTTCGCTCTCATGCAGTATTGTGACTGATTTAGCTTTTTTGGCCCTCGTAAATAGTAGATATTGTTTTACAAGTCATGTTTTTGGGAGTAAAATATTTCATATTAGACCACAATACTCAAGTTATTATGGAAGCCCATTTCCACCATGGGATAAAAAAAAAAATAATAATAAAAAATTAAAAAAGGTTATCACAACTTTTTAGCTCACAATTCAGACTTTTTTCCACAAAATTTGAAGACAAAGTCAAAACTGTTATCAATGCAGAATTCACAAATTTGAGAAGAAAAGTCAGAATTGTGAGATATAAGCTCACAATTGCAATCATTTTTGAGAAAAAAAGTCACAGTTACTTTTTCTATTTTTTATTCCATGGCGGAAACAAACAGAAAAAAGTTTAAAGTAAACTTATAATTCAGAGAAAAAAGTCAACATTGCAAGACATATACTGAGAATTGTGAGATATAAGCTTGGAATTGCAAGGAAAAAAGTCTGAATTCTCTCACAATTTTGAAAAGATAATATATCTTGCAATTCTGAGTTTATATCTCAAAATTGTAACTGTCTTTTTTTTTTTTAGAACTGATTTTAGATCTTGCTAATTGGAGTTCATATCTTGCAATCCTGAGATTGTGAGATAAAACGTCAAATTTCGTTTAATCCTGTGGCTGAAACAGGCTTGAGGCTGCAATCCGAACATAGCGTTACTGTACAGGTCTAGAATAGAACTAAACCAACTGAAAATTAATGATACTTGTTACTTTTTAAAAATAATGTACCTAACACTGATGTACCCAACCAAATCTGCACAATAAATCTGACCTGTTGGCCATCGTTCCCTTCTGAAAGTCTTTCAGGTATTTGCTGAAGCTCAGTTTTGGTTCTGTAAGCAGTTTCGACTACAATAAAAGTGTCCGTGAACGTGCAATTGGTGCAGCTCAAGCTGGATTAAAAGTTGGGCTGCAGGATGGTAATAATACTGAAAGAGATATGAAGCAATGCTGCAGCTGACCTACTTGTAAAGCTCTCAACTTTTTCCCCTCTCATTCCACAACTCTAAAAATAACACACTGTCCAATCTCAGAAATATTTCAGGCATTCCTTTGACCTCTGGCCATCATATAACGGCACTCACAGCAGGGGTTGATTGCTAGTCAGAACTGAATTGAGAATAATGAACTAGAAAAAAACAGCAGCAAACTGGATGCATAATTTGAATTTAAGGGAAAAGAATTAAAAGAGAAAAAATCTACATACAGTATACTTGTAAACAGAGAGGGAGAGAGAGAGTTTTTTTCTTTCATTATGAGCAAAATCACACGCGTAGCAATGCGATATGGCTGTATATCAGCATGGTTGTGATTCGGCCTAAGCACAAGGCCACAGGCCGAGTGCCGAGTGCTGTATAAGTGATATTGCTCATTTATACAACAGTTATTTCTGGTCCTTGAATCTGATTGGCTTATTGCCTTTTCCAGTGGTGTTATATACTAGTTACAACAGAACTCCAACTGTTTCACCGTTTGTACCCCTCTGCTTGCAGTATTTCTCACAGCGAATGTCATGCCGGATGCCCAAATCCACTTTAATTTTATAAATAATACAGTTTTTGTCTCACAGAATGTAGTTTTAAGAGTTTTATGGGTGAGAATGTACTTTAGACTTCAACGTTTTCAGAAGTGTGAGCTCCAGGGCGTCAGCTGTTCAGTGCCCATGAACATGCTGAGAGCAGCCTCACCTCGGCCAGATCGATAAATAATAAAATACAAAAAAGTTTATAGAATTATATTACAATTAAATTAAAATACCATATAATTTTAAATTGGCGGTCTATAGTCCTTATTTCTTAGTCAACTTTTTTCATTTGAAATTACACAAAAATCAATATCATACATAATCTTCACAAATATAGGTCAGGATGAGCTAAATAAACCTATCACTGCATCCAAACCAAAAACATGCCTATTAGATCCGGTACCCACTAAATTACTGCAAGAGTTGTTACCTGTAGCAGATATTATTAACTCATCGTTATCTTTAGGTCACGTCCCAAAACCATTCAAGCTGGCGGTTATTAAGCTTCTTATTAAGAAACCACAACTAGATCCTAATGAACTGGCAAATTACAGACCCATTTCAAATCTGCCGTCTAAAATTTTTGAAAAGTTGTGTCTGCTCAATTGTGCTCCTTCTTGCAAAAAAAAAAAAAGACCTCTATTAAAAATTTCAGTCAGGTTTCAGGCACCACCATAGTACAGACACTGCACTTGTTAAAATTACAAATGACTTCCAAGTCTGCATCTCATTGCTAGTTTTACTTGATCGTAGTGCTGCATTCGACACTATAGATCATGACATACTCATAGATGGATTACAAAACTATACAGGTATTCAAGGGCAGGCTTTAAGATGGTTTAGATCCTACCTGTCCGATCGCTACCACTTTGTTAATTTAAATGCTGACCCATCTCAGTTATCACCAGTAAAGTATGGAGTGCCACAAGGATCTGTCCTAGGTCCTCTGCTATTTTCAATATACATGTTACCCCTTGGTAATATTATTAGAAAATATGGAATTATTTTCCATTGTTATGCTGATGATACTGAACTATATATCTGAGTAACAACCATATGCTATATAACAAGACCAGATGAAACTTCTAAATTACCTAAGCTAACAGAGTGTATTAAAGATGTAAAAGACTGGATGACTAATAATTTTCTCCTATTGAATTCGGATTAGACAGAGATATTACTTATTGGACCAAAAAGCAGCACACAGAATCTCTTGAATACAATTTGCAACTAGACAGATGTACTGTTACTTCTTCTACAGTCAAAAATATGGGTGTTATATTAGACAGCAACTTGTCTTTTGAAAATCAAATTTCCCATGTTTCCCCCAGAAAAGCTAGTTCATGCATTCATGACCTCTAGACTGGACTATTGTAATGCACTGCTAGGTGGTTGTCCTGCATCTTCAATAAACAAGCTACATGTAGTCCAAAATGCAGCGGCTACAGTACTTACCAGGTCAAAAAAAATATGATCATATTACCGCAATCTTACAGTCTCTGCACTGGCTACCTATTAAGTTCCGTATCAGTTACAAAATATTATTACTTACCTACAAGGGCATTAATGGTTTAGCTCCTGCGTACCTAACTAGTCTTTTACCACGCTACAATCCATCACGCTCCCTAAGGTCAAAAAACTCTGGACTTTTGGTAGTACCTAGGATAGCAAAGTCCACTAAAGGAGGTAGAGCTTTTTCGCATTTGACTCCCAAACTCTGGAATAGCCTTCCTGATAATGTTCGGGGTTCAGACACACCCTTTCTGTTTAAATCTAGATTAAAGACACATCTTTTCAGCCAAGCATTCACATAATGTATCTCATAATCTTGTACTGCAGTTATATCTGATCAAATGCACATTACTACTCCTTAGCTTGGGTTGCACAAACCATTCTTGCTTGGTTGGAACAGCAGCTACGCTAATTATTCTCTATTTGTTTCTCTTTTTCTGTCCAAAAAATTGACATCCCGTGATTACCGAACACCTGAGAAGAGATGTTGCAAACCCCTCAGAGGACCTCAGATGACGCCAACCCTGAAACAACATAAACTACCAAATGTTGCTACAAGTTTGATTGCAACATATAATCATTGCTATTAATAGTGTTCAATTTCATATATATATATATATATATATATATATATATATATATATAATTTCTGTGATTATTGTCTTAATTAGGAGAACTGTATATCTTATTAGTTGAGAAAAAAAATCTACATATCTAAAGAAAAATACATATGCATAATTAGGTTTTTTTTTTTTTTTTTGCAATGCAGCAAAATCATCATCCTGTCATTCTAATTCATGCTCCAATCCTACATCCATGAACTTAAAGGAAGCTAATTCATAATTTTATTCAGTCCTTATTGATAGATGCCAAGAGCTTTTACCTGCTTCCATACAGTATATGCCAGAACAGATATTCATGCAATGAAGATAAATAACGTTGCACCTCTCAAAAAACAATGCACATTTGTACTGTACAGTATATATTAATGCACAGATAAATTAAAACTAAGCTGACATGAATCTGTAATAGGCATGATAAATTCTTTACAAGCCAGCGTGACTCTCTTGTTTCTATTGTTGTAGGTTTAGTTGTTTTCTCCATCCAATCGGTTTATAAACTACAGAATAAAGGAAAGGCAGAAAGCAGTCCTATTTTCTCTTTTCAAACAGAGGAATTAATTTGCTTATGAGGTTTTGCTTTGTAAATAGTTTGTCAAGGCAGTCAATGAGCCAGGAACTATTGATTCCGAATCTGTTTTGGGTTTTTGATCAACTAATAATGGCTTTATTTATCTTATCTGGTGTGTTGGTGTGTCCATTTCTCTCACAGTATGCACATGGCTCTTTGAGATGAGATGGAATTAGATCTTAACACATCCAACCCTCTAATTGTATATCTTGGTGGGGTTCCATTAGCCCAAATCAAAGGGGATGCTGACACACAGTTACACAATACCACGGCTAGCTGCATCTCACAAAAGACGACCAAAATTCGCCTGACTGTGCTTTCTACAGAGCATGCGAACCAACTCATTAAAAGATGAAGTCGACAGCATCCTCCCAAGCAATTTGGTATTATACAAGTGAAATTAATAGCGTAAAACAACCTACTGGAAGAAGCTGTCAGCTGGAGTCCTCAGAGCTCTGCTGTAAACACACGTGTTAAACCTTACAGCAACGTGCCTGTTTAGAAGAAATGCTAGCAACTCGTAGAGCACCACACCACAAAAATTTGAGAAAAAAAGGTTATGGTTTCTATTCAAAGAATTCTGAAAAAAAAGGATCACAGTTTCTACAAAACTGTTAAGCAGCATACAGTAACTGTTTTCAACATTTGAGCAGCAATTTCTGAAGGATCTTGTGACACTGAATGAATATTGTCAATGTTTATGAAAGAAGTCTCTTATGCTCGTCAATACAATACACAGTAAAACAGTACTATTATGCAATATTATTACTATTATATTATTTAAAAAAAAAACTGTTTTATATTTTAAAATACATTAAGAATTTATATTTAATTTCCTGTGACGCAAAGCTGAATTTTCAGCATCATTAATCCAGTGTTCAGTGTCACATGATCTTTCAGAAATCAGTCTAATATGCTGATTTGCTCACTGGTTCTTATTTTGTCAATTCTGAAATCAGTTTTTGCTGCTTCTTTTTTTATCATTATAGATGTCTGTCACTTTTAATAAATTTATTGCATCCTTGCTGAATAAAAATATTCATTTCTTTTCTTTTTTTTCAGCATATTAGAATGATTTCTGAATGATCATGTGACACCGAACACTAGAGTAATGATGCTGAAAATTCAGCGTTGCACCACAGGAATAAATAACATTTTAAAATGTATTCAAATAGAAAACATTTTTTTTTTTTTTAAATAATAGTCATAGTAATATTATTGCACAATATTAATGTTTTTACTGTATTAGCTAGCATAAGAGACTTATTTCAAAATCTTAATATATATATATATATTTCATTTTCTTAGCATGTTGCTATCTGGTTACTGGGATTTTCATAATGACATTGAAATTATGTTTGGTGTGGTTGTTCCTTACTGACCCAAATTCAAGGAGTTTAAATATGCCTCCCTTCAATGTAGATTGGATTTATGTCACTTATATGCCAGTTTTAGCATCTTCTTGGCAAAATAAAATAAAATAAACATCATAACCAAAAAAAATAACATAAAATAAAATAAAATCACTTCAACAAATGCACAATTTAAGGAATAATTTATACAGCTCAAACGATTCAAGACAAGTTATGTTGTAAAGTAAAATTTTTAGGATTAGAAGTTCAAATGTTAAGCACAGCCAGAAAAACAGCAAGCAATACATTGAGCAAACCTCATATCTGTATAGACGCAGTGCTTTGTTCGGCCCAGTTTAAAGCAAACAAGTGCTTCTGTAGATACAGGCCTCTGTCTTGAGATTGCAGGTGCACATACAGCTGCCAGACCTTTGGGATGAGTTTTATTTTTTTGTCCTCTTCTCAGCTGTCACTCAAGATGATGGTCAGCTGCGGCTGGAGATGCACAGAGGCTGCTGTCATCCACCATCACCATCACCCTCTTTAACGATGGAGGTGTGTGCATCTGACACTCACTGGGGAGAGCGTGCAGCCTGGATTCAGTGAAATGCTATACAGAAACTTTGGGGCAGTAATGAGGAGATTTGACATAACTGTAATATTAACCAATGTGCAGCACTGTTTCTGGATTGGGACACGGTAAAGCAGTGAAAGAGGTGTGGGCCGGCAGCCTGCGGGGTTTTACTGTAACAACAAGAGCACAATCAGTATCCTGACATGAACTCAAGGCATTGTGGAGCCATATGACAGGGACATGTCTGTCACACCTAATGGAGCAAATACCAGAAATATCCACCCCACTTTATTCACCAAGGTAGAATTGCACCAGCCGTCCATAAATGGGGTCATAAAGTTCATACTTATAACTGTTAGTTTGTAACAAATTGTACTTAAAGGAACAGTTCACCCAAAAATGAAAATCTGCTGAAATAAGTTGAAATGACAATTTGCTGAGATTGCTGAGAATAGATTTGGAGAAATGTAGCATTACATCAACTGCTCACCGCTGGATCCTCTGCAGTGAATGGGTGCAATGAATGCTACATTTCTCAAAACATGACATATGTATGAGCAACTTGCTAAAAACCACTCATCTTAGAAACCTCATAGCAATGTTCTGACAACCTACAGCATCACCAGTGTTATTGTTAACAAAAACTAAAACTAAAAATCATTTTTGTTTACTGAAATAAAAATAAATTACATATATTATATGAAAAACTTCAAATTTAAATAAAAATTAGAAAACTAACCCGGCAAGTAACTGAAACTAAATAAATAATATATATAGAGAATAAATTGAAGTTGAAGTAATAAAACTAAAACTAAAATACAAATAAATAGAAAATAAAGCTAAACAGAAATACTTAAAAAACAAAACTAAAACTTAAAATAAATTTATAATGAAAACTGAAAATATAACAATAAAAAGTAATAAAAAAATGTATAAATACGATAATAGTGTGTAAATTATACTAAAACAACATTGCCTATCACAGAAGCAGCGGGTTTTGCACATAATCATCTCTCACATTTTCCATTCTAGTTCACTTTTTTAACTTTAACTACAAAGAGCCTATATTGGCATTGTGGGAAATATATGAAGCGACGGGGCTCTCTGGGATTATATAGAAAAAGGTAAGAACAATTCCTATACTTTGTCTTTATGTACCTACAGTTTTACACAGTTCCTTCCCTAAAACAATCAATTTAACTGTATCTATTCACCGTGGCTGATAAGCAGCCATCAATCACAATGAACATCCTTTGATGCTGGCATAAATGAAATATCACACTAATTGAATCATGCGGTTATGACATGCTAGTTTGTTTTCCTTCACACGTCTGCAGGAACAGACTTCAACAACAAAAGTACACGACAATGTCACATTTACACTTCACAGCACATTTCTTCTGTTTATCACGTGTTTGTATGATCTTTCGACGTCTTTAAATGAAACAATTAAGTAATTGTGCATAAGGTCAAACGCTACACCCACGCCGGAGCGAAATTGAATTTCAAGGGTGTTTTCTTTCATTTCCGTTCCCATCCTCGGCCTTTAAGACACAAGAGTATCTGTTCTTCTCCCATGTAAAAAAAGAACCCTTTATCAAAGCATTAAGATATGATTAGAGTGACATTTTCTTAAGAAAAGCAAAAGAGTGTGAGAGGGAGAGAGACGGAGTAGAAGAGCACAAGCGTGAGACAGACGGCATCGTGAAAGGAAAGGAGAACTCCATACTGCAGATCATATCGCTCGCTAGCATACATACTGATCTTTGAAGCAGCTTATTACAGAGTACACTAAGAAGACAAGTGGGTCGGTGTACAGATCAGAGGAGAGCGCGTGAATGCACCTGCTAGAGTTTGCTATCGTTGGGATGGTGTCAGTCAGCGTTGAGGCCTGCCAGCCGAGCGGCTTCCCTCGCTGTTTTAATATCAGACAGGTCTTGTCTTTCAACATCCGGAGGGACTAGTTTAAATTCATAGAAGAAGATTTTGCGATTACGATCGTGCAAACTAGAGAGGGAATCTGTGACATTGATGGTATATAAGTGAACATGAATTTGAAGCGCATTCTTTCCAGACAGTTTGAGGAGAGCAGGTGCTACAGATGTATGAGCCTTATTGCACAATGAAGAAAGAAAAGTTTGTTCATCAGAGTTACAGACTGAAGCCTTGCTGATGGACTCAAATCATGCATGTAAACCCAATCCAGAGTAAAATGACATTTTCATACTTTTCTATTTAGTCCTGATGTTCTGCTATAATATGAAAGCAAGCAACTGTATTATCAACAGACCTTCAGTTTGATAATATATTGGCCAATATGCTGATTGATTCTGCACAAAAATGTAGTAGCTTCTTTGTTTCTTTGCAACTGAAGACAGAAAGACATGAACATCTTGGTGTGTAAATTATCAGGAAATTTTAATTCTGGAGTGAACTAATCCTTTAACCAACCTAGACTACCATGGGAATCCATTTCCAACACTTTAGCTACCAGTTTTCCACTTTTTCATTCTCTCTGCTCACCATCTCATTCTTCCTTTCCTTCCCAAGCACTCTTTGGAATAACAGATGCAGATTCTGGGCACTGATGTGGGACAGTGAAGTCACACTCTTCCTGGAGCGTGTTCCCGCCAAGCGTGGCGTCAATCCGCACGTCTCCTGCTGAGTTGAGACATCTGACCTCTGCTTAATTAAAAGACCACACTATCTACAGCTCTGCACAAGAATCAGGGAGTTTGAGAATAATTCTTACTAATCGCTAATTAAGATTTGGCAGAACAACAAAAAGACACTTATGAAAGAGTCTGTTTTCAGAGATGGAGAAAAGGGACTCAGGTAATGTTGAACAAAAGTTTGTTATGGCAGCCACAGAAGTGAAGACTTCCTGTCTAAGAACTTACTGTATTTATGTAAACTACAGTTCAAAAGTTTCTTAAGCTCACCAAGACTGCAATTATTTGATCAGAAATACAGTAAAAATAGTAATATTGTGAAATGTTATTAAATTCTATTTTAATATATTTTGAAATGTAATTTATTCCAGTAATGCAAAGCTAAAATCATAATTACTCCATTCTTCAGTATCACATAATCAGAAAACATTCCAATATACTGATTTGCTGCTAAAGAAACATTTTTTTTTTTTTTTTTGGAAACAGTGATACATTCTTTCAGGATGAATAGAAAATTCAAAATAAATTTAAGATTTCTTAAAATATAAATATTTTGTAACATTACAAATGTCTTTACTGTCACTTTTGATCAATTTAATGGTTCCTTGCTGAATAAAAATATTAATTTATAATAATAATAATAAAAAAAACTTACTTAACCCAAACCTTTAATTAGAAATTAGAATTAGAAATGCAAATGCCATACAAATAAATCTCCTCAGAAGAAATGCACAAAAAAATTAACTTGCAATGATTTCAATATTTTGTAATTAACATGTAACTAAGCTAATTATGTATTGAAACATAACATCCACACACACAAATATTGGGTAGAGCAGTCTTTGTAGCTTTCAGTTTCCACTCTTCAGTGTTTGTTTAAACAGTTTAAAAAATTTTATATGCATTTCTGCTACTGTATAAAATAATTACAAATATTTTTATAAACATCTGTTTGATTTTTTCACTCAGATATTTTCCACTAAATATAGAAATGTTGTGCAACTGAAATAAGTTGAAGCTGAGGTACTAAAATGTCTAAAACTGAAATACAAATTAATTATAGTGATTGGCAAATAAATAATATCTAAAATAATAATAGTAAAAATCGTCACTGGGGCAGTAACCTCAAAAATAAACTATATCTTTCCCTAAAAGGAGCAAAGTAGTAGTACCATTAAGGGTTTAAATAAGGTACAAAGGTGTCCTTTTGAAGGTACAATTTTGGCTTATTTTTCTGAAAGCATATATGACTTACTGTACATGTGCTCTTCATTTAAGAACAAATGATTATTTGATTGAGATGATTATTATTGTCTAACTGTAAATAACTGTATAAACAGCACCATAACTCTAAGAGTAACTAATCTGTGTTTGGACATTCCCACAGGTCTGCTAGCATCCCTGCGGTTGGAGCCGTTTTCTTACACCATCTTGTGCTGGCTGCCTCAGCGCCATTGGCTGTCATTGAGTGCCGACGCTTGTTAAGAGGATATCATTATCATGTGCTTGTCACAGTAAGCTGCAGATTTGGTTAAATATAGCAATGATGCTTTGTTTCCGTCGCTTTTATTTGGGTGGAATAAAGCTGATCCCTCCCATGACCGTCTCGCTCAAAGCACAGCCAATATCAACGCTGGGCTGAAGAGTGATTGAGAAGGGTCTTACACGTTTCAAAGCATGCTGGGAAACAGGGAGCAGGCGTTAACCCAAAGTATTAGAGCTTACTAGACATGTCTGCATGCTTTTTGGCACTTCATAGAGAAACCTCTGATTTTGAGGTCTTTGCTTTGGCTGTACTGTAGTATTTTTGGTAAAGCTGATAGTGGGAGGCATATGAATGCTTTTGAAATTATTAAAGGAAGATTTCACCCAAAAATGAGATATTTCACCATTATTTACTCACTTTCATGACTTTCACCCGTATGACTTTCCTTCTTCCATGGAGCACAAAATGCAATGCAAAATTAATTACTGTAAATAATTGTCTATTTTTCAGTGAGTATATTAAAAGATATCATCTAACCTGGTAGCAATTTTATTGCTATCAAAACAATGGCACACAAAACCATACGCTCGTAACACATTTATCAGCTTGAAGATGGAGCGATAAAGGAGAGATTAATTTAGTGTGCATCCTCACAATCATTATCATCTCCTCTGGCGCTGTAGTTTTCCTCAGAGAGCTTGTAAGTATCTGCAGGATCTCCAGCACAGCACCTTTACATATTTATTTAGCTGTCATGTGAATCTGTGCAGATCATCAGGACTGATAGTCAGAGCAGGGAGGCAGTAATTGTTCTCTCTGATAACGGCTGGCTGCCATGATGCCCGTGAGTTCATGCAGTACAGGGCTTATAGGGAATAGAGATAGTAAACATTTCAGATCATTGTGACAGTGAAATTAAGTTTTCAGTATCATATAAGATATAACATACAGTGGGGTCTAAATGTAGTTCACATTCTTTGTTTTCCCATTTAAAGCAATAGTCCACCCAAAAATGTAATTTTGCTCACCTTCAGGCCATCCAAGATGTAGATGAGTTTTTTTTTTTTTTTTTCATCAGAAAAGATTTGGAGAAATTTAGCATTACATCACTTGCTCACCAGTGGATCATCTGCAGTGAATGGGTGCCGTCAGAACAAGAGTCCAAACAGCTGATAAAAAGATCATAATAATCCACAAGTGATCCACATGACTCCAGTCCATCGATTAATTAATGTATTGTGCATTGAAAAGCTACAGGTTTGTAATAAACAAAACCATCATTAAGGTGTTTTAACTTTAAACCGTCGCTTCTAGCCAAAATATTCATTATCCATTGCACTTCCTCTAGTGAAAAAGTCCATCCCCTGTTTTCCTCACATCAAAATCTACCAACATAATTGTTTAGAACTATTTCAGACTGTTTTTGCTTATAAACTGTGCTTGATCGGTGCACATTTCTCTCCTGATTCAGACGGAGTGACTTTTTCAATGGTGAAAATAATATTATGGATAGAGGACTCATATTTTAGCCAGAAACAACGGTTTGAAATTAAAAACGTTTGGATTTGTTAGTTACAAACATGCTGCTTTTCGCTTTACAAGACATTAATTGATGAACTGTGAGTCATGTGGATTACTTGTGGAATACTGTTTAGACTCTCATTCTGACGGCACCCATTCACTGCAGAGGATGCATTAGTGAGCAAGTAATTTAATGCTAAATTTCTCCAAATCTTTTTCAAAGAAGAAAAAACTCATCTACATATTGGATGGCCTAAGGATGACTACGTTTACAGCTAATTTTAATATTAGAGTGAACTATTCCTTTAAACCTGGAAGTAGAAAGTAGAGAGACTTCATGTAAAACAAAGAAACACTATAAGGTAAAATGAAGAAGACATTTTCAAGACTTCTAGGTCACTAATGAAATGTAAGCAAATTAGTGTCACTGACCATGTGAACAAAAGCTCAGATTGTGTTGCTTCCACTGAAGCACAACATGACTGCATAAGTTAACTGAAAAGCTGGTTTATTTAGATTTTTGTATTTATTTATTTTTTGAAAAACATCCTACATTTTTACTATCTAAAAAAAGAAGAAAAAAAACTCATTCTGTATGATTTATAAGCTTTTGTAGCTATTTGGTGTATATTCAGGTTTAAGTCCCCACCAGTATAGAAAAACATGAACATACACACATCTATATTTACATCTACATATACAGTACATATTCACACAAATACCTGACTCAGTATAAAATGAAAATGCAGATTTCTTTGTCAAATTGGATGCATGAGAACTCTGCTTCCCAGCATATATGAGCTCTTCCAGCTTTTATCATTTTTCTTGAACTCTGTGACATTTGGGGAAGAGCTGGCCCAGGTCATGTTTTACCTCCTGTGAAAGGAGAATATTAACATCACGAAGAACTTGAGACATGGAAAATGTCCTTTTTGATTCCCGGCCGATAAGAGCAAATATCAGCCTTTCTGTTCTAAACAGGATGTTATTGCACTGCTCTCTGATTTCACAAGACCACTGACCCACAGTCCTCTTCTACTTTTATAACATTGCCATTTAAAGTATTTTAGAAATACATCTCTGCGTGAGGATGTCACAAGGGTCCTGCAAATATCTGTCTTTGTGGATAAAATGTACAGATCACGGTTGAGGCAAAACTGCACAATTCAAATTACTTGCACACACACACACACACACACACACACACACACAGAGAGAGAGAGAGAGAGAGAGAGAGAGAGAGAGAGCTCATTCAGTTGCTCAATGATGCCATCTAGCTGTTCAGCATCCAGACACAAATAGAGATGCTCATTTCACCAGAGAGACAATAATAGAAATAAATGTGTGTATTGCTGTGATCACTATTTGTATTCACTGTGCCTTTTGTTCTTGGATTTCTCCAACTTCAATTATAAGAATAGCATTAAAATATCAATTAATGCCTTCAGTGGTAAGTAGATTTATTCATTCGAAATAAACATCAGATTGCTGCAGTAAATGATTTCTGGAACGTAATGTAGCTGGGGACGCAGGAGGCAGTTTGTGTGCGATTATCGGCTGAAACGTGTTTGCAAATCTTTTAATTACCCCAACGAGCAGCGGATTCAGAAGGTTCACAGGACGTACTGTAACTGGTGGAATCCAAAAGCATGTGTTTTATGATTTACATTCACCCCACATTCTTTAAAAACATTTCAGGACAAAATATTTGAGAAAAACCCTTGGTCACTAAACAAACAAGCAACAAATTCGAGCAAAAACATCTAAATACTGATTTCCTGAGAAGAAACATAATACGAATTCACAGTTATTAGCCAAGCAATTTACAATTACAAGGAACTTAGCTTGGTGGTTTGCACCTGTAAACATGTCATTTCAAGTGTTCATAATATTATAGTCTCTACATGCAATATGCTTGCAGGGTGTGAATAAAAGAGTAAAAATAGTAGATAGATTATGTTAGTAATCAAATCAATTAAAGGAAACACAATGAATGCAATAAATTTAATGCACTACACAACATATGCATTCAAGAACATTCATTTCAGAATGAAATGTAATTCACTGCCCTGTAATTTTATTTTTATTTTTTAAATATTCAATATTTAAGCCAGGTGTGTAACCATGAAAAATTGAAGCATGCCATACAAAATTGCAATGCATATCCAAGAGATATAAATTTAAAATCCTGAAATGGGTCCTAAAATGTACCGTGTGTATATTTTTGTGTATATTATTATTAATACAGCATTAAGCTAAATATGCTGCATAAACTGTAAAGCAGTGGTTCTCAACTGCTGGGTCATAATTTCTAGGTCTGTTCTGGAAAACAAATGCTAAAATGCAAATAATAAAATGCAGTCAATATGTTATTTAGTTTGAAATGCCCATAATATTTCCCATAATATTTGACATTGTTGATGGCAATGGCTGTGCATCCAATAAAAATTTAACTGTATTTTGCAGCAATTTTATCTGTCACTGTAGAAGCTGGATGAATAGGTCGTGTGGCATCTCCTAATTCTCAAAAACCATATACCAAAACCACACACACACATACACACACACACACACACACACACACACACACACACACACATATATATATATAAATACATTGCCCACACTACATAAAAAACGGGTTTAATTGCAACCATGATATGTTTTGTGTGGTGAATCACAGAATGTTGAAATGAGAAAACATTGAAATTCAAAAGAAATGTAGACAGAAAATCATTAATTTTTCTATTTAACCCATGCTATGTTATTAATTGTGCATTTTTTTTTTGCAGCCTATGCAGTTCATAAAAATTGCACCTTTGTTCATAATTATGAAAATATTTTGGTCCTGAAGCAAAACCAGTTGAAAACCACTGCTTTAAAAGTCAATATATTTCATTATAAAGATCCCCATAGCTTGGTTCTCAATCATAAAACAAAACTCAGCACAATAACACACCCTAAGAGAAACACAGGTCTGCTGGAGTCCTTCTTGTGCATACAGTCAGCTTCTGAAAAGCTTCAGCAGAGAGATACTGTTAAAGAGCATGTAATACTTTCTTGATTTAAATGCAGTTTTTAATTGGATAGAGCCCCATTATTTTTCAATACAGAAAGGGCAGCGAGGCACGCAAAGCTCTTGAATATTTCTGCAAATCGTGTTCGACAGCATAATGATTAAGCATGGCACTAAATTTGCCTCACAAAATGAAAAGCAAACTTCATGCAAGGCGTAATTTAATTGTTCCCCTTCACATTTTCCGCCTCCCATTGTTGGAAGCTTTACGTTCACTGAGTCTCTGCAGTGCTTGACATGCCATTTTGTGACACATTCAAATCCTGTGACATTCGAGACACTTTAGATGCTTCAATCTATCAAGGCAGAGATATACATGCTGTGTTGTTGTGATTTACTCTACAAACCCAGAAATCAAGATTTAATGAAAATACTATTGTTGTTAGATTCAACAATGTTTTCCTCTGCAAATAAAGACCTACTCGTTGAAGCTTCTTTTTCACTAGTTCATGTATTAACAACATGGGAAAATGGCTCATATCTAAAATAGCAATTGTATACCATTAAAAATCAGATATGAAATAGTCTTTAGTGGAAATACGTATGGTTATGATTGAGCCTTTCTCTCTCAATCCTCTGTAATACAGATAAATGTTGCCATCTGCTGGCATTCATGCATGTATTCCCACTGGTAAGGAGTATTCTAAACACATTTAAAGTGAACATGAAATCAAAATCCACTCTGTTTCATTTCTTAATGCATATTCCTGGTTTAATCGTGAATGAATCATAAAAATGCCTCCCCAACTTGCTCCAACTTCCTTTTCAGCTTTTTTTAGGATTTATTTTTCAACCAACCAACTGGTATTCCTCTATATAATATACCAATTTCTTAGAATTCAATCAATTCCTCATACATAAGCTCCACCCTGATTTTTTTCTTATTTTGTTTTCACAAACATTATGAAAGTAAAATGGTTTTGAAGCAGCGTTTCACTGTACTCAGTTTAACTTTACCTCAGTTTGTAAAAACAAAGGGAAATATGTACAAGAATACAGTACTGGAGTACTAGAGGGTTTAAAAGCAGAAATTTATTTTTTGTTGTTGTTTATTCATATTTTTATTATTCCATAAAAGTGCTATTTGATCAGTATTGTTCAGGTTTAAAGTTCAGATTTACTGTATTTACAGAGTTTACTGCATACTACTTTTAATTACAACTACTGGTAATACTACTGCATTTATTCATAGTGATTAATTTAGATCATTATATGTTACTATTTCCAGCAATATAAATATATGAAATTAGTAAGAGTAGTATGACACTGGCAAAAACAAGCAAACAAAAAAAGTTGTGGTTGCCAGATCTTTAACGTAAAAAACACAGTAGTAAAATTTTAGGCTTTTCAACATACTGCAGTAAATATTTTGAAGATGCGCACGTCATGCACTAAGGTTATTCATATATATATATATATATATATATATATATATATATATATATATATATCTATATATATATACTGAAACCCTAAAAAAAATCCAGTTTTTAAATTATAAAAAATAATTTTACTTGAAATAAAAAAAACTTTTATTTCTCGTTTTAATTTTAAAAATTAATTTAATCAATTAAGCAATATGTTACATAAAAACCTAATGCACAAAACTGATAAGAAAAAAAAGAAATCAAACTTTTAGTGTCAGAGATATTTCTGGGAGTGTCAGTTTTACAGTTTTTTTTTTCATATAAGATGACAAATTACAGTATTTTACATTAAAAGCCCTGTTAGATTTTTTTAGCTTTTAGTGAACTTACGCGGTTTTTATTGCAGCATTTTTACAATGTTTTACCATTAAATTGACGATAATTTTTTTTTACAGTGCATGCTACAGTCATAATATGAAAGATACTTTCTAAACGGCAGAGGCGTCAGACGCGTCTGGCAGCCGATGATCACGTTATACGAACGCAACTGCTTCGATAAACAAACAACACTTTCTGAACTCTTCCAGACTTGATGAGCGAAAGTAAATTCTTATCCCTGTCTGCAGAGGCGCAGTGTAGATGCCCTAGCTTTCTTAATATTTCATACTCTGATTACACTTCAAATCACCCTGTAAATCCTCTTAAGGCATGCAGAATTGTTCAGCGTGTGAGGGAGAAAATGAGTGAGAGAAAAAATAAAGATAAAGAGAGAGACAGAGAGAGGTTAGGTACTTATAAACCCTAAAGGCTTGCTTATCTTTCCAGCACATGCATCTTTGTGTCTCTCGTGCATGTCAGTTTTCTATTTTTTAACACAGCAAAGACAAAGTAAGCTGCACAAGATGCTGTGACAGTGAAAAGACTTTCCCTGAACCGGCTGATGGAATTCACAGCTCTGAGAATACTCCTTTGCTACAACAAAAAGACCCAATGGAAACCAACAACAACAAAATAAATCATTATAGTCATTATTTATACACTCCGTCAAATCACTGCAAGTAAGAACAATACTGCCAATGCAAATGAACCAATAAGCACAACAACAGCACAACTTTTTGGTGCAGCTAACTTAAAGACACATGACATGACACGAGAGCTTGAAGAACTTGCCCCTGATCGAGCACAAGAAAAGAGCAAAGGATGTTGCATCATTTGAATATTGATTCTGATTGGTAGGTTTGGTAAAATAGTCTTTGCCATCATCCTCTAAAATTTGTGAAGTGCAAGTCTGTTCACAAGTGATATTTGCCTTCATTTGCTTTGATTTGTCTTTGTTTTCGTCTCAAATCTTATTCACGCATGCTCATCACTGAACTGATATCTCATTTAGAAAGTACATTAACATTTGGGAAAGAAAACAAAACAAAAAACTGAAGGACAGTTGTTATGTGAAGAAAAAAAAGATTACGACATGAAAGAATGAATAAGAGTAGGCTAGTAGTTAATGCAATGCAAAGACTAATCAAAACAGAACTAATTTAAGACTTTACCCAGATAAAATACGAAATTGCTATTAAATGTATACACTACAGAAATAAAATATGGAATACTACCATTGTAAAATCTTTGTTCTCATATGTTTATGTACCTGGTACCTCTACAGTGCTGCAGAGGTCAGTGTCACAGCACTGGGGATTCAAGATGGCTTTGTTTTGTCCAAAATGTATGCTGTCAGTAACACACAGCATCGTCTTACTGCTACCTACAAAGACAATTAAAAAAACTTGTGATATTTTTCATAAGCATGTAATGCTTACTGTTGTATATGGTGACAGAGCCACACTTAAGAGGATATTTTGTTCGATTTTGTTTGCATTGTTCAGATGAATTGTATTTGTAGTTGCACTGGTAAACATCTCAGTGCAAGCACTGAAAGATGAAGACAATATCATATAAAATGCATTTGTTTAATGCATCAGTTTTTAAATGTAATTACATTTAAATTCAATTAAATAACAAAATATACTAATAAATTTCATAAGTTTTGTTAATAAATATAGAATAATTATAACATAATTATGCTGAAATCTAAGGCAGATCTAAACAATTTTTATTCAATATTTTTGCAATTCAAATTAGACACATTTGGAATAAGAGCAAGAAAAAAAAGAATATTCAAATGGATTTAGGTCAGTATCTGGAAGCGGTCATGTCAGGTTGTAATGACAATATTACATGAGTCCACTTAAGAAGAAAGATTACTCTAAATAAGCATCTCTAGTTTTATTGCTGCTTTTGAACTTTTATGCACATTCAAATTTTGACTGATATCCCAATTTGTAAGCTTTGAGTCAAGGTGTTGCATAATGATCTAAGCATATTGAAGCTAATTTGCCTTTCAAAATAGCTGAAAATAAGATGTCTGATCAAGTACTTTATTGTTCCTAGATGCATAGCACATTGCAGATCATGTCAAAGACACTGTACCATAAACATGTTCACTGATGATCAATCATATTTCGCATAATGTAGCATTTCTCTTAAAATGATTGAGAGATGATATCTTCAATACAGCATGCAAATATCAAGATATCTGCTGCTACTGTCGGGGAAGAAGTTTCATTTGGGATTCATGTTCCTCACACTGAATGTCTCTGAATCCCGCAAGCAGCTATACTACATTTCAGATCGTTGTAGATGTTTCATGTAGTCCACAACTTTCTCTGTCACGTTTATAGGCTTATACCACAAGAACTCAAACAAAAATGGGTAAATGGTGCCATCTCGAGGGCGGAAAATGTAACCACACAAAAAACAAAACAAACAAAAAAACAACGGAGAACTTGTGCACAATAAAGAAAACACAAAATATTACAGGATTTATAGTTCGTTTTTCTTGGATAAAAGTCTTGCTAGGAACCGTTTATTAATCGGAGGATTAACAGATTGAGTTAATAAAATATTTCATTTAAAATCAATAATTGATTTCGATCAAGCACTTGATGTCGGCCGAATGTACAGCAGGCTAAATTGCCCTTCCTATATTAGACATCCTTCAAATACTTTTTTATGCCATTTAAAAAGGTTACCATGATACTAGCTTACTATGCATCTGATCTTTGTTGTTCGTTCAAATGAAAAATCAAGGTCATGATCATCATATCAGATTTAATACACGAGACTATTATAATAAAATAATATATTTTTTTTAAAAAAAGTAAAAGAAAACTCTTTATAAAGAGTAAAGACTCAAAAATCTTTTTTTTTTTTTTTTAACTAACCATCCGTACGAACCGATTGCCTCAGATGAATCATGTTCATCATTTCGTTCACTTGTTTGAAACAGGTCGCCCAAGTTTCGCAGTTGTGTTTAATCACGTTTAAAGATATCCTGACACTTTTTGTTAAACACAACGTGTATGCTAAAGAGAATACGATGATATAAAAGGCATAAAAGTTTGTAGAGTCCTATATTTAGGACCTGGTGGCTTCTGGGAACACTCTGAGTGATGAATTGATTTGAACCTGTTCACTGAACCGAGTTCAGATAAATCATGCTCATCATGTCAGAAACAGGCTAAACGGATAGGTCGGTTGGGCGGGTTTCGCAATGAAATGGGTGAGAGGTTTTAAAAAAAAGCACTTCTAACCCAACACTGACAGACAGTGATTCACGTTTCTAGAGTTGCATGTTTATTGAAGAAAACAAATTCATCTGTAGAGCATAATTTGGACTCTTTTTAATCATCGTTTAAACGTGCATTAGTAAGCTAGTAAAAAGAAAATATGACAACTCAAAGCCGGATTTTAATTAAAGGAGGGAAGGTGGTAAATGAGGATTTCTCGGAGATGGCAGACGTGTTTATTGAAGATGGCGTTATCAGTGCAGTTGGCTCAGATCTGCAGGTAGCAGCTGGCACACGGGTCATCGATGCCACAGACAGACTCGTGCTGCCCGGTGGAATAGACACTCACACACACATGGAGCTGTCATTCATGGGCACCACAGCTGTGGATGACTTTCATACTGGTACCAAGGTAAATACAATTGATGAAAATCGTTTTGTGCATCCATTATTGTTCCTAAACTCATTTTAAATAATCATTTTAATTTTTGAAATGAAATAAAAACATTGAAATTACACATAATGTCTGGAGCCCCTATTGATGGCATTAGTCTCATGATTCTAATGATGTCTGGTTTGTTAGTAGCTCATTTGAGGTAATCCATTATTAAATATTGTATATTAAAACTTTGTTCTACTCATTTTTCCTTCCTTCTAGTTTCCCCTCTTTACTGTGACGAATTTACTGTATTCTTGCACATGGAGCAATTCAAATAAGCTCAGTGTGCTTGTAACAGAACATTATGGCTTATACATTTATTTTCACCTACTGCATACTGGCATCGTCACTTAAATGTCTTACAGGACAGAACAGTCACTTGAATGCCATTGGATGCATGAACTATGAACTTAGAACCTAACAAAATATAAAAGAAAAAATAGTTTTAACTTTATCATATTTTATACATCAGGCTTTTATGGCCCATATAAGGATTTAGTGAAAATAAGAGAAACATCAATATTACACAGAGGATGAAACTGAGCAAAAATATATGCATTTTGGTACAGATATTGTTATATATATGGCCAAAAAGTAAGATGATATATTGATAGCTTTTAATGTGAATCAGTGATCTCTATAACAGTATGTATATAAATGCATATAAATATCACTCGATAATATGTCTTAGTAAGCTGATGTTTAATGCTTAGTTTTATGATTAAAGCTCTGTAGTTTTATTATATAAAACTAATTTTGAGAGGCAAAACATATAATGTAATGCAATACAATGGTGATTGATAAAACAAACGATGTATGGATAATTAAGTAAACCTGAGTTGCTTCAGATGTGACTAGAGAGTTAATTTGTAACAATGTAAGTGTTGATGTTCCGTTGCTTTACTTTGCTAATACCATGTGTCCACAGGCCGCAGTCGCAGGAGGCACGACTATGATCCTGGACTTTGTCATCCCACAGAAGGGGTGTTCACTTTTAGAAGCCTATGAGCGGTGGAGAACAACGGCTGACCCCAAAGTCTGCTGCGATTACTCCCTTCATATGGCAGTAACCTGGTGGGATGACACTGTATGGCTGCTACCATATATTTCAAAATAAATACATTATATTTTAATTATGAACATTGCACTAAAGGTCATTTTTTAAATATGAATTTACAAACTGTTTCATTCTACTTAAGTGTGGTCCTCCCTCATGGTGGGATTACATGGGATTTTCCTCTGACTATAAATGTGATCATTAATATCATTAACATATAAATCTGGGACTTTCTCTAGGTCAAGAAGGAAATGGAGACTCTTGTTCATGAAAAAGGTGTCAACTCTTTTAAGATGTTCATGGCATACAAAGACGTCTTCATGCTGCGTGACCATGAGCTCTTTGCGGTATTTGCCCAGTGTAAAGAGACTGGAGCAATAGCTCAAGTCCATGCAGAGAATGGAGACCTTATTGCAGAGGTGAGAAGTATTCTGAGTTTATATTTATGACATAAAATTACAATTCTGCTTCTTGTTTGCAGCCATTCAAATTCAAGAATCTACCATGGAACTATGTTCTAAATGACACACAACCTTAAAAGGTACCCTAAAACACTAAACTTGATGCCAGATATGAGGGGAGAACCACTGTTTTCTCCAAATAAGATTTTGGTGAAAAGTTTTTAAAATAACCTTCTTTTTTTCCACTCTAAATATATATACATTTGTTTTTGGAATTGAATGGTTCCATGGATGTTAGAGGTTTTTCATGGAACCACAGATACCAAAAAAATAAATAAATAAATAAATAAAAAAACTTTCATTTTAAGAGTGTTGGATCTGTTTAGAAACTCTCTTTGTCTGTTAAGAGATCCCCCCCAACCAAAGCTCTCTGCTCTTTCGCCCCTGAGTTAAACTTCACCATGATTTAAGAAGAGTACACCAGTGTGCAGGTGTTTCTTGTAAATCATTCTTTAAATGCCAAGTTGATCAAGCCCTAAACAAACAGGCCATGTTACACAAGAACTGGCCTGTGCTTTTAAACTGCACACATTTTTTACAAATTATATCTGGTCAAAAGGTCAAGGGCATATTGTGCTGAGAACTGTTAGAAATGTAATGTTTAATGTGATTTTATTTTTTAACGAACAATAACCAGCTATTTTTATCTCGTAAATACTGACCACATTTATTTTTAGACAGTCTATTGCCCAACATGTGGCAAAAAGCAGTAGAAAGAACCAGATGTGTCATGTAAGTCTTAGAAAGGTCAGAGTTAATGGAGCAGTTTATGATATGCCACTAAAAGTACATATTTAGGCAATTTATACTGAATGTTAACATTAACTGAAATACATTTTGAAATCCTGGCATTCTTAGAACAAATCACATGACAATTACAAACATGTGAAATATGATTCCAGTGGAGGGCAGCACATGTATAAATGAGTTAATGAAGCTGTGTGTTGGCTGGCTATGTTTTTCACTAGTTTCAGAACGACTATGGTATAAATCATGTACAGGGAGACGAGGTGTAACAAATCGGTCAGTTAGAGCCTCAGGTAGGATAGAAGGAGTCAAGACCAGACTTGACAAAGACTAAAACACATATCTTAAACAACAACTCTAAAGAGAGACCGCAGGTTCAGGTTCTTGACCAGTAGTTTCTCAAAAGAAACTAAAAGATCCAAAACCAAAAGTGCAAAGGAATGCTTTTCCCTCTCTCTTTCTCTTAAATGAAAATAAACCTTAAATTAAATTCTTAAAGACACAGACCATAGTCTCTCAGTAGCCACACCCATACTTTCAGCATTTTTTGACATAGTCTATCCTTCCTCTTTCCCCTTCTTTAGAAACTCAAGTTTTTTTTATTCAAAGACTCTTAGTAAACTGTAACTTCTGCCTTCACTAATTTTCTAAAAGATAACTTATTAAATTGGTATTTACATTCAAAACAGCATCAGAAGAGGGTGACAGAGAGAGAGAGAGAGAGAGAGAGAGACAGAGAAGCCCAAAATCTAAAGCCAAAATCCTACTGACTTAGGGTAAAAAAGGTAACATTTTTCCTTGGTGTTTCACAAATCGCAAAAACAACTTTAAGTGCTGTATTATGCACGTCAGGCCAGTAGTTGGGAATGTCACTTTGTAAAGAAACATGTAATAGGCCTGGGCATGACATAACTGTTTTCACAATTTTCAGTGTTTTTAATTTACAAAGAGACAACAATGGTATTGTTTTCAAAATCATGTGCACTTTTAAACCCATTTAAAAAAAAATGCATTTTCAGGCTCCCAAAATACCCATAAATGTTCCGTTTTTAGTTTGAAATGGTGTCATGTAAACGTCCCCTTATATTGAATGGCATGGTGGTGAGATCTCTTGGAGTGTTCCAGTAAGCAACAACCGAGTCACAACTCACAACCTTAGCAACCGCATAAAACACCATAGTGACCAACCACATATGAATGCACTTAAAAGGACTCAAAACATCTGGCAACCACTTACAACACCTTAACCACTTACTAAAACATTCAGAACACCTTAGCAACCAGCTACGACACCATAGCAACCACATAAAAATGTACTTAAAACACCCACAGCATCTTAGCAACCACTTAAAACATTCCAGTTACCACATATGAATGCACTAAAACTTAGAATACCTGGGAACCACTAAGACACCTTAACATCTATGTAAGGTGACACTAAAGACATTCAGAACATCTTAGCAACCACATAGCAATGCCTTGGCAACCACCTATGACACTAAAGCAAGATAACATAAGAATGCATTAAAACACTCAGAACACCTTAGTAACCACATAGCAATGCCCTGGCATTGTGGCAGTGAGTTTTGCAAGGCAAGCATCACTCCTGTTTTCTTCAGAAAATGTAAAAATATTTTCTGCTTTGCAAGCACTGCTATTTCCTTCAGAAATGCTAAATATTGTTCAAAATCTTTAGATTATAGTTGCTAAATCTGAAGAATTTTATGCTGATGAAGCATGCTGAGATACAGTTGATGGCTGTCTCACAGAGCATGCATAGATTAGATTTTCTGTGAACATAGATTTGCTTGTGTTCTGACACAGGGGGCTAAGCGTATGCTCTCTCTGGGCATCACGGGTCCTGAGGGCCATGAGATGTGTCGTCCAGAGGAAGTGGAGGCTGAGGCCACACAGCGCGCCATCACTATCGCCCATGCCGCTAACTGCCCGCTCTACGTAGTGCACGTCATGAGCAAATCTGCAGCGAAGGTGGTGGCTAATGCACGCAGAAATGGTGGGTAAAATGAAATGAGACAAGGCAACATGATTATTGATAGGACAAGAGTTTCAAAAACTTACAGGCCTGAATTTGATGTTTTCTGATGCAAATCATAAAATCAGTTCAATTATTTGAAAAACAAATCTTTTATAACATTATAAACTTAACTCACTTTTGGTCAATTTAATGCAGCATTGCTGAATGAAAGTATTAAAAGACTTTTGAAAAAACTAAATCTTATTCTAAACCTTTGAGCAGTAGTCTATAGGAAATACAATAAAGTTGCATCCTACATTAATACGGTTTCATTCAGAAATTGGTAAGATTGTAGATTTAAAATTGGGGAACAACACCATTTAATGTTAATGACTAAGATGAGTTGGTTTTGGCACCTTTGAGGTGATTTCTACATTTCTAAACCAGATTTTCAAAAACTCAGTATTGATCCTTTATCACACTGATTGTTTCTTGTCAGGTCGAGTGGTGTTTGGAGAGCCCATTGCGGCTGGACTGGGCACAGATGGCACTCACTATTGGCATAAGGATTGGGCTCATGCTGCTAGTTTTGTCATGGGCCCACCTTTGAGACCAGACCCCAGTACCCCTGGATATCTAATGGACCTGCTGGCCAAGTATATGTGAACTTTCACGGTTTCAACATTTACTAACATTTCCGTACAAACTCGCATGACTTTCTTTTCTTCCATAGAATACAAAAGTTCAAGCATGTCCCAAGATGAAAAAGTAAGGAATATTAAAAGCATCATTAATGATGAGATGATAATGTGCATTATCTTACAGTGATGATCTAAGCGTAACAGGAACCGATAACTGCACATTCTCAGTGTGCCAGAAAGCCCTTGGGAAAGACGACTTTACCAAAATCCCAAATGGAGTCAATGGTGTTGAAGATAGGATGTCCGTAATATGGGAGAAGGGAGTGGTCAGTATCTATCTATCTATCTATCTATCTATCTATCTCAATGTAGTGCTGACCTTTAACTTTCTCATTCTTGGATGTGAGGTGCAGCGATCACAAAAATAACTCACAATTTGTGGTTTTATTTTCCCTAGCACAGCGGAAAAATGGACGAAAACCGGTTTGTAGCTGTCACCAGTACTAACGCAGCAAAAATCTTCAACCTTTATCCTCGAAAAGGAAGAATTGCTAAAGGCTCTGATGCAGACCTGGTCATATGGGACCCAAAGGCCACCAGGTAACTCACAGCAGCCTAGAAAACTACATGTGACCTCATTTACATGCCCTAATGAATAATGAGCCCTGCTTTATTGTGCAGACATTCCTAACAGCCAGACATTTAATATGAGAAAAAGACTACATCTACTTTAAATACATTTTAATAGATGGCTGGAGCTGTGACGTCAAAACCCAGAAGACTAAATCACTATTTCTATTAGGGATGGGAAGTTTGGATCATTTTACCGACTCGGACCTTTGAGTCTCGTTCAGCAAATGAACAAATCTTTTTTCGAGTAATTTCGTTCATTTTATCAACGTATAATTCAAATGTTACGTGTAATTTCCCTAACATCTACTAGTACTTATGCAAACGTTGATCACACTACAAACAACACAAAACTATAATGCTATAAAACAGAAAAGATTAATTTATTGTTTACCTGGTTCTTCAGTCTATGATTAGCTCACCTCAATAACCTCAATAACCTTATCTGAGAAGTCCTCCGGTTTGAGTCGTTCCTTCATCACGTGACAGCCCACTAAACTTAACCAATGCGGTCTGAGCCGTTAAGAGAATTGATTAGTTCATCTCTCGAGTCTTCTGGTTTATCGAGTCATTCGTTCATCATGTGACAGACCCATAAACTTAACCAATGCATTCTTGAGACGGAAAGGGAATTGATTAGTTCATCTCTTGGGTCTTCGGGTTTATCGAGTCATTCGTTCATCATGTGACAGACCCATAAGCTTATAAAAGGCTTTAACCTATCGTTTGTTCTTTTGTCACATGACGTGACAGCATTGGATAGAGAAATTAACTTACAAGCTTCCTTACAAATGGGTGCATAGTTATTATTATTATCATAATCATCATCATCATTATTATAATTATTTACTCTTACAGTTACTGAGTTTCTGGTCTCAAATTGTAGCTTTTTACTTCTTACAGTTTACAAATGTGTGAATTTCTGTCACGATGGTTATTTTCCATACACTGAATGTTGTAACAAAGGTAATAAAGAGTTGGTTGTTATTATTATTAAGTCTCTTTCCAGCTCAAGACTGCATTGGTTACGCTATGGGTCTGTCACGTGATGAACGAATGCCTCGATAAACCCGAAGACTCGAGAGATGAACTAATCAATTCTCTTTCCGGCTCAGACTGCATTGACTGAAACAGGTAAACTACTACTACAACCAGTACAGAACCTATAGAATATTGCGCATGCGCGACTGAACGAATCACTCCCCGAGACGACTCGTTCTTCCCGAGTCACATTAAAGATTCGTTCAAAATGAACGAATCGTTCAAGAACGACACATCACTAATTTCTATTAAAAAATAAGGTCTGTGGTAAACTTGGACATTTTGCACCCCCAATTATACGAATTTCCATAGTCAGGAATTGTTTTAATATTCCAATGGGCCGTTTTGTGACATCACAAAACCCGGAAAACAATGCTGTAGTCTAAACGAGCCGTTCGTTGTAGTTCTTGAAAAAGGATTTTTAAAAAATGAAATATGTCCCTTTGGAGTGGACTTTAAGATTTGTAACTTTGTAGATCTTTTTTTTATGCCCAAACATACACATTACACACTGACTAAAATTCAAAAAGTGAAAAAGCATAATAGGACCCCTTTAAGGGTTTGCATTTAAACAAACCACTAACCCTAAGTATTGGGAAAAAAATGATATCTGAAACTCTACAGCTTTTTGAGGAGATGTGTACTTTTACTTTTCTTAGTCATCAGACTTACAGTTTTCACCTGGTGGATAATAAAACAGGACAAATTGTCCCATAAACTTTGATTGAAAGAGGCACTTGAGCCAAGTTTGGATTGTATAATTTCATGGGCTTCAGCTTTTACATATCTTCATTTCATGACTTCTCAAGTTTATTTGTAATTGAATAAGTCAGCAATGTTGTTGAGCTTTGTACATCACTTTAATTGCTATGTTTTTGTTATTTGGCTGAAATGAGCCAATCTGCTTGATATATTTCAAAAATGAAATCTATATACCTCAGTTTTTGGAGGGTCTTTAGTCACATATTTGGACCTGACATAAATAGAAAACTAAATCTGTAAAGTTTGCTTTAAAATGCTTTGAAATGTATAAACATCTGTAGGCTCAAATACCTGGGTTGATGGTTAAGCATGTTTCTACATGAATGGGGTCATACAGGTTCTATAAGTGCTGGAAGTACTGAGGCAGATGTTGCCATGACGAAGCATTAATACAGCGGATTGGCTGCAAAGACGTGACCATAAATGGAGAAACTGAAGCGTTCTTCCTGCTCAAACGCGTCGTCTGTAAAGCGCACGCATGAGAGGAGAGGACGGAAACAGCAGACGGCCGAGGGTCTTATGTAATTGGGCCACGTTGCTGTTCCTTTTCCCCCATGAATCTGGGCTGAATCCTCCTCCTCCTAGGCAAATAACCAAATAACCATGTGAGTTAAGCAGCGAGGAGCAATGTGCTGAAATTTAGTGCACAGCAGCGCTGCATTAATCAGAGCTGAGCGCTTGTGTAAGAGACCGGTGACGCTTATGGGTCCATATTTTTCAATTAGGGTCAACTGGATGACTTGTATGTTCCTAACAGAAAATAATGGAAAGCAAGACAGTTGTACACGATATTTGCATTAACCTACACTTTATGTTTAGATTGAAACATAATTGTACATCACATTTGATTGGACTGACAGGTAATTCTATTATGAAATTGCATAATTATCCATCCTTAATTATTAAGACAAAGCATTATGATTTTACCACTTGTAAGGGTTAATCATAGGCACCAAGTGATTAATATTCAATAAGTTGTTATACCAAGTGTAAATGTAAAACCAAGTTTTTCTGCAAGCAACATAAAAAATTCAAACTTAAAAGAAAGAAACTGCAAAAGGGAAACTGTCAGACACCGTGAAAGAGAAGCTGTCAGAAGATAAGAATGAGTTTGCAATATTTTAGGCAATATATTTCAAGCAGTACAACCTTTACCCTCAAATTTGGGACTATAGCATTAATCATTTTGAAATGCTGTAATATTTATTGTCCTTCAAAGCATTATAATAGATGCAACAATAAATGATAGTTCACAAGGCATGCAATTTTTATACATAACAAATCAGTTAATGGAAACGTTGTACAGGCAAGTTTTTAGTCAAGCTGAATACAATGTGAAAATGAATATCCTTTGCACTGTATCAGTTGATGGAATCCACAACTTTAACTATCTTTCTAAATTAGCTCTTTAAGATGATAGCTGTCATCTTAATGGGAAAACTTATTTTTGCTGGTTTGTCTCAGTGCTGGAGACAGATGGCCATGCAGAGCTCATTCTTTGAACTGTGCTGATACAGCAAAAGAATGGTTAAAAAACAAGCTGAATATGGGAAACAACAGATTTGGGCTGAAAAACTGTAGTTTGCAATTTTACACACTTTAAATTGGCTCAAAGGTTCTTCTGCTGATTTATTAAAGTATTTGTTTTAATACCTACAGTACATGCTAATAATTATATATGTACACACTGGTTTACATCATATATAAGTGTAAGTCAGTAAGTAAACTTGCATATATTCATGTCTTTTGTTTTTATTTATGTAATCTTATGTTGTTTTTAGGGTGATTTCAGCAAAGACTCACCACCAGGCTGTGGACTATAACATTTTTGAGGGAATGCTGTGTCATGGGCTTCCAGTGGTCACGATCTCCAGGGGGAAGGTGGTTTATGAAAATGGGCAACTGTTCACAAACCCGGGCGCGGGACAATACATCCCACGGAAACCCTTCGCTGAATTTGTGTACAATAGAATTAATCAGCGGGAAAAGGTCAGATAAGTTTGGGCTCTGCTTTAAGACTGCCCAGCAGCATCCCCTAAAATTTGGAAGTGTGGTCATTGTGTGCAATATGAACTATAGTTAATGATTATGTCTGTTTTTTTAGGTTGGAAAGCCCAGTGCTGTGTGCAGAGAACCGTACACTGGAGAAATCATATCTGTAGCCCCAAAAAGATCCTGAATCACGGAAGAAAAATGTTTTATAAGATGAATTTGCAGTATACTATTAAAAATGAAGCCTCTAGTTACAACCAAAAAAATAGTTACAGCCTAATGCCACAGAAGATACTTTTCAAGCTTCACAAAGAAGTTTTTGGTGCTGCAAAGAACCCAGAAACCAATGCACTACTCTGAAGAACCCATAAAACCATATTTATGGGTTCTCTCTACAGTGGAAAAAGATGGTGCTTCAAAGAATGACTGAAGGAGCACTTAAGCATTAGTGATAAACAATGATCAGTTCTGAGATTCTCCTGTAAATTGTGTTTTAAGTCCTCTCCTAAAATTACAGTTTTGTCAGATACACTTCTTGTTTTTTTTTTTTTTTTTTTTTTTTTTTTTAAAGCTACAAAATGTTTAAATACATTTTTATAATCTACCAATGAGAAGAGTAGACTCTTAAGTAGAAGAGAGACTCTGAGAAGAGATGATTTTTTTTTTTTTTTTTTTTGAGAAAAGCTACTTTTATTCAGTTAGGATGCAACAAATTGACCAAAAGTGACACTAAAGACATTTATAATATTGCAAAAGATTTATATTTCAAATGAATGCTATATACAATATATATATTAAAAACAAATATAAGTAAATATTCACTGTTTACAACACTGATCATGAGAAATGTTTCTTGAAAATTCAGCTTTGCTATCAAAGGAAAAAATTACATTAAATATATTAAAATATAATATTTCACAATATACTGTTTTTACTGTGTGATCAAATATATAGAGCCTTGGTAAGCATAAGATCTTTCAAAACCATTATAAACTCTTACCAACCCTAAACTTTTATAATGGTTCTGTACATGTTTTGTATTTTATAGGATACAAGTTTAAAATGTACGCATATGCTCATTGCTCAATGACTTCCACCTCTATCTGAGTCATTTAACCCCTGAAGAGCAAAATGAAAACCATTGTCCCGGTCACAAACAGTGTGTGATGACCACTAGGGCTCCTTGGTCCATACAGCACAAATTGATCACTAGGGCCCAGTGGCCAAATATCCACTTGCCTCTTATACGCTGATCACTGGGTCACCATAAACAGGACACTCCTTTCTACAGTGCAATGAAAAGGTACACTTTTTGATAAAAAGATGTGTGAATGTTGTGTTGTCAATATACTCTATCAAACCTGCGATTATGGCTGGTGTGTTGCAAATTTCAAGTATATTTAAACAGCATCAGGGTTTGTCCTCTGCTTATGGAAGAGTAAGGGGCACCAAAAACTGGGCTGTGATAAAAAAGAAAAAAGATTTTGTTTATAAAATATACATTAAACCAGTTAAGGACAAAACATCCCCTGCAAGAACTTAAATACAGATGTTCACACAACGTTTTTTTTAATGTATACTAAATGTATCACAAAACAATCACAATGCAAATGTGTGCTGCAATACCATAGCATCTATCAATATACACCTTTTGCTACTGTATATTTCTGGAGAAGCAAAACTGCAGACTTGTTTTAAGAGCATATATTTTGAATTAAATGCGTTATTCTTACCTCACTGGTAATTTCAAAAGCATAAATAAAACTGAGTGAGGTTTATTCTTAAAGCAAGAAGAAATCCAACTATTTAAATATGGGGTAATAAATTTAAACTTAATTTATATTTTCTCCTAAAACAAGTCTTTGTATGTTGCACGCTCAAGTAAATTTATTCAGTTTTAATATATATATTATATTTACACGCACTAGTAAACCTGTGACCAACCTGCATGGCTAAGGTCGTCAGACTTCCTTCATGCTCTTCTGCTTTAGTTTTGCACCGCTTTCTTAAAATCTGTTCATGTAGATAGGCAGCTCTTTTCTCTGCAACATCTGAGAAAAACTGTTCGGATAGCAAAACCCTGAGCTGAACCATCTGTGATGACAGCAGAATCAGAACAAGCAGCAAGGCCAGGACCACAGTCAGAGGAACCAGAGACTGATAGAGCCACAGTTCCGGTTCAGGCAAACACTTCTTCTCAAACAGAGACACTGTGTAGGAAAAGTCTGCCCCTGTTGCATTTCCAACAACAGGTAAACCTAGAAATAATGTGGCTTCCTTTAAAAACAAAGGAGAAATGGAAAGAAAATAATTACCTATATGAAATTCAGACATCAATTACCCACCCTCACGTCAGTCTGGAGTTGTGTTTTTCTTTCTTTCTTCTGAAGAACACAAAATATATTTTGCAGAATGTGGTCCAAACAACACTGGGCCCCATTGACTTTTACTGTATGGCAAAAAAAAACAAACACAGATTTTTTTTTTCTTCTTTTTTTTCAAAGAAAGAAAGTCATACATGTTCGGAATGACATGAGGGTGAGTAAATTATGACAACATTTTCATTTTTGCATGAATTATCCCTTTAAACCTACAGAAATGAAGATGATTGTTGTGGCTACAGTATGTTTAAACTGGAGCAGAATACATTTGTCTTTTCTTTAGTTCACACACAATTCAGATATGAATGAGAGTGAAACTGGATTCTATAACCAAAGTGACTGTATTTACCAAAACAAGTACAAGGTACATTCAAAAACAGCTAATTATGATTGCCATTATATGGATAGTTATAAACGGTTTGATTAAAAGAGAGTGAAACCAGTTTCTTTAGGCCTTTCTACTGTACCTTGCTTTTATACACAGAATGTGAAAAAATATATGTGGTTATGTTCACACAACAGAAAGATATGATGGTTATTGCTGGTTAACATGCTAAATAGCTGTTTGTAAACAAATGCTGTTTGGGATTTTTTTATATAGTAGGCCTACTGTAGGCTAGTATATTTTATTTTACATGGATACTTATATTTTTCATTCTTGTTTTTTTTTCCTCTCTGAATACAAGGATTTCAACGTCTTTAGAGTGCTAAATACATATTTTCATACTCAGTTTAGTTATAGAAAAATAAAAACATTAAAGGATCCAATTCTCTGTAAAACAATACTGCAACTTTCTTGTTTACCTGAAGTTTTATTCCCACAGGAACATGAAGTGGCTCCAGTTCCCCGAGCCGCTTGCTCAGAACTACAATAAGCCAGTAAACCAGGGAGTCTAGACCGATAAACACCAGCCAGGTGAGACAGTGAGTGAATATGGGAAGACTGAACTTGAGCATGGCTTTCCACCACCGAACCGTCGGACGAATGGACGGAGTCACTATATAACGATGCGATTCGCTTTTGGTGAGCGGAAGAACGTACGGGTTTCCCTTTTCCCTTTGCTGCTCGTCAAAACAACGGAAAGTTTTGGTGATGTATATATTGTTGTACTTTTTGTCCACGTGGAATCTTCTCAGGTATAGAGCAGTGAGAAGTACAAGAAATAAAAGACCTAATGTTGGAGACATTATCTTTCCTATTGAAGACAAAGCGTTGGTCAGTGCTAACACATTTTGCGCGGTCTGGTTTAAAGCCTGTTCGGCCTCTGTGAGGTGAATTTTAAAGTCCTCAGAGTCCACCTTTGCTTCTAGTGTAAAATCTGCATGGTAATTCCCTAACGGCAAGTTTATAAAGTAATTTTTAAGTTGCTTTCCCACCCACTTTAGCATTTTAATATAATTCCCTAGGGGTTCTGTATTAACATCCAGTAACTTTTCCTCCAAGTTGCAGAGCAGGCCTTTTGCAAGCAGTTTCATGTTTCGTAACGTGTTCTGGATGTTGAAGAAAATCACTGAACTGGTTCCTAAAGTGAGAAGAAGGCTCTTCGTTTCTTTCATACCCATCGAGATCAAAACCAAGGCTCCGAAACAACGGATCCTTTCTGAGAAATACATCGCTGGGGTTAAGCTTATACAAAAGACACAAGTGAAGGGAAGCGAGACCTCCTGAGCACATCTGAAGGAAAAGTGGAAGATGAGGAAGAGGAAGGTGCTCAGAATAAGGCTGGTGCTAAAACAGGTCAACAGGAGGAGAAGTTTTTCCTTCCAGCTTTTTGTGGTTTTGGTCGTGTAGAGACCACATATTCTGGACCAGACCCTTCGTAGTCCTCCTGCCAGTTGATGCATTTTAGCTCCAATCATCATCATCATCGTCTCAATAACCTGAAAGAACAGAGATTTTGAAATGGTTAATGATTTCATCACTCTAATGTCTGCATTATTTTGATTTACAGTGGCCGCAAAACATATTTAGACACTTTAGCCACACTTAAAAATGTGATTATCATTTAATTAGCTAACCCAATATAAAATCAAGTGAATTATTTTGTAATATATAACAGCAAAAACAGTGTGGCTTAAGTTATATAATACCAATTGTATTATATAATATCATATAATTAGAAATATGTAATGTTGACTGAAGAAATGGTGAATCTGTTACAATACAATTTAGTCTATTTTATTATTTATGAGTTAAACACCATATCTTATTATTTGAAGTCATGCAAGTATTTCACAGTTAGTTAAACTATTTTTTAACTTTTAAACGTACCTTTTATTTGTCAGCAGTCTTGTCAGCTCGTGAGTGTGTTGTGACAGTCCAGCATTCATCTTTTTAATGTAAAAGAGGAGGAAGCGATTTCATCCCCCAGTGTTTTCCTTCCTTTTTTAGCCATCATCTCAGCACTTACTCATAACCAAAGAACAGCACGCACAAAAACCACCTCATGATTAATGTGTTTTCAGGGTAGAAAAATAACAAGTTGTTTGTGGAAAGCTGCATGCTTGCTTTCCAAGTATCTTGATCATTTTGATAATGCAGGGAAACAAAACAAATATTCTAGGGCAAAATTATAGCACTACATTTATGATATAATGAATAAATAACTTAAAACAATTATTATTTTATATATATATTACATATATATGTTTGTATATACACAGTACATTGCTATTTACCATTGATATATTCTACAGTATATAATGAAGCTTTTTTTCTCAAATTATGTATTTTCTACACTTTTTAAGTTAGGCTAAAGCTGTATGCATGTGTGAGTGTGTGAGTACTATATGTTCTATTGTTTTGCATGTCATGTCAAGAAACATTAGAGACGTATTGCTGTTGTTTGCGAACGCTCATTTTCCAGTGTAATATCCATTTTTTATTTTTTCATTTGAAAAATAACTTACATAAATCTCTGTACTCAACCATACTTGACCAAGACATAGCCTTGGCATGAACACATCGCACCAAAAAAAAAAAAAAAAAAAAAAAAAAAAATCCAACAATAGAGAAGGCATTTGAAATAGAACAGAACATACCTTTGACATCATGAGACATTATACCACTTCCATAACATTTGACAATATCTAGAGAGAGATTTCTATTAAAATTCTGTAGATTGTGACAGACGTACACATGAATCATAATTGGACAAAGCGTGATAAGTTTAAAAAAAAAAATCATATTGGTTAATCAGAAAAGTTTATTTTCAAAGGAAGAGGTGTAATGTCTCAGTGTATTATTTCCATTCAGGCAATAAAACTATGATTCCTAAACCTCTCAGATATAAGAAGCTCTGATTATTACTAAAAAATAGAAAATAAAAAATAAACAGGTCTTGGCTTGTAAATAAACTAACAAAAATATATTAAATGACTTGCTTTCTCGAAACGAAGAAATAAAAACCAAAGTTATATTGTGTGGCAATATCATCGTCCTGATGTGCATTTCTCTGCAGACAGCATCATGCTCGGAAAACTGTACAGCACAATACTGCGAAAGTCAGTGAGCTGCAGCCGTCTCAGGTAAAAAGATCTCGTGAAATTTTGGGCTCTTTTGTCAGGAATACTGCAGCTCATATTTCCGTAAAGATATAAAAATCCCTGGTCACGTTTTTCTCTTAAATTTGTCAACAAAGTATGATTTTACAAGGTGGAATGTTCATTCTGAATTTTTGCCCTTCTGGTCCGTGTGAGACCACTGCCTAATTTTCACTAAAATTCAATTCAGGGTGAAGGGGGGAGAGAGGATCGTCGTCGACATGCACTGTACAAGAAACTGCTTCTTTTTTTTTTCTCTCCAACTATCGTCTTTATCAAAACATGCTGAGTTACTGGAAGATGTGCCCAAGCCATGTTGCCAAAAACCCTTTTCAACATGCTTGTTAAACGAGTGAACTTCAAACAATATACAGACTAAAACTAGAAGAGCTGGAGGAAATGAACAGCCCTGAAAATGAAAATTAAAAGAACTGGAACAATATCGGGGGGAAATCTGACAAAGGAAGCAAGAAGTACAGAGAGTTTACCCTGGGACAAGGGAGAAGTAGAGAAACGTACAATTTGCACATCATCTTTAGCTTCATAAGGCTTACGCCTTTACAATAATAAATCATAGACATTTATTTTTTTACGACTTTGTCACATGAACAGATTTCTCACTGTAAATAAAATGTTAAACTTGTCATTTATCTGCTTGTCTGTAAAAATACAGTAGAGAGACCAATAAACGGTCTACAGGACACAAAACAAGGTTTCATGGTTTTCTTTTTTTTTTTAATCACACGGTAGCATTCACTCCCCATGAAAATCATGCACTAGTGAAATTTATCTTTAAAAATAATAGAAATTGTTGAAAATGGCTGATCTGATACATTTTTCTTTTCTTTTTTTTTCTTGTCATCTTTTTTTGTAAGTAGCAGTCTGAGAAAATTATTTTCTATCCACTTTTTTTATGTTCAGCTAAAGTTGTGTCCATGCAACAAAAAAACTTGTTATTTCTTCTTTAGGTTTCATACGGTATCAAGAGAAGTACTTCAATTTGATCTTAAAAGATGATTCAAACCTACATTTCATCTCTCTATTGACTGGGGAGTGAGGTGTTCATTCCCACGTCATGTTCTTGTTTTGTGTGTACATTTCTGGGTCTGTTGGCATGGCTTGACCCAAGGAACACTGTTAGCCCATGTAGATACAAATACATCAACATTAAAAGAAACATACATGGAAAAAGAAAGTTGAAGAGAACATTTCACCCCATTAAAAAGGGCTTCTGAAGAACTCGACTTGTCAGTTCTCAGTCCAGACTCATCTCAAATGGCTTCAAATAGATTCTAAAAGCAGGAATTGTGACGTTCCTCAAGCTAAGGAGGCCATTTTCCAGCTTCGTCTTGTCCCTGCCCTCTAGGGGTTGCTCTTTTTGCACACAATTTGTGCAGCATTTTTTGCGACCGCTTTTTTCACCCCTAAGAAACAAGCTCTGAACACACAACATCAAGCATGCAGTGTTACCGGGGGGGCGGGACCTGTCGCAAATCTCAAACTCCACCCAATGGCTGCTACAATAACGCTAGATTTCAGAAAACTGCTACGAGCGTCCGAACGGCCCAGACCCGCTGTCGAGAGATGACTGGGAAGCTCTTCTGGTCAACGGGGCCAAAGTTGGGTCGACCAATGAAGAGGGAGGAAAAAGCTTGAACCAGCCAATAACCATGTTTGACAAGTCCAGATCATCTAAAAGTATCTGAGCAGCTCCCATGAAGGATTTGTGGTCCATACGTCCATACTCTCCCCACACAATGATCTACGATTGGAAGAGAATAAACGGTCATCAATATCTAGTCACAATCACAGAAAAAAATGACAATAAATGACTATAAATTAGTGATAGGCTTAGGCCATGGCTCATAATAAAAAATGTAAAAGCTATCTAAGTCAATATACTGTAAAAAAGGTGTTGCTTTAAATTCATTTAAATTAGTACTATCAAACAATTATTCACAATTAATCTCATCCAAAATAAAAGTTTTTTTTGTTTACATTATACATGTATGTGTATTGTGTATATTTATTTTGTATATATAAATACACACATACAGTATATAATTTGAAAATATTTACGTTTATACATTTATATATTCATATTCTTATATTTTATATTATATTTAAATATATTTAATATATAAACAACATTTTTCTTAAATATATGCATGCATGTGTTTGTATTTATTTATACATAATAAATATACACAGTATACACATATATTATGTAAACAAACTTTTATTTTGGATGTGATTAATAGCGATTAATTGTTTGACAGCACTAATAAATATATTTAATATATAAACAACACATTTTTTTAAATATATGCATGCATGTGTTTGTATTTATATATACACGATAAATATACACAGTATACACATATTATGTAAACAAAAACTTATTTTGAATGTGATTAATCGTGATTAATCATTTGACAGCACTAATTCAAATATATTATCTTATCTTATTATGCTCATACCATTTATTCAGCAATTAAATTATTATTATATATGACATGGCTTTATACATAAAAAAAAAATACAACAAATATTTTTTTTTAATAAATACATTTATATTTAAATAATTTTTAAATATTATATATATATATATATATATTTCAAAACAGTTATGTAATATATATATATATATATATATATATATATATATATATATATATATATATATATATATATATATATATATATATATATATATATATATATATATATATTATTTAGAAAATATATATATTTTAAAATTTATACACACATATACATGTATACATTATATATACAATATACAATTTATATATTTTTTTTTAAAATTTAAATAATATATATATTATATTCGATTCAATTCAATTGTAGTAATTGTACATAATGACCTAAAACTGGTAAATAAAACCATTAGTGATGACATTTTACCTGTAAAACCTTTCCTCCTGGGGTCTCTTCAAATGACAGCTGCTGCTGGTAAAGAGGGTCTAGTGTTTTTCGTGCTACTTTTGTTTTCTTCTTGGCTATGCAGGCACCATTCTCTAGTAGATACACCTTTACGTAAGGGGCTGGAGAAGATGAACCACAGATGGAGTTTAATCGTGAGTGATGAGTTTTCAAGTGCCTAAGAAATCACCATCAGAAAGCGTAACCACACTCACCTGGCAGTGCCTTAGAACCTGGTTTTCCCACAAGGCCTCTGGCTCGGATGACCTCTACCTCTAGGGCTCCTTTCTTTTCCACCATCCCGATCTGAATGTCACCTAGACATGGAACAAATCAAGGATATATGAGTCACACATGGGTAATAATGCTGTAGGGATTTTGAGTGCTACTGGAGACACAAGTGAAGTGTGTATACAGAACCAATAAACAAGAGCTCACCCATAGGGGGCGTGGCTAACGTCTGTCTCCCCACAAGCTGGGCGGGGCCAAGTCCATCCAGGAAATCACTGAACTGACTGTCAGAAGAGAGTCTCACTCCAGCGAAAATGAGGCTGAGAAGAAAAGGTTTTGATTATTTTGATGCATTTACAGTGGAAGTGTCTGGGCAAGACATTCTGCTGGGTGTAAAAGCAGTTAAATTTGTTCTGCTGTGCAAAAATGTAGCTGTAATGTCATCAAAATTGCTGTTTTTGTAGATCAACTTCTTATTACTACCTGTAATGTGGATTTTTCTCCATGTAAATAGTTACTTTCTGGTGTTGCTGCATGTATTCTGTAAAAGTTACCAGGCTTACAACTTTAAATGACATGGCAGCAGGTGAAAGATTAGACAGACACTTATTTTATATAATGTTTTAATCCTAAAGTGATACTTTGTGTCAATGTTCATTATTATTAACATTTGGTGCAACACCCTGACCCATAGACTTTCATTATAAATTGACATTACTGTCAATGCAATTTTTGTTTAAATACAATCATGAATAGAATTTATTTTCCATCGTAAATGACAACAGGTCACAGATGTTTTATTATTATTATCATTATCATTATTATTATTAATATTATGTATTTTAATAATATTTTTTAAAACATGCATATATACAGTATAACATTTATTTTTACTATGATTATACATATTTTAATATCTACATTTATAATATACATATCATCATCATTAATAATAATTTATTATTATTACTATTAATAATAATAATAATAATAATTCTTTATTTTAATAATTATTTAAAATAAGCATATAAATAATATATTTGTTTTATTGCTATTTTTAATTCATGTAAATTTATTATAATATAAATAATAATTATTATTAATTATAATTAATAATAACAATTCATTATTAATATTAGTAGTATTATTCATGTATTTTAATAATAATCATATTTGATAAAAATTTATATACACATACACATGTACATACAAATACATGCATTGTCATGTTTGTCGGCAGGATTCTGTTTGCATGTGTGTTTTGTTACTCACTTTCCCTCTGAGCTGAAGCTGTTCATGCTGCCGTCAGTGGATTCGCGGCTGGCCTGCCGGGTCATTCTGCTTCTCATCTCTACGGCCAGTCCTGTCTCTGTGCTCCTCTGGATAGTGCTGCGCAGCTTCTTTCCTCCTGCTTCTACGGCGACAGAGAGAAAGAGAGACAGTTTGTCAGTCAGGATATCAAGACATCTCAAGCAGAGTGATGAAGGACACGTTACTGCACATCACCCAACAAGCGGCTCAGATGTGACCGCTGATGTGTTGTTGATCTAGACGGAGTAATATGAAGGTCCAGACACACATGGTTCTGCTCCCACAGGATGGACCGAATTCAAAAATTTCTTGTTTTTGATACAGTGCAGTTTTTCTGTTTCTATATCTGGCCTACAGACATGCTATAGTGTCAGTTATGTGAGATGCAGGGTGATTTGACACGACGGGTTACGCAGGTGCACTGAACCACAATTAGGCATGACGTGAGCAAACACCTCAACCTGTGTCAGCATCCTCTGAGCTGAACAATTCACAACTGACATAAAGAAAGAAGTAGTACATGTTAAATGCAATAACCAGCCTTTTGACTTCACAGGTGATGTGTGTAATGTATTTAATGTTAAAATACTTTCTTCTATATCAATTTAACATGCATAAAGTATAAGAAAGCAATTCTTAGGTTGACTTCCTAAGGATTGTAAACACTTTGGCGTTTCAACTCAATCAGTAGGGTTATTTTAAAGCAGGACTACCTATTTATAAAGAGCTTGGGAAACTTGTTTGGAAATAATCATTATTTCTGGTGCTGCTAGTGGAGCAGATATTACACACTTTTTAATTATATAAGGTTTCCCAATGTATGCTAAAGAGCTGTCACCATAACAAATGGGAGGAAAACATTTTTGAAATATATTGGCATTTTTCATTTTATTTTGGTTGTTTTATGCTTTATTTAGATTTGACAGCTAACTATAACAAAAATCTTATTGTATATGTAAAAAAAGAAAGCACACTGCATTCTTTATTAATACCCTAAGTTGCAATGTTTCATGCCACCTGTAAACCACCTACAGTTAGAGTAATGACTGTATTACTTTGCAAAACAGTAGTTTATTCCCGTTATTATGATTCATTGCACAATTTTACCCAAGCAATAAGTCACCTGAGGCTAAAATCACTGTTAAGCTGTTAAACGCGTTCTCTTGTTGCTTATTGCTTTATTTACTACTACTAAATGTCCAAAATTTATGCACATCCTGTTCTTTTAATGCAAATGCAAAAATACAACTTAATAAAATGATGCAGTAATGTGAGGGCTACTCAGAATGCAGAATTCATTTTAAATAGGTAGGAGAGAGAAGGCTGGCTACAGGAAGCAGACATGGCTGAGAGTAAACCATTCAATCTCAGGTCACACACGGCAGGGTTGATATTATTTTCATTCAATGTCATCCGCCTCTGCTTTCGGCCCTGAGAATAAGCTGCACACAAGAGAATGATGAACATAGCGGCGGATGTTACTGTCCTTTTCTGTACTAATAGGACAGTTGTGTATAATAATCAAGAACTTCTAACGGTTGTGGTCTTGTTGAACTTAACCGAAAAAAACCTGAGAAATAATGATGCACAATGTCAGAAGACTCAATTCAATCATCCCTTAGACTGACAGTCCACCCAAAAATTAAAATTCTGTCTTCATTTACTCACATTCATGTCGTCATTCCAAACCTGTATGACTTTCTTTTTTTCTGCAGAATACAAAAGAAGACATTTTGAAGAATGTTGGTAACCAAAGATTTTCAGTTCCCCTTGACTTCCATTGTACTCTTTGTCCATACAATAGAAGTCAATGGGAACAAAATCTGTTTGGTTACTAATATTCTTAAAAATATCTTCCTTCGTGTTCCACAGAAGGAAGTCAGTCATACAGATTTGGAACAACATGAGGGTGAGTAAATAATGCCAATTAAATTTTTGCGTAGACTGTCGCTTTAATGAGCCATGTTTTCTGATCATGTCTTTAAAAAGCTCTATTAAATGGTGTGACACTATCTTCATGACTATCTTCAAATTAAAATACTCCTATATTAAATTGTAAAGTATTTATACATCATTATAGTATTTGTGTTGTACTGGCTTTGATTTATGCTGATTTAAAAAACAAAACAAAACACTATTACAGTATTATTCTTGTAGTACAATAACAATAATAACCATCAAAGTACAATTTCTGGATTCATTATGGTATTGACAATTTTGGGAGAAATGTGCTTAATTGTAATGAAAAAAAAAAACTATATCCTTCGTTTTATTGGTTGCACCTACACTTTATTTGGTTGCACCTACACATCACCCAAAATGTATTTGTTCTGCAAGATATGAAAAGTCATCTGATATTTCCAATGATATTAACCTCTATAGCGATTGAAGGGGAAGAAAGAGAGATGCTGTAGAGAAAGGAAATCAAACACCTTCAAGGTCATAACACATGACGATGCTTGAGTCCCACCAAAACACACTGCATGACTATTAAGTGCTATAAAACCATCACAACAATTTCTGCACATGAATAACTATTTTCCTGACAGCCATGCACAATTCTTCTCATCATTTATGTAAACTCCACCAGAAAACCATGAATGACCATGAACCAAAATAAACATGAATGAAACAGTTGGTATGCTCTATTAAAACAAATATCCTGCAAAATGCATGAACTCTGACATGCAAGATGCTCATTTGGACATCTCCACATGTGACACATCTTACCTCCATCTTCCTCATCGAAAGAATTCATGCAGGGGAAGTAGACAGCCAGTGCTTCGAATGAAGCCGACAGACTCATTCGGCTCTGGGAGCGCTGCATGCGGCCGCCGGTGCTGCCCGCACCTGTGCTCGTGGTGGATGTGGCATCGTGGCTTTGCCTGCCCATGTTTACAGCCGGGCCGAATGGAGAAGATGCTGTTGTGCTGAGACTGCGGACGATGGGCTAAACTCAGAGTGCAGAGTGCTCTTAAACAACATTTAAACTGCAGCGGATGCAGGACGGGCACTCGCTCCAGTCAGGGTTGGTTTTGGGTTCTTCAGCTGGAGAACGTTCTGCGTCGACTGATCTCCCTGGAGTATGCAGCATTAGTGTGCATTCGTTCGGCGCAGTGAAGCTGTCAGCTCTCCTCAAGCTATCTCCTTTCTAACACACGCAGGAGGGGGGAGGAGGTGGAGCTTGGCTCCTTTTCTTGCATCCTCCCCCAGCCAATCAGAGGCAGTGGTGTGCCTCAGCACTTCAAATGCTCCTCCAGGCACATGAGCTTTACCCAGAGATACTGCAAATGTGTGTGTGTGGCCATTAGGAACCTGAGCATCTCTTACCCTGACTGTCCACATCCCAGTCACCCACAGTTCACGTGATAAACACACACACACACACTTGCACGAACACAGGCTGATAATTCCTCCTTTCTCTTCGGCTCTTAAAAAGACAAGATTTATTTCACCGTGCTGACGTGCATCTTTTATCTCCGGCCTCCACCTCTCTCTTCACTATCTCCCAGTGTAAATGTTTACCACAGTAGATGTCCGGCCACAGAAACAGCTGAATCACTGCTATCCCAAAAAAATATCCCTGCAAAATGCATTGCAAATATTTGCGTAGTCATAACAGGAATAGCAGCCATACCCAACTACTTTCAACAGTCACTCAAGGTGTCACATTCAGAGAGAAACAAGAAACTGTGTGTCTAATGCAGGCTAAATTACTAGGTTTTAGCATTATGCACAATTTACAACCATGATAGCAGATGCGTTCTAGGACAATGCTATGTGGTTTCTACAGTGCTATGAAGGTCGAAATCACCCAAAGTCTCTATGACAGGATTCTCAGTCTTTGATGCCAAAGACCTCTTTCCTAAAACATAATGACAGCTGTGGATAAAGACCCATTTATACTATATTTTAGGGCTGTCAAGATTCCTCTATTAAATTCGACTACTTGGTTATAAAAAATCCTCAATTGCATTGTGTCCTTGTCGATTACCCGGCAAAATACCGGAAGTGGCACATTCTACGGACGAGAATCCATGAAAAGCATTATTAGACCGTTTTCTAAGGCTGCACGAAATATTAAAACTATTTAAAAATCATAATAAAGCATAGTGCTATTGTGAATTCACAAAGGCTGTGATTCAATGAAATACATATATGCGCTACGGGTTTAATAAGCGCTTTATTTCTATGCCTGTAGGTTATGTGCATCCACTCAAAGTAAATGCTGCTCCACACAAACAGTTATCATTTACATGCGCGGACCGTCTCTAATTCCATCTTTGCAAATTTTGTAAGTCTGAGTTGCTTATAACGTTCATCTGAGAATATTGTGCATCATTTTATCAGATTTGTAAGGTAAATCATTTATAAACCTGCACCAAAACAGGAGAATACATCATTATCTTTCTAAATATGCTAACTGTTCATCGCAACTTCAAAATAAAAGTTTAAACCCTTGCTCTGAGTTTGCATGTTTTGATGTCCACATGTTCTTGTTCAAGAAATGACAGGAGCTGTAGCATTTCTATAATAGAAGTGGCCAAACAAATTTAAATAAAAAGTTGTTTATTCAATATTAAACGAGAGTTAAATTGCACCGTAAAGTGTAAAAACAATCGTCGGGCTGCTGTAGGCAACTGATATTAGACATAATGTACATAAGATATGATTGTTGTTTTATTACAATGTTTTTTTTTTCAGTTTTGTTCAATAAAACCATATGATTACTTGCTTTAGACATTTTATTTGAACCAATTATTATTGCCTCATTGCTATTATATATGTATTTTAAGTCATTTTAAAGTCTGTTATTCGCCTAGGTCTATTTTTTTTTTTATCACAAAAAATATCAGATTTCTTAATCATAAGAATAATTGACAGATTACACGATTACCAAAATAATTGTTAGGGACAGCACTACTATATTTATAAATTAATAAAAAAGCATTGTTAAAAAAAGTTTCTAAAATTAAATAATTGGCTTTTTTTGTGCTAAAGGCAGAAGAAAATATTTAAATATTATCTGCAAAATATTTAAGATGGATTTAATAACCCACCTTTGTTCTGCTATTATTGTAATTTTAGATAAATAAATGTGCAGATAAACATTTCAAAAGGTGAAAGTGCTTACGAAAATCTAATAATGTTTTTTAAACAATGTGCACATTGTCCATATATATATATATATATATATATATATATATGAACAATACACACACACATATACATAGAGATATACATATGATTTCTGAAGTATCATGTGACACTGAAGACTGGAGTAATAATGCTGAAAATTCAGCTTTGCATCACAGGAAAATTACATTTTATAAAATACATTTAAACATGTTACAATAGAAAACTGTTGCATTAGTGTTTTTACAGCCTTGGTGAGCATAGAAGACTTCATTAAAAACATTTAAAAATCATATTTCCATGCACACACACACACACACACACACACACACACACACACACACACACACACACACACACACACACACACACACACACACACACACACAAATACCGTATATATAGTGTCTTCCATATCTGAGTATGTGTTTTATATCTGTCACTATTGTGATCTGGTATCTGGTACTACTCTGTTCCATTATGATTCATTTTGACTTGTTTATGGCTCTTTGTGAGGTCTGACTTTCTTCTAGCAGACATGAAGGAACATAACACAGTGTACCGTTACTCCCAAACCTGCCAGAATGCACTCTCATCCTGATTCACTACCAAATACGAGAAACAGTACAGGGGGCAGAGGTGACATCTCATCATCTTCATTAAACACAGTAAAAGGAAGGAAGTAGACAATTACGGCCCAAAGACTGAACTAGCCTAAACTAGACCTTGACTGTGAAACTCACCAGGACTGACAGCCAGAGAATGGAAGATGTTTTTTTTTTTTTTTTTTTTTTTTTTTTTTTTTGTTTTTTAACCCAACGTATTAAATGCTAAAGTCAAACAAAAATTATAATGACCCACATGTACAAATTGGACAATCTGAGACTTAAGCAAAGCACAAGCAAACTCAATTAATTAAGTCTCCTGAGCTATGAAAGTACAACCTCTGAAAAAATAAAAGTTCCCTTGGGTTACCACATAGAGAAATATGCCAACATTCTCTAAATCTCTTAAACTTCTCTGTTGCAAGCAGTTTAGCTAATACTTAGCACATAACTTAATAATTCTGGGAAATGTTGATAAATGATTCATGATTCACATAAACAGTATGCAGTCTGAGACTTACAAGCAAAGAACTACAATATAAACCAAATGTAGTCAACACAATCAGTCATAAGGGTTCAAAAAAGTGCAGATTAGAGGAAAACATCTATGAATCAGTGTATTCAATCAATCAGCCACTACACTATAGTGGCTACTACAAAAAAATACAGATGATATCACTGGAAAGGCTGTACCACAGCTTCTTTGTACAACAACCACTTTATCATTAGCATTTCAAAGAAAAAAGCCTCTTCATAATGTTTCCCCCTGCCAGTTCCATTGTAAATATCTATTCATCTACGCAAGTTGGTCACAGTCATTCAGTAAATGGTTCAAGAGTTTCAACTGGCCTACAGTCCCATTATTTGGACAAATGTCAATTGTGTAGAACTATGGTTTTAAAACACTGTCCTTTAAAATGCCACTTTGAGGTGAAGAGCAAATATTACACAGGACTAGTTTATCTGCACCAGAAATTTCCGAACTTGTTTAAAGTGACCAAATAGATTACTTAATGTCATCTACATGAGAACAGCACAAACCCTCCAAATCTTCAAGCACAGACTTGCTTTTTTCATAAGAATTCTCTTCAAAAGAATTTTTGCTGTTGTTGTTAATGACTTTGTGTCAGTTGAAGAATGATGGTTCATATTGTAATTTTATATTATATTATATATATATATATATATATATATATATATATATATATATATATAGACAGTCTGCTCAAAAAAAAAAAAAAAAAAAAAAAACACAAAAATAAACATTTTTTATGATATTTTAAATACCGACAGAAAAACAGACAGTCTGCTCATGCCTGAGAGACAAAAACATCTCATACTACAGGAATTTTAAGAATAATATAATAAATGTGATTTGTGACGTTTAAAAAACAAGGGATATTTATTTAAATGTTCTTTAAAATCCAATAATATGTTCATTTATTTGTATAAATCATCTTTATATCAAAAACCATGTCCATATCGACAAGTGAAACAACTGAAAAAAGATCTTTACAAATATGACTGAGTTGAACCATTATGAATTATGATGTCCATATCAAACCAAATTTCAGATTAATAGAGGTCATCAATACAGCCTCAGAAGCCTCAAATTAACTGGCACTCAACTCGAACATGAAAACAAAACCCATGAAAGCACGGACAGACCGCTCACGCCTCAGACATGAGAACATCTCATATTACTGGAATTTAAAGAACGTCACGCATAAGAAAAACACTAAGATGTAATGACCTTGCAGTGCGCCATGAGATGGGGCAACAGTGTGTGAGACTGATGATGTTTTGACCAGCTCAGGCAGCCGTGTGCAAGAGTGTGTGTGTGTGCGGATAAACATTTCTACTGAACGACATGTTTACATCCTCTCATACCTGCCTTCATCTCTGCACTGTTTCATGCCACACCAGTTCAGAATAACCAGCACAACATCAGAGGATGTAAAAGTCATTAGCACAGGAACTCTTCAGAAAGCACTGCAGAATTGGAAATCTGCAAAAAATTCAACTATGTCATCACTGATCTTCATCGACTGTGTGTGCATTAAAAATCAAGGAAAGGTCTGGGTCATACTGCACCACAAAAAAATAAAAATAAAAATAAAATTAATATAAATAATTTTTTTGCATTGAGAAAATCATGGCTGTTTTTATGAGCATTACATTTCTTTTTCATTATGACAGTATTTGCATGACCATTAAACACATCCCCTTAAACTCTAATTACCATAATATAAATAATAATAATAATTATTATTATTATTATTATTATTACTGTTGTTGTAGTTGTTATCAACAAACTAAATTCAGTACAACAAATACCATCATAATAAATTATTTAAATTGCACTGTACAAATGTTCTAGAATAATAAGAATCATAAAATGATTAAATCATATTTTATATAATACCTTTTTATATAAGTTATAATGGAACTTCACTTAAATTTTTATTGTCATTTAAATCAAGTCAAAAAAAAAGTTTTGATTTTGATGTCATAGGTTTTCATCAATTGCATGTCTGGGATGTGAAATATGGCTGGACATTTCTTGACAGTTTTCATGATATTCATCTTTAAAAATCACCTTCAGTCAACATTAAATAGATATAATGTCTTTCTGTCAGCTGTGAAGTGATAAACCTCACACTTTCATTCTCTTAACATGTCTAATAAAGAGACGGGCGATTCAGATGGAGTGACGACCACTTCCTCTGCCAGTGTGTGGACAGATGGAGAAAGACAGAATAAACTCTTTAGTGCTTTACTAACAGCTCAGATCGATAGAACTGGCATCTGTGCAGCTGACAATGTCTGCAAATACCAGGGGTCACCAAACTCAGTCCTGGAGGGCTGGTGTCATGCAGAGTTTAGCTCTAACTTGCCTCAACACACCTGGCTGGAAGTTTCAAGAAGACCTAGACAGAGTTTGATCAGCTGGTTCAGGTGTTTTTGATTAGTGTTGGAGCTAAACTCTGCAGGACACTGGCCCTCCAGGACCGAGTTTCGTGACCTTTGGCAGAAACAATAACTATGAGACTCTGATCGAGATATTTGTTTTAAAGCAGACAGTCATCATGTACAGGAAAACATGCATGTGTAAAAAGATTCATTCTGCATGGCTGAGATTCAAAACAATATTGAAAACACATTCACAACAACAAAAAAGAAAAAAAAAGAACAGAAGAATATAGTTTGGTTTTTCCCTTCAACTGCTTAGTAACTCAAGTGTCAGATGAGGAACAGGATCACTGGACTATTTCGCATGACCTTGTTTTTGAAATAAGGAAGTCCATCTATGGCTGAGTCTTTAAACACAGAGACATTCATGAGACGTTCACTCAAGGACAGCAGACCCAATAAACAAAGACTGACTGCAAGACGCGTGCTTTCAAGTTCTTCGACAATGGGATCAAAAGAAAACTGAGAAAACAGCAGCACTACAATATTTTAGAGATGATGCAACACAAGCAGAAAATATGAACACATAATACTAAAGCATTCCGTTTTCAAATGCAATGAGTCATAAAAAGACCTCCTTGGTGTAATAGAATAAAACTGTTGCACCATACTAATGTTAGTTACTAATTCTTACAAAAAAAAATCTAATTAATTACATGCTATGTTAACTAATTAATCAAGTGAGCTACTTATCAACAATCCACCAATACCATTGTTGAAAACTTAGCTGATATCATGAGCACATTAACATATGACCTCACACATTTACATATCAAGGGATTTCAGTATTTAGCAATTTTATCTGTATATTGATCAATGACAGTATAAACAGTATGAAAGAGGTTAATCAGTCATAATCCTTGAAGAAATAATTCACAGTCCATAGGATGTAGATTGGTTTGTTTCTTCACCAGTACAGATTTGGAGAAATGTAGCATTGCGTCACTTGCTCACCAGTGGATCCTCTGCAGTGAATGGGTGCCGTCAGAACGAGAGTCCAAACAGCTGATAAAAATATCACAATAATCCACAAGTGATCCACATGAGTCCAGTCCATTAATGAATGTCTTATGAAGTGAAAAGCTGCATGTTTGTAAGAAACAAATCCATCATTAACACATTTTTAACTTCAAACAATTTCTCTATCCATAATACTGCTTTCGCCAGTGAAAAGTTGCCTCATCTGAATCAGGAGAGGACTGGACTCATGAGGATTACTTGTGGATTATTGTGATGCTTTTATCAGCTGTTTGGACTCTCATTCTGATGGCAAGTAATTTAATGATTCATTTTTCCAAATCTGTTCTGATGAAGAAACAAACTCATATCTTGGATGACCTGAAGGTGAGCAAAATTAAGCACAATTTAATTTTTGAGCGGACTATTTCTTAAAAGGCACTGTGGCAAAACTGTCAGATTAAAATTAAGCATCAGTGACAGTGACATACAGCTAAGTATGGTGACCCATACTCAGAATTCGTGCTCTGCATTTAACCCATCCAAAGTGCACACACACAGCAGTGAACACACACACACCGTGAACACACACCCGGAGCAGTGGGCAGCCATTTATGCTGCGGCCCCTGGGGAGCAGTTGGGGGTTCGGTGCCTTCGGTGCCTTGCTCAAGGGCACCTCAAGGGCACCTCAGTCATGATATTGTAGGCCTGAGACAAGATCAGAGAGTGAGGGTGGAAAATGGTTATGAAAAACTAAATTTTTTGGTGTAAGATGCCTTGAATAACATTATAAGTGGACTTCATAAGTGCACAAAATGCAACAACATGCAGTGGTACAACATGTAGCAAAGTACACAATATCTCATTTAATAAAGCACAGTTAGACCATAATTAAGCCAATATTGCATCTTTGTAAATCTGGTTCATACAGCAGTGCAGCATCTTATCATCTCTGTCACCATGGTGACACTCTGGAGGATATGCATTATCTTTATCTTTACAACCAATGATCAGTGATAAACCCATGACGATCATCATGACCTGACCTTAAAAAGCCAAAATAACATACGCCTTGTGAATAGAGAGAAAAAAATCTATTTTTAGATTACTTGAATGTTTTCTGTGATTGTTTGTGACCTGGAAATCTCAATATAATTTTTTTTCCTCCTTGGTAATAGTGTATTACCAGGGTCACGAAACACTAGAACACTATGCTAGTTATTCTGATTTGTTGTTCTTTGTTTGAACTCAATGATAAGTCTGCAGCATCTCCTAATTATTCATGAGACTGTGTGGTCTAATCCTATGAGAAGGCACTGTCTCATCATTATTTATGGCATGGATTTTTCTTATAACAGTCACTTCACGTACACCTTTCAAGTCCAAAAATGTGCTAGTATTCATTTAAATTGACTATATCCTATTTTTATTTATTTTTTTGCATCAAAAACACAGTTTAGCTTTTTATGATAATTTTCTGCCCTCTGATCCTTATAATTATACAGGCTTTTTTGATGCACTTACATACTTTCATACAATTTGTAAAATGTGATTATTCATGGGCTGTAGAAAAAAGCCATTAAATACTTATTATATTGTCTTTTAAGACTAAGTTTTGAGTTCTGAAATTTAAAGTTTATCTACTATTACAGTATTTATAATATTTTGAGTTAGCTTTTATTTTTATATTTTCAGTTTTAGTCGTAATTTATATTTGAGTCATTTTACATGCTTTTGGAATATTTATTAGATTTTTTTTCTTTACTTGATTTTATTTTAGCTTTAACAATTTTATTACTTCAACTTAAATTTATTTAAAAAACTTTAATAATTTTTATATTTTAATTTAACTATTTCAGTTATCAAAAACATTTTTAAATAGTTTTAGTTGAGTTTAGTTCACTGTGGTTCTAGCGCAATGGAAATACGTTTTTGCAACGTTGTGTTATCCTTGATAAATATTATATTATATAATTTTTTAAAACTTTTTTTTTGTCAAATAAATCTCAAAATCTGAATATAAAACTCACTACAAACAACTCAAACAGTGGCCCCTATAAAAAAATAAATATTTAAAGAAATAATTTTTGTTCATTTATTAAACTGCTACTGAAGAACTGCACAGGGGCCAAGAATAAAACTCTGAATAAAACTTTCCTTCTCCAAACACTAAATTTAGGGTTTGCTGAACATGATGTCCGCAGAAGAGATATGACAATGTGCATATCCATCGAGTCCACCAGACAAGATCTACAAGAGAACTGAGCTGGCTTATCTATGGCCACACATACTCACAAAACCCCACTGAGACCAATTACATCCTCGTCAAGCCAAAGCACAGCGCTGAGATCAGAGCTCAGAATAAGATGAATTATCGCTTCATCTTCTCATAGCTTTGCTCATTTCCAGGATCGACGGAAGGCGGCTGGGCTACATTCCACCTTCTGAGAGCCGTTCATTTGCATAAGATCTAGTGAGGGGATGAGAGGGGGCTGTGGAAAATCGGATCAGGGAAAAAGCTGCAGATCACCATGGCTACAGAGAATGTGACTTGCTCTGTGTCCGTTAACCAGGTTTGTCACACTGGAAGATACTCGTGTGCTACTCTCTACAGCTGCATTTCACCATACATGCCTTCATGCCTTCTGCAAAATTAAACATTAACTTACAACCATCATGTAGCCGGATTCTTGTCAGTAAAAGAGGGCATGAGTACCAAAATACCAGAGTATTCAGGAAAATATAGCCAAAAATAGTATTTTGTATTTTGGTCTGTTCTGATTAGTAGAGGCTTATGTATGTCAGCCAATAATTAAAATACTACTATCAACACCAAAAAATAGTAACAAAGCTAACAAATAAATATTTTCTTTGCATATTTCACTGAGATAGAACCAAGTATTTAACATCCAAAATGATATCCAGCAGCTTCAGATCTGTAAAGGTCAGAGATGTGTGATTATATGGAGACAAGTTTCTGAAGTGTGGCAAGAAGGAGCTGACGTATGTTCATTATCAGTACAGAATGTTTGTTCTACCAGACGATGGGTTTCATATGCTGCTCTGTCAGGTCAGTCTGAAAAGTTCTGACCATGTCAAGCTGTGAGTGACCCTTTGCTGGGACAAGCTCCAAACATTACAGGCTGAAACTTGTCTGTCTGAAACCCTTTGTCTGTTTAACCTCATGTTTATTATAACTTGTAAACACACTTGCAAAATGTCAACTTTCCATGTGAGCGGTGCTCTCAACAGCGCCAAAGGTCTGCTAGCTCCCAATGCATTATATAAATAAAACTAGACAAGTAAAGTTCGCAGACAAACTTTGAAGTTGGCTTGAGAAAGTCTTGTCTGAAGGTTTGGAATAGCTTTGAAATGCTTAAAGTTTAATTTTAATTGTTGAAACTGAAGTTTGGAACAGAGTGGGAACACACGTTTCTTGCATGATTTAATGTAAATTAACACGTCACAATCACAATTTACATGAATTAACATTGTGCTAGCATAATTTAACATGTCTCTAGCATGTTGCTTTCATGACTCTAGTATGATTAGCATGTTGCTAGCATGTTTCTAGCATGATTAGCATGTTGTTAGCATGATTACCAAGTTACTAGCATGCTGTTAACATGTTTCTAACATTATTAGTATGTTGCTAGCATGACTAGAAATTTACTCCCATGCTTCTAACATGATTAGCATGTTTTACTAACATGTTTCTATCATAATTAACATGTTACTAACATATTGTTAGCATGATTAACATGTTTTACTAGCATGCTTCCAGCATGATTAGCATGTTGTTACAATGTTTCTAGCATGATTACATGTTGTTACAATGTTTCTAGCATTGTTCTAACATCTAGTGTGTTACTAGCATGTTGTTAACATGATTAGCAAAGTTACTAGCATGTTGCTAGCATGTTTATAAGATAATTAACATGTTACTAGCAATTTGCTAGCATGTTTCTAACATGTTTCTAGCATGATTAGCATGTTGTTACAATGTTGTAAGCATGATTAGTAAGTTACTTGCATGTTACTAACATGGTTACCAATTACTAGCATGACTGTAGCATTATTAGCATGTTGTTAGCATGATAAGCATGTTACTAGCATGTTTGCTAGCATGTTTCTAGCATGACTAACATTTTACTAGCATATTTCTAGCATGATTAGCATGCTGCTAGCATGTTTCTAGCATGATTAGCAGGTTAGTAGCATGTTGCTAGCATGATTACCATGTTACTAGCATGCTTCTAGGCAGTATCTTATAAATATTAAATTCTTTATCTTTTTTTAACAAATAATCAGGTGCATATCCTTTAAAAAAATTTTTAGCCAGGTCACATCAGAAGGGCTCATAAAAAAACTACAATTAATTTAAACCACAAATAAAATAATAATAAAAAACAGAACTCACCATTTTAAGGGCAGATACAAGGATTTTGCGAACATTCATATAATTTATTAACCACTTCTGTCAGGACACAAAAATGTGCCTCTATTCATGTGAAGTAGAGTAGCATGTACTGTATCTGGTTCAGTTAAACAAGCAGGCCAGCAAGACGGGGCCGTCCCCTGCGACGCCGCATTACCCACCATCTGCCCGTGCCAAGTGCACGCCATCTACTCATCTGATGTACCTTCTGCTCTGCCTCAAACTCAATTGTCTGGGGAAAGGTTTTTAAGAGCCACTCAATGAAGCTTTTCAAGTGCCCGCAATATTTTTTTCCAGACTGTCCGTTTCCCAAACCACATTGTTAACAAATGAACAAACCATTAATCCTCAGAAAAACATGCAGCATGGAAAATCATCTATAATAAGAGCTACAAGATGCTAGCAGTAATTAAAAGAAAGTATTTTTAAACGTGCATTTGGAAACAGTATAAAGCGAACGCCTCCTGAATATCTTAAAGCCCAACACATGCAGCAATATGGAAACCCACTGCCCTCTACACGTTTAAGGACACTGGGACAAATTCACAAAAATGTTATGCTACCTTGCTACTTTTCAGTGCAAAACCTTTTTCAAATCAGAAATGCTCAAAACTTTACATTCCTAAAAGGATCCAACAGGGTGCTTTTGTAGCAAAAGGTTCTTCATGGAACCATCAATGCCAATAAGGGGTCATATGACATTGCTAAAAAGAACATTATTTTGTGTATTTTGTGTAATGAAATGTGTTTATGCGGTTTAAGGTAAAAAAAAAAAAATAACATTATTTTCCACATAATGTACATTATTGTTTCTCCTCTATGCTCCGCCTTTCTGAAACTCGTGATTTTTTACAAAACTCATTGGTCTGAAAAGCGAGATGCGCTCTGATTGCCCAGCTATCCAGTGCGTTGTGATTGGCCAAATGCCTCAAGCATGTGACGGAAATGTTACACCCCTTGTCATAATGTGATGTGTGTCCCGGTCAGAAAACTGGCGCGACAAGACAAAAACAATAAAACCCATTACAAACGAACCATTTGTTGCATCCAGTGGGGACATGATTATGGATTATAATAACTTTTACTGTCTTTTTACACGTTGCATTGCATCGTGCCGCGTAAACATAAAGCCATGTCTGGATTTGTGATCGGAGAAACGACAAACAACAAGCTACTCTACACTGCTCAAAACTTGCATTTGAATCATCAGTGGCAAATTCTTTCCATAAGTAAACGTACTTACAGACTGTGAGTCAGAACAGCCGGCACTGTAGTCTACTCTCCCAGAATCAGGAAACAGTCATCCATAAAATGTGCTGCACACATCTGAATATTTTGGTTGAACTGTTCTGGAACAGTGTTGTAAATACAACTTAACCACTGATTTCTATCCAAGTCCCAATACTCAATGCCAACATAAAAAGTTTCCCTTTTACGACGAAACAGCATCTCCACAACATGGCGCCGGCGGCAACAGCAAGAATAAAAGTTATACCTTCTTTCTTTGCGTGAACATTTAGGCGGTGTTATGCAAATCTTCCCACATCGTGACACAGACGTGAGGGGCCGTTTTTTAAACAAAGAGATTTAGGAGGGTGTGGACTAGTCTTAACTTTTAAAAAAGAATATCTCTTTGGGTTTGAGACTTTAGTCTTTGCAACTTTAGGGATCTTATCTATTCACGAACAGCTTGTAACACTCCAAAGAGAAAGGAAAATTTGAAATCGCCCTTTAAGAGTGCAATATAGATAAGCAACATGCACTAGCCTCAATGGCACCTAGAGTGAAAAACTGCTTCCTTGTCCGGGAAACATATTTGGATGGGTCTCGCTCCTGTAGCATATGAGCCCTCCATGAGAATCGTGGAAGCTCAAATGGCTCCAGGACTGAAGGCTGAGGGCACACGGATGAGATTACATCGATTACACTGATGGGCACACCAGCGGTTTCAACTTTCCCAGGATGCATTAGGTGCCTGTGGGATTTTTGAAAATCTATTATAGTGCTGCAGAGAGAGAGAGAGAGAGAGAGAGAGAGAGAGAGAGAGAGAGAGAGAGAGATGCTCCATCAGCTGTGGATGTGTGATCTTTTATATCTTCCTACAGGAAAGAAAAATGTGAGACTCTCAATATCTCAATTGTTTCTTCTGAACAGCAGTGGGCCAGAACAAATTGGAGATTTTTTAAAATCTGCTGCTCAAATTTAGCAAAAACAGCTGGCAATCAAAAGTCAAATTTCTATATGAACTCCAACTTCAAACTCTGACAAAATCTCACACAACCAAATAATCAGAGCTAACCTGTCCTCATATATGTTATACATTTGCACTCTTAACGAAAACAATTCTCTCGAGGAGAAAATCTGATACAAACTTGATTTATTTAAATGAAACTAGAACTAGCTAGATCTGCATGATAAATAGTATTTTAATTGTGATCATGATTTATGCTTCTCTCGATTAGCATCTGTCAGCAAGCATAATCATCTGCGATATTTGCCTGGTTATTTATCCAATTTTTTTTTTTTTCATTTGACACTTGCATTATCTTGCACTGACAACAAGCTTCCACAAGCTTTCATTCAAGTGGTTTGCCAGATGTCAAGAGCTTCTTTCTTTCATTTTACTCTCATGTTGCGTTCAAAAACTGCGTACAACTTCTGTCACTATGAAAAAATACTAAAGATTTATGTAAAAACACAAAACTTCTACTGTTTTGGTTTTTATTACAAAAATGTAATAATTCCCTTCTATTTTTTAGTATTATTTCTATTGTGTTAGTGCCTAATTTGACCCACATATTTTTTTCATGCAAAATCAGCTGCACAGATGCTTAAAAAAAATGTTTTTTTGTCATGACTTCTTGTAGTGAATATCCGCACACTGAGGTGCAAATAACTACAAAAAAATGTTTAATCATTTTTACTTACTTAATTATACAATAAATTTTGTTTTACCTGACTCTTTAGCAAATTGCCTATAGGTTTTCCAAAATGCATCTATGTGTCAAAACTGTGCACGCACATTAATGAAATGATAAATATTCAAGAAATACGGATTCTTAAACTTCACACTGTTTACACTGTTTTATGCGGTTTAAAAACAAAAAACAAAAAAAAACAACAACATTTGCAATTGTTGAATACCAAATATTTCAATGGTTTATCTTCTGAGAGAATCTACTTCTTGTAGATTTCATGTAAAAAATTATGTTTAGATAAGTAATAAATAAAAACTATGTGGAAACAAGATGTGCTAAAATAAACCATACAAGTTGACAAAGTGTAAGAATTCTGATGCAATCTAAAATGACCATAATCGTGATAAAAATTTTTGAGCAAAACAACAATTATCATGCAGCTCTACTAAGAACTCTTGAGCCTTAAAAGAGCCATATCCGAGCCAATCCAATCTTGTGTATTGTGTTTTGCCAGGGTGAGCATATAAAAATCTGCAGAGAGCACCGAACATCAGGTGTTTTCATCTGCACTTGCACCTCTGTCCTCTTTGCTGACACAGATCTGGAGGCAGGGGAAGATCAGCAGAGGTTAGATGCAAGATGGTTCTTCATGGAGCACTGGGTATAATTACAAGAGAATTCAGGCCTCCTAAATGCCTAGATGAACAATCATGTACCATAAATCAGAGCGATGATTCAGCTTGGTCATGAATAAAACTGCAAGGCTTCAGCTCCATGAAGCTCTCTCCTGCAGAACTTGTCATCAAAGATTAATTAGAGAGGTCCACAGGACTCCAGCGGTCTCTCATGGACACTCACAGTGCTGAGATACAGTAATTTAACCTGGAATATGAAGGCAAATTATTCCATGTAAATACAAAATGGACATACACTAAAATAGTAACAGCTATGATGCTACAATGTTCTGTGTTAAAATCAAGAAACATTTCTTGTTATTACCAATGTTGAAAACTGTTGTGCTGCTTAATATTTTTGTGGAAAACATATAGGATTCTTGACAGGATTTCTCATAATTCTCGTATGAATAGAAGAACAGCATTTATTTTAAATTTGAAGATTCTTACAAAAAAAATTGCCCTTTTGATCAATTTACAGCATCCTTGCTGAAGATAAGTATTCATTTCTTTTCAAGTAATATTGGGTTCAAAGTAACACAGACTGTCCATGGTGCCCCTTGTAATAAAAAAATAAAAATACTAATGCCCCTGCAAACCTAAATGCATTATAAAACTATGAGCAATAGCAAAAATAGCATAACTCCAGATAAAGATGCACGCATGCATTTTCTACAGTGTGTCTAATCTGCGTGCACCATAAAATAAGTCTTCATAGCGAAAAAGAAGTGAATTAGACGTAGAAGACAACAGTCTCAAGAGATCTTCAGTCCAGTGTGTGTATGCACATTTCACACAACACACAAAACCATCTTTTCACTCAGTAAAGGCCTGGAATAACCTCTTTTTGAAACATGTATCTGTGCAATATGCCCTCTCTAAGATGCTGTCAGGCTTTCTGAATTAAGCACAACAAAGTGGAGCAGGCAGCAGAGTCGGACTCGGCTGTGAGAAACAGGCCAGGGATTTCAAACCCCTGTATGCGCACGCCACCTAAAAGCTCTTGCTGAAAAATTGATATGCTCTATGATTCACATCTCGTGAGGTGGTGTTGTTGTTCAGAGCTGCACATCTCAGCCAGAACCAATTTCCTGTAGTCAGTGAAAGCGTGCCACTGTATTGAGCGAGACACTGAGCAGACGGCTCCAAATAAATCACCAAATAAAACAGCACACCGGACCAATAAATACAATTTCCACAATATGCACAATATATATCACTATATACTGTAAGTTTATAGGTTATAACTGGAAAAAGTTGAAGTACTAAAATTACTAAAATTAAAATAAAAACAAAAGCAAAATTATAAAAGCTAAAATATAATATAATTGCACATGCAGCATCTCAAATGCTGCTATGGCACAGCATTATTATTGTTAATTAAATATTAAAATTGTTTTCATGAATTGAAATAAAACTGAAATGAAATAAAATAAAATATAAAAATTAGATAAAAATCAAATTGGAAATTAGAAATGTTGCCTTTGCAACTAACTGAAATAAAATAAGTTGAAATTACTAAAACTAAGATTAAAATGAGAATATAAAAAATAATAGCCTATTCATATTATTAATAATAATAATAAATACTACATCTGGCAACAATTGCTAACAATAAATTATTACATTTATTTACAATTTTTACAGACTTTACTCAGTGGATACAACATCCATGTCCCTATTTATTTTGTGCCAATTTCCCTGAATTTAGAATTTTTGTTCTCTTGAACACACTGGATGGAAGTGCTGCTTTAGGCACAAATTTTTTTTGCAATATTTCGATTTTCTGCAAGAAATAAATTCACAATTTGGATGGAAACATTATATATAATATATGAACATAGCATTCTATACCATATCTTAGATGAGAACAACTCCAATTGTAATGAACAATAATAAATGATTTTAGAGAAATGCAAGAACAACAACAAAAAATGAATATTATGCTGCCAAATTTCTTCCAGAAACAACAACAAAACAACTGTGTTTGTGCTCTTTTTTTTTCTTTGCAAGCAAAACACTGTTAATGGAAGGATGCTTAAAGACATTACAGACAAGCAGAAGACACAACACATCCCACGAGATATGACAGAGTGCTACTGCCCCTGGCAACCAGCCCAACTTATTAAAAACACACTGCCAACCACCTGCCATGTGCAGGCTGAGCACGAGCCGTCTGATGGGCTGTGTTCATTTCTTTGGGCATGTGATCTACCTGCACACCACCATTCAGACCTGAGCCAGCCGGTGGCAGCCAATGAGGTGATTAGAGGATGAGTGTTGACTCCAGACGGCATAGAAATCCACTGACCTCAGGATAAACAGAGTGACATTTTCAAAAGAGTGTTTTTATCAGCCGCTCATTGACTCCAACAGATGAGATAAACATGACCACACTAGAGAATACACTCACGCTCCTTAAGTACAGCAAACCATGCAAACTCTGGACAGACTGAATATGGGAGAAAACACATTCTGTGCAGAAATGATGTGAAGCATAACTAGAGCTTAGAGTGTGCTGTAAAGAGAAATCAGTAATCTATAAAAGAACTAAGAAGGTGTCTAAGAACTGCTGTGTACTGCCAAAATATTTGCCGTTTTTATGAGATTTAATAGTGTATTCCATAAAAAAAACGTCTTGTGGTGATACCATGGTACAATGGTGGAGTCAGATGTCAATTCTATAATGTCCAATACCACGTTACTGAATTATTATTATATTACATGTTATTTAAATGGTAATCCAAACTAGTACTACAACAGCTGTCCAAAAGTTTTGAGGTCATTATGAAAATTAATCTAAATAAAATAATAAAAAAAAAAAAAAAAAAAAAAAAATTCATTGATAAAAAAAAAAAAAAAAAAAAAAAAAAAAATATAAATATATATATATATATATATATATATATATATATATTTCTCTCTCTCCGGGATGTTCAAAAGAACAGCTTTTATAAAAATTTAAATCTTTTGTAACATTTTAAACTGTCACTTGTCGTCAATTTAATGCAACATTGTATTACATTTCCTAATATTAACTTAAAACAAAAATACTTTGACCAGTTGCTTAAACCATCTTGTGTCTGTAGCATAATATTTATCATAATATCACAGAGTAATTCCAAAGTAAATTTCCAAGAAAAAAGGTACAGTATCAACATGGTAAATGTTTGAAAAACCATGCTTTTCTAGACATGTACTTTAGTAATACTATGGTATTTTCATATACATCATGATACTGAATGCTAATATATTCATAAAGTATGCAATTTACATTGTACAAGGTACTTCAAAGTATACCATAGTATATGCACAGTACATGTCGAAAAACAAGGTGATACCATGGTACTTTTTCGTGTACAATGAGAATAGAGTAAACTTAGCAAAAAAGTACCAAAATATGCCATGGTTCAAGCTATTTTTTCTGGACGTGCTTTGGAGTGCCACATAAATACAATTCAGCATCAGGGTATACAGTATATATCATAAGTAGCATGGTATTACCATCTGATGGCTGTGAGATACGCTTCAGACTGCAGCACCTGAGAATATAAAATCATCAAGAGGGCAACAGTGATGCTTCATTGACGGCTCCTTCCAGGGTTTGAACCTATAAAGTACCAGCCCAGAGCTTCAACCATCCTAACTGCAATGAAATATTAATGAGCGACATGGGCACTTTAAATCAGTTACCAAACAAAAACCATCCAGCAACCTGCCATTTCAAATAAAACAATCATAATGCAACAGCCCTCTACCACAACACAAAAATATTCAAACTTAATGCACATCTTCGACAAGAAGACTTGTTATTACTATGATAAAATGTACAAATACCATGTTTTTGGACATGTACAGTAATATAGTAATATCATGGTATTTTGATAGCACTAAATGATTATATTTTTATGACGTCAAAGAATACTATAGTATTGCAATGATAAATGTCCAAGCACATGACATTACCACAGTACATGTCCAAAAATCACAGTAATACCATGTTACTTTATGGCAGATGAAACAATCATAATGCAACAGCACAGAATGTTCCGAATTTTAACCAGCTGGATATTCATTAATTGCACACTCGACTGAAATGAAAAGCTGCAAACAGTTGGTGAACTTTTGTCACTTTAGAGAAACGGCAACAGAAAGAAAGAATGGTGTGAAACAGAGGGTCTCAATTATTCGGTGGTCCTCGGTCCTGCTCCGACCCAATTTACACTTTTGAGAAACAGGCTGTTTAAACAAAAGTTATTAGGTTGTTAGAGCTGATACAAGAAAAGTACGCTCATTTAAGGGTTGAGAAGAACATACAGACAACAAAAGGAAAATAAAGGACGCTGAGTTAGAGACAAACATGAAATGGACAGACGTTATTGGACTCCTACCTGTCTGGCTGAGCTGCGAGGCGCTGCGGCTTTTTCGGCTCAACCCCACGACTGCCGCCATCTTGGCGCCAATACTGGAGCGTCGTTTCTTTTCAACGGTTCCCACCAGGCTCACGGCCGTGTCCGACTGGCTGCCGTCAGTCTTCTCCAGACTGCACATGTCTCCGCCGATGCTGGTGCTCTTGGTCATGTTGCCCCCGGCCGCCGTTCCCATTTGCCTGTTTTTCATTTTGGACGTAAATTCACTGTCAGTGATGGACCGTAGAGGAGAGACAGAAAGAGAGGAGGAGAAGCAGTGGAAGGGAAGAGTAGAGGATGGATGGATGGATGAATGGATGGATGGATAGATCAATGGATGGATAGATGGATGATGGAAGAGAGAAAGGAGAGAGTTAGGTAAGTGGAGGGTGAAGGGGAACGGAGATTCAGGTCAGAATAAGGTCAAAGCCAAGGTTAAAGGGTTTAGGCCTCCAATCAGCTTAGGTTGCTTCACGGGAAATTATTGGGATGGGCCTCTGTTCTAGGTGTTAAGTTTTAGTAGTCTAACAACAAGTAAACTGAGTAAAATAAAGAACAAGGTATATTCAACTACCAACAGAGAGAAAACCTACAATGTTAAACAACCGTCGCTAGCTCTCTCAAAAGTGCTTATGCCCATGATGCACACTTACTGTCATTTGAAATCAAACATAAAAAAACAATAAACATGAAAATAGAAAATAAATATACAATGGTTACTGAAGCTACAGTATCTTGCTACACAAAAGCCTGACGTTAGCATGTTGCTAATGTACCAAAGCAATATTCATAGAATAATAAACATGAAAAACACATAGCACAGAAAGGTATAGGAGAAAAACGTATAATTTTGCGTAAATTTTAGCATTATGGGATTGATGGGAGCATGCCTATATTGCCTTAAAATGCTGTCTAGCAGCTCACTGTGATTCATTTAAGAGTCACAGCTCACACACTTCCCACAAACCATCCCTAAAAAAAGCATACAAACTAGCAGCAGTTCACCAGTTTCATTCTAACTGATATGAAAAACATTTCAGGCATGAAGCATCCAGTGAAATGACTGAGTTTGATCTGTTAAGTTCACTTATTCAGCACTGAAATGCATGCTGGTCTATATACCACATAGGCTGGTGTATTTTTCTTTCAGCATGACAAAAAAAAAAAAAAAAAGAGGACACGTGTAAAAAGATTACATTAGCATCTCACGTGGCTGTGAGCGAACTGTGAAGCGAAGAGACAAATGACTTCCTGGACAAAGGATCCTAATGAAATCTTAATGATTATAAATGTGTTTAAATGATACACATTCAGCCATAGGTCTGCTCTTCTTCATCATCAATGCAATTAGAGCCACAGAAACATACGACGGAAATCAATGAGCTCTGACAACATGTTCTTCAATTACTACAACTAGACTTTTCAAAAGGCAGCTCTGTCCAAAAGCCCTGCTCAAAATACAGCCGTGCCACATCAATCTGTCTGTAATCTGGTAATCTTAGACCTGAAACATTTGGGACTGATATATTTCATGAGAAAGAGTGGAAAATACTGTTGTAGTATCAGTATAGATCACTACACACACTACATCAGTGGACTTCTATTTATCACCAATCAAAAACACAGAGAAATCACACCAAATAAATCACATATGAAATCTCTTTCATATCTCAATTCTTTTTCTGAGAAAGCAGTGGGATTAAACAGAGACTTCTGTTATTTTTTAGTTTAAAGAAACTGCTAACAATGTCTCAGAATGTGCTTAGATTTGCCAAGACACCAAAAACTGCAATGAAGACGTTCTCAAACACTTCTCATCAAATGTACAGTATATTTATTTTAATGCTCAATAATCTTACTATATGCCAACCATCATCCTTTTTTTTTCCCCAAGCAATTTTAAGCAAACATCTGAGACAAAGTTTATACTTGCTTTACTTCTTGTCACCTGGCCTGGGCTTGCAGTGCATGCATCACACGCATGCGTCGTTTACACCGAAGCAGAGACAGACACATGAATGTGTTCTATGCAAACAGCACTGAAAAAATATTCCAAAATTATGGTTTGTTGCATTCAAATGATGCATTCAAATGTTGATTACAAAATGCATGCACATGTTACATTGTCAAAGCTGCTACAAGGGGTGCAGGTCTACTGTTGTCATTATGGAGCAATATGACTTGAGCAGAATCAAATGTGTAGAGTATGTTTCTAGCCTGATTGTAGTGATACGAGTCTCTGGGGAAAATCACAACCCAACACAACATTCTGAGAGTTAAATCACGGCTCTAAAGAGATACTATTACATTGAGTGATTGATTGGACGGGATGATTCCAGACGCTATATTTATCATGCGGACAGCTCCCTCCAGCAGTGCTGCATGTGAGATGCTGGCAGACTCTCACGTTTCACGGAGAGAAGTGTTGCACCGCCGCAGGGCTTCAGATGGCTATTACCCTTCTCTCATCACTGTAATGAGAACGGCTCAAAGCGATGTGACCGACACAAAACCCAGGTGGAGATTAACACTGGACGCCAATTTACAAAATCCTTTATGCTGCTGTGATGACAAGACACATCTGTCTCTCTGGATTATGTCTCACCACCTGATTGACAGAGGGAATTATCCGTGCAATAGTTTGCAAACAAATTCACAAAGACAATAAGAACATTATGTGGTTGTACGTAAGGGTTTATATGGATGGACAAGGACTAATCTGTAGTTTGAAAACCTGGCCAGAAGGTCAAAAACACTAAAGTCTGAGAAAAAGAGTGTGTCTCCAAAGAGTAACTTCTCAAAGGTGCACATCCATCCAGATATAAACTGTCAGCAAGGCATTGCTCCAGACTGGTTTCAGAAGTTTTATTAATCGTTTAGAGAGTTTCTAGAAGCAAACCATACTAAAATATTTTTTTTTTTATAAATGTCATGAAATGAAAATGGCATGAGAATAAGTCACTCCTCCAAAATGAGTTAAAGTAAAAATAATAATAATAAGCGAATAATAATAATAATAATAATAATAATATATATATATATATAATATATATATATATATATATATCTATATATATATATATATATATATATATATATATATATATATATAATATAAAACAAAATATATCTCAAAAATATTTTGAGTCTTGAACATAACACAGAACTGCAAACATATACAATTAATATACAATAGTAGTAGAATTGACAATAATAATATTTTGGGTCTTCAACAGTGTTATTTTAATATCACTGCCACACTATTATAGTTTTTGTTAATATATAGAATTAAATTCTATTTTTCTATTTTCGGTTTTCATTTTATTTGTAGTTTTAGAAATTTTGTTTTGTTTTTGTCATTCATTCATTAAGTTTTAGATTTTAGTTTTAGGTTATTAAGATTTTTTTGTTTTATTTATGTTAATATTTATTTTAATCATGTCTTTTTTTCATTTTTATCATCAATTTTCAAATATGTCTAGATTTTATTAATATTCAGATTTTAGTTAAATCTTATTTAGATTTAATTATCTTACAACATCAAACTAAACAATGAGGAATGTTGTAGCTGAAAAAAACAGTGCAAGTTTTTTTATATTTTATTTTCAGTTAAAGTTTACTTTGTTTTAAGTAATGATTTTTTAAAATATAGTTTTAGTTAACATTGAAAACACTAATAAGGTTAATAATAACCCTGTTCTTGCACAACTCAGAACATGCTAAAATATGAAATTATTATTATTATTATTGTTATAATTAATTGTATTATATTTTGAAAAGAATGACAATGACTTGAGATACAAAGTGCAACATTATACTGTAGATAGCAGCCAGTTAAACTGGACTGCAGGTGACGGGTAAGATGCAGATTTCTCTGAAATACTGCACACAAAATCAACTAGACTGTTTCAAAGACTTTAATCTTTAGATAATGAACTTTCTTGAGATGTGTGTAAAGAGCATGCAGAAGTGCTGCCACTGCAAGTGCGATTCAGCCTGCAGTGCTATCTGACAAACACACAAGACCTGTGTGTGTGTGTGTGAGAGAGAGAGAGAGAGAGAGAGAGAGAGAGAGAAAGATAAACACAGTTTGACTACACAACTAAAAAACTAGAAAAAATAAGCATTTCTCCAGGAATCGGTCAAACACCTTTAATATCTAAAAAGCTATAATAATACAAATCTAAATGTAAAGTATAATAAATGGTGATGCAAATTCACCAGAATTTAGCCAATCAATCAGAAAACAGTCCACAGTTTTAGATTGTACATTTAATTGCATCTTTTTTAAACACTTCTTAACTTGAAACCACAGTGACCAGAGGAACAAACAGGTCACATGGTCTGTGGCAGTGTAAAGAGAAGTCATACACTATCTGTAACGGATCATTGAGCATTCTGACAAACCGCATGGGTTGTTTACTGGAGGATTACTAATGCCTTGATGGCTTCAGGCACTTTGGTGTGTTTGAATCTGGTCAGCTCTAGAAAACTCTCAGCGATTAATAAAGTTGGCCTTCTGAAAAGGCTGTCAGTGCAGAGCAGTACCTGGTGTGATATTGTATTGAAGTACTGTATGACCATTCATTGAGATGCGACAGTATACATGTTAACAGATGTGCACTATTGAGTTAACCTGCAGGCAGGGCATTCATGACAAATGGCAACGCTGAATGACTCCTAGAATGAAATTATACTGTTCTTTTAAATTATTATTATTAAACTTTGGTTTGAAAAAAAAAAATGAATCTCTACCATAATTATATTGATATGTTGGCATTACCTGCTATGAATTAAATAAATATAAACAAATAAACAGACAAGACGACGTACATGCTTTGATTTGAATCTCTGAATCTTTGAACTATATCTTGAGCACTAAGTTAAAATGTTGGCCTTACCTGCTCTGCAAATAAAATAAAATGAAAAAAATAAAATAATAAATAAAGTAAAATACTTATGAGTTTTGATTTGAATATCTGATTCTTTAAAGTAAATCTCTTAATCTTGAAATGCTGGCCTTACAACATTGGCCTTAAAAAAAAAAAAAAAAAAAAAAACTCATGGGGATTGATTTAAAATATGAAATAAAATAAAGACTTATTTGGTGTGATTAAAAAAATAAATAAATAAAAAATTTTTGAATTAAAATAAAATTATGTTAACAGTATAGCAGGAAGGCAGCTCACTAGGTTTTGATACAGAGCCATAGTTTTCCAACCACCGCCTGATGACAATATCAGTTTCTCTAATCTGACTTACAGTAGGTCACCTGAGCATCACTGTCAGCAAGACCATGTGCCACTGGATTACACCAGGATCATAGGATGGTCACAAAAGCACATCCAGACAAAGTGGACATCTCTCTACCAAATGCCAAAGTCTCCATCCAAAGTTTCTCCTGATGGTTTTTTAGGAGGTCTTGGCAGATAAGACCATCCCTCAGGCAAATGCACTTGGAGCGTCGTAGTGTCTCTGCGGGAATGTTTTTACTCATCCACAGCTGAACAGACTGTTCCTTTTTCATGCAGATTTTGCTAAGTGCATTTTCATCTAGGCCACGATGTTCCTTTACACCAAACAAAACCTGCATGCTATTTTTTGTGTGCACGCAGTGGCTCAGGTCCATTTTCTTGATTTAGAGGCATTCTACACCTTAAATTTGGACCACTGAAGTGCTAAAACCAGAGTAAGCATAAAACATCCTCTCTCTTTGACGGAATGTGCGTGGTTTAAGGATTTATTTTTTCAGGTTCATGGCATTGCATCGCCTTGCTATGATAGTTATGCACTGCGTAACTGTAAGAAAATGCCACCATGCCTTCAAATTCGCAACAAACTTCAGGTCATATTTCACCATGAGACGTAACTCACATAATGTCTGAAGGGTGCGACCTGTATGAACGCATTATAATAACATACTGTGCAGGGTGGAAAGGGATGCAACAAATATGATGACAAAAAGACATAACAATGTGGGCACCATCTCTGTCCTTGAATTTATATAGAGGAGGTGATGCAGAAAATCAGTTTCTATGGAAACGGTGCCCTGGGTCCTAGGCGTTTCAGTTAATTGTCTGTCTAAATGAATGTAGCCTATTAAGGACTCCAAATTCAGTTATGGCATGAAATTCAGTCATAACCACTATTAATACATATTTCTTCATGTCAAAAACACAAGGGCTCTGATGGCCTGAATAAAATAAAATCTGCCCCTGAGCCGCACACTAATATCTATCGACACACAATAGTTTTTTTTTTTTTTTTTTTTTTTTTTTTTTTTTTTTGGAAACTGACATGGTGGAAATGTAATGGATGGAAGATGTTGACAGTTTCATCTTCATTTTACAATCATGGGGAAAAAACTTGGTTTTGCTTCAACAAACACAAAATATACATTTAAAATTGTGTTAACTATCATGCATCCTCTCCTAAAAGTTATCATATATAGAGAATGTGTCAAGATCTGATCTGTCAGCAAAAACAGGTCATGATTATTAAAAATCAAAAGAAAAAAAAAAGTGAATAGCTCTCAGTTCTCAGATCCATTCTAAAATGTGAGCTGCCCACATAGGTAGTATTTTAAGGCCTTATGTGTGCGTTCTTGCTTTTTTTTTTTTGTATTTTTTTTAAGGTACTGCCCTTCAGAAGCTACAGAAGATACTAATGTGTTTCCCAGAAGACAAAGTACAGTACAATTTACCCTGATCTTCAAATCTTCTTAATGTATCGTGTTTCCTTCTGGAGCATCAGTGAATGTTTGAACTGTTTGTAATAGTTGCGTATGAGTCCCTCAGTTGCCATCAGTGTGAAAATTAAGGGTTCAAATATGCAAAAGACGACGGAAAACCAAAGAATTTGCTTGACCTGGAGGATTTTTCTGAAGAACAGTGAGGAGTTTCACTGTTTTAACTATATATATAATTCTCACTGGGTTTTTAGAACAGCGCTATAATGTTCTCCGGTCTTCTCCATAGAGAACTGACCTTTAAATGAAATGTGATGCAGCGCTAAACTGCTGCAGGCGATGCTAATGAAATTTAGTCCCATCATCGACTTCCAGTCCTGATCAAAAATGGCAAACACTGAAAGTGTGGTAGAGACGACAGCATCCATCTTTTCTCATGCTTGAAAACAGAAAGTGTCTACAGCATCCTGCAAATTAAAAATGAGCTTTCAAAGCTTACTCAGATGGTCTCTTATTGACCTTTCTGAAAATTAGATGCTTATGATTGGATACAGAGCAGAAAGTCAGCATTAGTATCTGATCACATTATCACAGCAGCTTCGGTTTCACATTAATGATGAAGCTGAATGTAAAATAGCAATGAGATGATAATATTATCATTAACATTTATTAATTAAATGTTTAAAGAAGAGTTGTCCATTAAAACAAAACATGCTATAAACAACATAATTATGCTTTATGACCATATTTAAATCCTATAATTTTTCTACCGTCAAAGAAGCATTTCAAGTACCACCTAATGCAACTACAGCCAACTCGCCTCATCAGCTCAAAACTTACCCACTGCAGGCAGCACAGAATGAGACAGAGTCTATCAAACAGGATTCAAATTTGCATTTGAAAACAGCTTATATCGAGCACAACAAAACACATGGTCAAAATCAAACAGAAGCAACTGAAAAACTGACTGACAGATTAAAAAATTTATTTTTAAAGTCAAATTGCTGTGGACTGTAGGCTCAATATATTGACTCTGAAAGCCACTTTTGTAGCTCTGTTGAATTCTGCCACAATAACATCTTGGTAACTTTATTTAAAGTGCCCCTATTATGCCATTTCCAATATTGCCTTTCATGCAGTGTGTAATGTAGCTGTATGTGAATGTAAACAATCAGGAAGTTGTTAAGCCAAAAGTGCACGATAAATAAAGTTATTGTCTCCCAAAATAAAGAATCGACTCTCTACAGCCTAAACGTGTCGAATCCCACATCCGTGACGGCTACAAACACGTCTTTTTACTGATGGCTTCTCTAATCTCGGGGAGTAAAAAAAAAAATCAACGAGTTCAACATGAGATTCACTAAACGCTTGCTCTTGAAAGATGGCTCAGTACCTGTTTATTTGGACCAGTTGGCTCCACTGAATCACAAGTACGATAAATAATAGATGTTTATATTTTTTATTGAGTGTTCAAAATACGGAACTATGGCAATGAGCGCATTGTTTCCGATGCACTGTACGTGGTAGACCAATCAGAGTAGAGTAGGCTCACAGAAAGGAGGGTTTTAGAGAGACTGAATCTTTGAACTGCTTCGAACGAATCGTTTGAGAATCACTGGAAAATAAAGTGATATTAAATGCATATTTTGAGAAAACAAAGGGTTTTTTGACCTTGCATGCATGTAATCATATATTAGGAGACTCCCAAAACAATATTAGGACCCTTAAAAATGGTATAATAGGGGCACTTTTACTACATTAGCTAACATTATTGAATGCATTAGAAGTATTTTCATTATTCCATTTAATTTCAAAATTTATTAATGCATTATTAAAATATAAAGTTGCATTGTTATATTACTGAAATGAACAGTTGTATTTTTTATTAAGTAATTTTAACAAATATTAATAAATAAATGCATTGCTCATTAACCTTTTAACTGATGAATCTTATTGTTAAGTGTTTTATTGTAGGGTGTCTTAAATTAACTTTGTATTTTATCTGAATAAAATGTGATATTTGTACTTATTTTAAATTAATTCATTATTTTATTAATGGATTTAGTTATTAAGTTAAAGAGAATTAAACTTCATTTTCTTATCCTACTGTCAAATATTGTTTTTCTTGTTTTAAGAATAAAGGCTAATAATACCACAGAAACCAATGGAAATGAAAAAAAAAAAAGAGTTGAAACATCTTATGACCGTCTTATGACACAAGCTTCAGCAGCCACTCACAAACCTCACTGACTCTTTGTGCCTTGTAAGGCAATGCTAAGTAACCTCTTTATGGCTTTGTTTTCCTGTTTTCTTTTTTTTTCCACTTTTCAGTTTCATGTATATTAGTCATGAGATTGCATAACTAACCCACAGAAAACTGCCACTAGAACACATGCCTCTTATATATTGCAAAAAATCACCTAATGAGAAACAGTGCCTGTGGCTCTTCCATCATCGTCAATGCAATCGCCACTGGCATCGCTTCCTGTTTTCTCAAAGCATGCATTGGCTGATCCAACACGCCTCAGTAAAAAGAGACAGACAGAAAGATCACCATTGAAGGCAAACATTTTTTGCCTCTTCAGCTAAATCACTGTTCCTTATACACAATCTGAGTCCATCCATTCGCATGTTCATTTAACGCAATATGATCAACGATACGCTTCAAAGGTCTGCGTATGCTTCCAGTCACTTATTAAAGGAAATTGTGTTCCTATTTCCCTCATTACAAACTTGATCAGAGTCTAATGCATTGCTCAGAGGCCCAGATGACATGTGCAGTGTCAAAACTGAGAGATGATGAACATGAGCTCAGAAATATCACAAATATAGTGATGAGAGAAAGAGCTGGACTGATGGACCCCTGGTACATTTATGGGTGAATCTTATTTCATCAAGAAATCAAAAGAAAGGAGATATGATCTTTTGTATAAAGAAAATTAAACCTGTTTTTCATGACATTATTGGCATTATTTCATCACAATTAAGCCTGTTTTCTTGATTACTAAATGTAGTTAATGCAGTAAAGAAAATCTCATTTTAATTACTGTAATGCAATATTTTTCAATTTATTTATTCGTTCTCTTTAAGCTGTTAAGTTTATATTTTTTAAGTTTAAAAAGAAATGACATTACAGAACCGAACAGCCAGGTTTATTACAGTTAACTAAAACTACAATAAAACCTATTACAAACATTTGCATATATATATATATGTACTGTATATATATATATATATATGTACTGTAATATATATATATATATATATATATATATATATATATATATATATATATATATATATATATGTACTGTACTGTATATATGTATGTATATATATATATATAAACAAAAAAATTACTACAATTAAAAACACGATTAAATTAACTAAAATTTAAATTTATACAAAACTACTATAGTTTATATATAAACAAAAACTAGTAAAAAAATACAACAAACATAGAACAAAATTACTAAAACTAAAATATAAAAAAAATTACAAATACTAAAATAACTAAAATAAAGCATTTTACAGCATAGCAATTACAGTATTTTACTGTAATATAATTATAACTCTAAAAATCATGGTGTGTCATTTGTGTCAAATACTGTTTTTGATTTTAATGAGAATGGCTGTTAGCTACAGTATAAAATAAAATTACATCAAATACAAAATCTAACTCTAACTCCCGGTTTCACAAATAAGGCTTAAGTCTGGTCCTAGACTAAAATGTAAATCTGTTTCAGCTGAAAGAAACTTGCACTGATTGATCTTAAAATATGTCAGTGCCTTTGTTTTGTCTTAAGATGTACACCAGTAATGCTGGTATGTTTATAAAAATTACTTAAATGTCCTAATTGAACTATGGACTAATCCTGGCTTAGGCTAAGCCCTGTCTATGAAACCATGCCTAAATAACATAGAATAAGGGACTGCTTAATTGTCATGAAAATAAGGTCAAAATGCATTATAAGATCAACTGAGTAATTATGAACCTGTATCTGAATGGAGGCCTTTACGTGGGTAAAAGGGTTATTAGAAGGTTTGGAGACATTAAAATAAAACATTTCATGACAAGTTCTTAATAAGCCTCAAATAAAGCCATCATAAGTGTTGAATTTTAGTCGCAGCACATTAAAATACCATACAGACACTTAACACACACAAGCAGCAGCAGCACAGCGCTGAAACATGGCTGATACATTCATCATGAGCAGGTCACCATGGCTGGCCATCTACTGTATCTATACACTCCTTTCACTAGACTTGAGTTAGGAGCTTTAGTTCAAGTTTCCAACAAGCTATATCTGGAATACATAATTATTTAGGTCGTCCCATAATAAAGAAGGAATCCTTGACTTAAGAACGCAATTCCAAATTCTCCATGTTATTACTGAACTATGCTATGTTTGGTTCTCATCCTGAATGTGCACACTTTTTTTTTTATTCAAATATAGATAAATCTATCTGCTCTATAAAAAGAACAACAACAATAATAATAATTATAATAATAATAATAATAAACGTTGTTGTTGTTGTAAAAAACTAACACAAATTTACTAAAACTTTAAAATTAATATATATATATATATATTATTAATATTTTATATAAATAAATAAATAAATACTAAAAGTAACAGTAATTTTGACAAATCATTTAAATATAATTAGTATACTGCATTTTTTATTTTTTTCCCCCAAAATTACTATCACTTTAAGGGTAAAACTTGGAAACTCTGAAAACCATTCAAGTGCACCTTGTTTAGGCATGAAAAGAATATACAAGTAGTATGTTTATATCCTAAGGAATGTCTTGTAGTTATGGTATAAGATACAGCTGGTTGCCATGGCTATAGTTTACCTGAGGTCCGTCTCTGAGACCGTCCTCTGGGCCACACCCTCTTCAGACTCCTCCTCCAGCTCTGCCTCGTCTCTGTCTACACTATCTGTCTGTCTCCTCAGCTTTCCTGCCCTCCCCCCTCCTCTCTTCATCCCTCTGTCCTCCTCTAACCCTCCTTCCTCCTGTAACGCCTCCCCCACCGACTCCTCCCTCTCCCTGGAGAGGCTCCGCCCCTGCACTGCATTGCTGTGGTTGTGGCTGGCAGAAGTAGAAGCAGAGGTGCAAGCAGCATGCAGAACAAAAATGAAGCACAGTATAGGTGTCAACACTACTTGAATGTAAACTGTAAAGTAAGAATGAATGAGTGACAACACAACAAAATAACGCAATGCAAACAGTAAAAACAACAGAAGCCAGACAGTAAGCACATATGAGGAAACAAAATGTGTTTCAGAGCTTGCAGAACTTAAATATTGATGTCTAGTATGTTATATGAGAGTGTGCTAGGTTGCTGGTGATTATTATTTGCTAGCATTTCAGTAAAAGTAACTTTGTGTTCACTGACATGGAGTGAATTATGAAAATGTCGGACGACAGACAAACGCTATAAAAGTACACTGCCATTCAAAAGTTTGAGGTCAGTACGATATTTTTTTGAAGAAGTCTGTTGTGTTTACCAAGGCTTCAATTATTTAGTCAAAAAAGCAGAAAAAAACAGTAATATTGTTAAATATTATTACAATTTAAAATAACTATTTACCATTTTGAATATATTTAAATATGTAATTTATTCCTATGATGCAAAGCCGAATTTTCAGCATCATTACTCCAGTTTTCAGTCATTCTATATGCTGATTTGCTGCTCAAGAAACATTTCTTATTATTAGCAATGTTTAAATCATTTGCTACTTAATATTTTTGTGGAAACATGATGTTTTTAAGGATTCTTTGATTGAATGAAGAGCCTTTATCTGAAAGAAATCTTTTGTAACGTAAATGTATTTACTGTCAAATTTTTAATTAATTTAATTTATTCTTACTGAATTAAAAAAAACAATAATAATCTACTGTAACTGACCCCAAACATTTGAAAGGAAGTACATAAATGTAATGACTGTAAAATGTATAGTCTGCATTGATTTGAAGCCAAACTCTCCTAAACTGAACCCAATCCTGAACACCCTTAGACCCAGAAAATGATGAAGCCGGCAGAGCTATATTTCTCTCAGGCCATGTACACACTGCAGCTAAATCACTCCTTTTCTGAGTGCTTAATCCTGTTCTGCACACAGCAGGTATTTATAGGAGTGATAACCTCATTTTATAACCAAATGTATGTCTGGAAGATTCAGATATGAGATACATCTTGACCCATTCGTAAATGTGGATACCAGTTTAACAGATACTTATATCCAAAGCGACTTACAAATGAGAAACAAAAGCAATTCAATACAGAGCCAACAATATTTATAGCACTTATGTAGAATTCAATTTTCATGTCGTCAGACTAATATTTTGGCTAAGAACTAACTGTCCACTTTAACTGAAAGAGACCAACCACAGTCAGTTTTGTTTTTAGAAGCCATTTAAGACAATCGGTTGGGGAAAAATAAATGTTCATATGAACTGCTTTGAATTTCAATTTAACTTCCTTGCCTCCAACTTCAAATTCTGTGTACAGTTTCAATTCAAATTCAGGAATTACATCGTAATAAGGCATTTTCAGTTCTGAATGGTGCATAAACTGGGTAAATATGAAGACGACTGGGTAAATAAAGATGTTTCCGGGAAGACTAGTTCGACATTTCAAAGAAGTGGGTCAATGAAATTAAAACGGCAGGATTTTGCATAGTTTTTGCTAGTTATGTGTGCAATATGCATTTGACGGTCTACTACAGTTTACTACTGTAGTAATAACTGCCAAATGATAATGGTGTTTCCAGCATTGTTGCTATTGTTCACTAAAACTAAATCTAAAAGCATTAAAATCCTTTTTTTGTGTGTGTTTTTAAATATTGTAATAAAACTGAAACATAACAAAATATAAATATTAAGATGAAAGAATTAAGCTAAAAATTGAAATAAAGTACCAAGCACTAAAATAGCTAAAACTAAAATAGAAATAAAAATAGAGCTAAATAGAAATATTAAACAAAAAAAATAGAAATGACAAAATCCCATAAAAAATAAATAAATGAAAACTGAAAAAATTAAAATAAAAGCTCATTCAATAATAAATACTGTAATAATATAACTTTAGTTTGGTCCAAAACACTACAACTATTAAACTATTATTAACTATTATTAATTAGGAGATGCCAAAACATGAGGAATTCACTCCTGCAAATAAATGCGGTAGTCATTCACAAAACACTAGACAGTATGTACGTGGCCTCAAAGAACAGCCCTCGCTGTGAACTATACCTGGACTAAATTTAATGCACAGATTTGACAGTGATTCTGACTTGAGAAGAGGCCGTCTCACCTGATCTTGCGGCTGCCCCGCGGCCGTTCTGATTGGACTGAGATGTAGCTCATGCTGCTGAATCGAGATGCACTGCTGGTTCTCGACACAGCGGACACGTCGCTGACATCACTGTCCGAAGATTTGGCCGAGAGGTTTTCTCCACGCTGAGGATCCCTGCCTGAACGCTGCAGAACAAACACAAACACAACACATGCAGTCAGATGCTTAGAAACAGCAAACAGAAAATACAAAGGGGTTAAAGGGCAGAGAGGCTAAGTGGCGCTTTCTTTTTCACTTATCTGACCAATAGCAAATGGGGAGAAGGGCAAAAATGACGGTAGGATTTTTTTGGGGGTAATGTGAAACTATTGTTACTTTTCTATGCATTACTTCCATGCTAGTGGCACAGAAATTTCACACAAACTAAGAGCTTAATTTAAAATATATACAATGAATTAAAATAACGAATGATAATAATTGAAAAATAGTAACAACAGCACCAATAATCAAAACTGAACAACAACTACGATAATAATTGAAAAATAAATGATAACATTTCAAAAATAAATAATAATAATACATTCAAAATAAATAAAAAATCATTTTAAATATCAACAAACAAATAATAATAAATTAAAAATTTAAAAACAACAAACAAATAAAAATTAATTCATATAAATAAATAGATAAAACAATACATGACTAATAATAATACAATTTTAAAATAAATTAAAGCTCAAACTGTACAATATGGGTTTGATTCCCAAGGAATGCATGAACTGATAACATGTTTACCCTGAATGCAAAGTAGCTTGTTTTGGATAAAAGCACAAATACATACATTTTAAACACATTTTTTTTTTTTTTTAAGTAGCCTAAATAAGACAACAAGCATCATTAAAATGAAAAGCCATTGCGTTTACACTAAGGAATTCCTGGCTATTCTCTCTTGGATGGACATGGAGAGGTACAGTATTGTGGGATCTTATGTAACATTTATTTATAAATTGCTCATGGCTCGCTATGCTGATTATAAACATTACGTCCTAAATGGTGCCTCTATCAGACAGACCAAACAAATTGAGTCTTTACCTGCTATTAATAGAATTCTGCAGAACTCGAGGGCCAGTACAATGCTTTTCATACCACACGCTTAAAAGGATACAATGGGAAGGCGATATGGCTGTATATGGCACTGAATCTCAGTGTCCAGTGCACATAAATTCTAATGTATATCCTGAACAGAGACTATCCTAAACCTGGAAAACTATATAGGTCTATAAAATCTCCCAACTGCGGGAAGTGGGTCACCAAACACACATCATGTTTAATCTATGATCTCTTAAATTCAAATAAGCAATCTGAATGGCTGAAAATTGCTCTGCTTTTCTGACTACTTGGACCTAGTTTAACTAGTTTAACTTAGTTAGCAAAACTAAAGCTAAAAGCAAAAAGGAGCGAGCTAAACTGATGCTTTTTAAGGGGGTGAAAGAAGAGCTTGTAAAATAAAATTAAATAAAAATAATGAAAATAAAATAAAAAAAACTTTAAACATAACATGCACAAGCATGCATGCATATATTTTAAGATAAATCCAAACAAAAATTACCTTGTCTATATGAACATGTACATTTTTTTAAAGGTAGAGTATTTAAATAAAAAAATAATAAAAAATATTATTTTTCAATTATTATTATCATTATTATTGAAGCAACCAGGAGTATTATTTCACTGTGATGACCTCAAGTAGCATGATTGCAACTTAAACAGAAAAAAATTATTAGAAATACAAATATTACAACTAGAAAACACACTCGTTTATCGTTATCATGAGTGATGAACCATTTGAATCATTTAAAAGTTAGTTTTGAACAGTTTTTCACATTAAGTACTGGAGCATTAGACCACATTTACTTGCCTTGTGATAGTCCTGTTCCAGTATCCAGTCCCATCCCTATACCTGTTCATATTCATTCACATCCACCTCCACCTCCCTCCTCAACTCCTCAACATCCATAGCACCTATAGTATGGATCACAGCAGAAGTCAATGAGGTTGCGTGTTTGGAAGGCTGTTGAAAAAGTGCCTCACTAATGAAGCGTCTGAATAATGTAGAATGGTTTAATAAAGAAATCTTTCCCATCTACAACAGTAATGTACAACGCTGAACTAACAGCGCTAACTAACATTTTTCATGAGGTGTTTCATACAATGCAGCATGATCACAGCTAATGCTTCTTGGGGAAACTTAAACGTTAATTACCATCTGAGCATATGAGACATCTGTCTGTTTAATACCAAAAAAAAAAAAAAACCTTCATCAAAATGCCTGTCATCATTTTTAAAGACGTTATTATTAAAGACTCCACACATTTTCATACTGTAAATCATGCAGCACAGAGAAGTAAAAAATATATATAAATAAAATTATTGCAGCAAATTATAGAGGGGACAGTACAGTGTTCACTAATCAAAAAGCTAACTAATCTTTTTAGCTATTTTTAGAAGAGTTTGCTTGTGTAATAAACTCTTGACAAGTCACACAAACCTCAAACTTCACACCTCACCTCACACACTTTACCGCATCTGAATATCAAAGAGTCATACACTATTAATAAATCAGAGCATTAAATAAATTAAGTGCATGTGCAAAGTTCAATTAAATTATATTGTGGTATATTATAGTGTTAAGTATAATTAATATACGAAATAAATTTAGTGTTCTAATTTTTTTTTAGTATGTTATGTGGTTGCTAGGGTACTCTAAATGGTTGCTAGGGTGTCATATGAGACTGTAGCATGTTTTTATGCAGTGCTAGGGTGTTCGGTGTATTTTAACATTATTTAGCCGCTAGGGTATTCTAAGCAGTTACAAGGGGGTTGTTACAGGTCCTTACTGGCCTGAGTCTCTGTAATACTAAGACTTATATTGATGAAAAGCACAATTTCATGTTTGTTCGTATAGCAAAAAGTCATATAAATGTACAACTAAGCAGTCCGTTTGCACAAGCAAAGAACTACCCCTGTCTTTGTTGGCACAGGTGCCATAAATGTCAATAGCAATTTTCTCTTTCCAATAGCAATCGTGCTGTTAAGTAATTAACATGTTCAGCAAATTACCCAATGATTACTGCTCTCAGAATCATTAGATTAATTGGATTTAATTGCAGTGCTATAGCGAAGTTCGTACATGTAGGATATGTTTTGATCTTAATGCCACATTCACAACTGAAATCACTTTCAGAAAGCTTTGCAGCATGGGAAACCTTCCTAAAATTCAATCCATATTCAAAAGTTTAGATATCTGCAATGCCAAAACCACACAACACACTTCATTCTCTAAACTCTCTCTATTGCTTTTAAGTTGTTCAAAGAGAGATGGGGGGATGAAAATAAAAAAGGATGAAAGTGGATGCAAATAAAACTGAAATTGACATTAACACCTTCTGAAAATAGCTACGATGTGATACATCTGCACTTATGCTGTCATGAAGCCAGCTTCATTAGCTCAAGCCATAACCAAGAACGGGTTCAGGAGATAAAAATCCCATTCCTGTTCTCCATAGAGAAATTCATTTTAAACAACAAAGTAGTGAGATTCAATTTCATTTATATAAAATAGCCAAATTATTCATCATTCTGAGGAGTGATCCACCAATCAAAAAAGGAACTGTTACTGTGGAAACAAAAATCTCGATTAAAAAAAAAGTTAATCGTTGACGGTCCACTGCTATAAATCATTACGAAGGACAAAAAAAATCTAACTCAAACTTTCAAAATGCTTACATTTGTACGTACAATTCTGTTCAAAAGGTTGGGGTTAATAATGTTTGTTTTTGAAAGAAATTAATACTGTTATCCAGCAAGGACACATTTAATTTGATCAAAATAATGAAAATCTAAATCTAAATATTTTTTGTTGTTACTGAAGAGCTCTACTTCAAATAAATATATTCATCCAAAAAAAAAAAAAAAAAAAAAAAAAAGCATATTATAATGATTTCTGAAGGATCATGTGACACTGAAGTCTGCATTAATGATGCTGAAAATTCAGCTTTGATCACAGGAATGACATTTTTTAAATACATTAAAATAGAAAACAGTCATTATAAATTGTAACAACTGTAACACTGTTTTTACTATATTTTTAAGCAGCTTTATATTTTGTTATCTTTATATTTTTTCCCCGGGCGCCGCAGCATAAATGGCTGCGCACTGCTCCGGGTGTGTGTTCACGGTGTGTGTGTGTTCACTGCTGTGTGTGTGCACTTTGGATGGGTTAAATGCAGAGCACGAAACCTAAATATTTACACCACACCTGGCTGTATGTCACGTCACTGTCACTTTCACTTTAAGATACTTCTTTTAAAAACATCAAAAAATCTTACTGATCCCAAACTTTTGAAAAGTAGAGAACATAGGAATATTTTGCAATAATTTTCACATCTATTGTTTTATGATTGTTAACAATAAGTTAAAATGACTGGTGTACCATTATGACTAGAGCTGATAAGGAAACTCATGAGCTTCACAGCAAACAGTAACTCCTACAATGTGCAATAAAGAAACTAGGTGAATAAAAAGGGGCAGAGAGAAGGAGTGATGGATTTAAAAGCCAGAGAAGACAACCAAACAGCAGAAAGAGATGGAGTTCGCTTTTCAGGCACAGTCCCAGCATTTACTCCTCTATGGTTTTTACACTCATTACAACATAGAAAAATTATAACAGCTACTGTAGATTTGAATAGATTTAACTGTGTACTGCAGTTGAATCTCACAAAGCCCGTCAAAAAATGTCCAGCTCTATGTACACAATATATGTAAAAGTGTATTCTAATTGATACCGTATTCCGTTATTAATATATATAATTTTTAATGCATATTATAATTTATATGACATTAATTTAAAAATAATGTTTTAATATATTATTATAATTTACTTAAAGAAAATTAAACCTTTATATATATATATATATATATATATATATATATATATATATATATAGATATATATATATATATATATATTTACGTTTAAGATATTTTGCACTGACACAGTGCCCAAATCTCTTTACTTAAATTAGTTCTTATTTTTTCTTTTGAATTGGAGGGGAAACATGTGGGAACTTGCCTCTGCTACTGAATTAAATATAAAAAAGCTAAATAAGAGTTTCTTTTCTCACAATAGTTTTTTTTCTTCACAATTGCAAGTTTACATCTTGCAATTCTGACTCTTTTTCTCAGAATTGCGCACTATAAACTAGCAATAGTTATAAACATTTAAAGTCAGAATGGTGACTCGCAATTGTGAGAAAATATCAGAATGGTAAGCTTCTTTCCTCAGAATTAGGCTTCATGATTCACAATTCTGAGAAAAGAAGTAGGAACTACGAAATATAAACTTGCATGTTTCAATCATCTTTTTTCTTTTTTTATACCATGTACGGAAACAAGCTTCCATTGAAAATACATGTTCTTTGTGAGATTAACCCTAATATTCACACTGCTCACTAACCATTAGCTAGATTCTCTAGATGATAATCAGTATTCATTTTTTGGGTGAATTGTTCCTGAACTGGAGTGCGACAAACAGAGAGGAGCTGGGACACGGTGTAGAGGAAGACAAGAAAAGCAAAGCAGAAGAAAGGACAGACCTGAGTTTGTCCGACTGGGGGAGTCCGTGTCTTCTGGGAGGGTGGGGGTGAGGGGTGAGTGGGTCACATCACAAAAACGGACAGACAGACAGACAGACAGACAGAGGAGAGGGGTGTGAGAGGAGGTATGCAGAAAGAAGGATGAGAAACCAGGGGCAAAAACACACGGGAGGGAACACATCAACAACAACAACACCACAAACACCACACAAAAAATGAGGGAAACATACAACAAGCAGATAAAACCACAAACACAAGTTTCAAGTTCCATGATACAAACAGAAAAGATCATTAAAGAAGAGCAATTAAAATAAATCACAGTTCAGAGGGAAAACACAAAAAACAGCCAGTCCTGCTTCAAAACAAACCCTGAAACACTAGAGGAGTGTTAACAGAACATGCAGTCAGGAATGAATTAAAAAAGACCTGTGGAAAGAAAGGAGGATAGAAGAGAAAGGAGGAGGACAGTCTCCACAAACCCTGAAGAGAAATAACCTTCATTTGACAAGACCAGGACCTGACACCAATCGGATGCTACACAACACTCACAGATACATTATGCTACAATATCTAAGCAAAATAACAACAACCATTTACTGCACAAAATCATTGTCATACTCCAGGTGATTCGAAGTCTTACAGTAATTTTCTGGCAAAGCAGTGCTTTGAAATGTAAAATTGCTGCAACACGTGGTCCTAATTGGTTTAATTTTGGGGTCAGTAAGATTTTTTTATTTATATACACACACATATATATATAGGTGTGGTTGTGTGTGTGTGTGTTTTGTTTTTTTCCCCGAAAGAAATTTATAGTTTTATTCAGAAAGGAATACAGAAAATACAATATGAAATGTGTCTTGAGCATCAAATCAGCATATTAGAATGATTTCTGAAGGATTATGTGAAAATTCAGCTTTGCATCACAGGAATAAATTACATTTTACAAAATATTCAAATATTCACTTAAATTGTAATATTGTTTCACAATATTACTGTTTTACTGTATTTTTGATCAAATAAATGCAGCCTTGGAGAGCATAAGAGACTTCTTTCAAAAACATTTAAAAAAAAATCATACCAACCCCAAACTTTTGTGGCAGTGTACAAAAACATTAAAAAAAATCCACAAGCAATTTTATCATTGGTGGCCACTGAGTTGTTCTACCATTACTGACCCTGCTTTAGACACTCTGATTTGACAAAAAATAAATAAATAAAATAATAAATTTAAAAAATTAATAAATAAACAAAAATGCTTTGCAGCTAGAGTGGACATTCTGCAGGCATTTTTAATGTATATCATCTGCGGCAATGACTAATGCATCACACCATGAATGATGCATAAATCTCTAAATGGCCACAAGTTTTACAAATTAAACATTAATACAGTCACATCACATCAGAAACGGTCGCAACTCGCTTATTTTGCCTTAAACAATGAATGGACTGAAACTGCGCTACAAATTGCTGTCACTTCCCATTTACTGTAAGCATGCCCAAGCTAAATGCATCTACCTTAAAGAATATCAATAAATAAATAAATAAATAAATAACACTATAGTTAATCTCACGAACTAACAAATTAAAAAAAATAAATAAATAAATAAAGATTCTTTATTGGCGTTGATGGTTCAATGACGAACCTTTAACATTCATGGAACCTTTCCACTCTGCAAAAGGTTCTGTACAGTGGAAAAAGGTTCTTTAGATTATTAAAATGCTTTTTTACACTAAGAAAAATAATGGTTCTTTTAAGAACTGCTCACTGAAAGTTTCTTTGAAGAATCTAAAATGGCTGGCATCACTAGAAAAAAAGAAAAAAACTTTTTGGAACCTTTATTTTTAAGAATGTAGTGAGAACTTCATCCTACACTTCACTCATCTCTGAATCACCCTCTGGAGAAAAGTGTCCTGCTGATCCTACAGTTTAGCCCTGATCACAGATATCCCAGAATCTTTGTTTAGATCATTTGTTCAGTGCTGGTTTAGAATCTTTTATAATGCCTCTGGAGTCTAAGGCCACTTTGCGCTAATTGGACACTCGCCTCCTCTCCATATTTAAATTCTTGTTCTGTGTCTTCACAGAGACCACAATCTGCTGATACGGCTATTTATTTATTTTTTTCTCAGTTCTTCATTGTTCTCTTGAGCTGTGCTTTGATTCGCCGCAGCATTAATCATGCCACGACCCCGCATGCATGATCTTGTGTACCCAAGCACATTTTTTATGCATTAATCACCCTCAATATGATGTCATGCCCCACGGACGGATGCACTGATGGAACATTCATTAACCGGACCTAATATGGACCCTGTTAACCCCCCAACACACACACAACCATCTTATCAGAAAGCTATTCTGGACCGAAATCCTGAGAGCAAGACAAACGCTGTCCTGCTTTGCCACTGACGATGCTTGTCTCATTGTCGTCTCATTTGCGTTTAGCTCAGTAATACATTAAATACAGTGATACAGTGCACTTTTCTTTCTCTTTTTTTATCATCATCTTTCAAAAAAATAAAAATGTTCAGAGCAAAAGAAACATAAAATGCACACTAATTTAATGCACATCTCCAGCATTTTAAGAAAGGTTTTTAAGAAAGATTTTTTTTTTTTAAAGAAATTGATACTTCTATTCCACAAAGATTCATTAAATTGATCAAAAGTGACAGTAAACGCTTTTACATTGTTACAAAATAATTCTATTTCAAATAAAAAATAATAACATTTTAAAATATATTAAACTAGAAAGTTTCTTTTTAACTGTATAAATTAAAAATTGTATAAATTGCATAAAAGATCAAAAGATTCTTTCAAAATGACCCCAACTGTTTGAATGGTAATACATGCTTTACATTTTATTTTATTTTTTTTACTGAAAATAACTAATCAATAAATTGCATTTATGATGTCTCTTGAAGGAAAAGATAATAGAGCTAAACTACTGTGATTTATTTATCTAGACTAAAATTATAGATGATCTTTATTTTATAAATAATTTGGTTTTAGATGTAAAAGCAACCAAACAGTGTGTTTTCATTAATGTATAATTTATGGGTGGGTTTATCAAAAATAGTTGATATTACAATAATAGATGGGTGTGGAAATACCTAATAATTCAAACAAATACACAGCAATGTCAGTCCATGACCGTCAGTACAGAAAACCTTGTGCCAGATTGTCTATTGACCTGACGATTGACCTTCACCTTCCACATTTACTCCACCTGACTGTATTGATTGCACTTATTCATCCAGAGATTTAGAGACTGAAGCCAGTTCAAAATCATTCAGAGGAAGAGTGGAAAGAGCAGACAGGGTCAAGATCAGAGAGGTCAGAGGTCAAACCTGTCTGAGCAGTGGCGTGCGCCGCCTCCTGAAGGCCGTTGGACGAGTGACCAACACTGACCACTGAGCTCTGCTGGTCCTCCCATTTCACCTCTTATCATGCAGGCCATTGACAGAGAGACACAGGCAGCGTTAACATACGGCTCGATGTGTGTCAGAGAAACTGAGGGATTGCAATTCCCTCATTTTTGTGCAGGTACAGTGGCCAAACAGTGGACACACTTCCTTTAGTTTCACTTCAAAAGTGTGCTGGGACATTATTTATTTTTTTGGTTTGATATTTTGTATCTAATGCAATACATTCAGACTGTCTTAGATATTCAAATACTTTTTAAATCCACTACATATTTCATTCATCAGTGTTTGTTTCTGAAATACAGTCTCTGGACGTTACTCCTCTGCATTTAGTTTTTGCTAAAACAGTGTATTAAGCAGGCTTCGTAAAATAAATCAAAAGGTTGAAGAGGTAGACGGAGTAATTCTAGTGATAATTCAGCACCACAGCAGTGAACAGCTCCTTTCTACACATGATTGTGCGTCATCTGCTGGTTAAACCATGCAATTGCATCCTACTAATCAATTCGGTCAATCAGAACCACTGATTTACACTTATATCAAAATATTAAATTCTATTACATCTAAATTTTACTGAGTATAGAAACATCTTAAAATTACTTTAAACAGAACAGTCTTTTAAATAAGCTGAATATCTATCTGGTTGTATTTAGAGTTGGAGTCACTAGCTATAGCGCACAACATTTATCCAGACACAATCCAGATCCATTTAATTCAACACAATCTCTCTACATGTCCCTCATTATTCACAGCAAAATGCATTGAAACACTGACAACCCACACAAGATAGAGATATATGAAAGACGTGAAGAGGGAGAGAGTGACCTAGAAACAGACAGAGAAAAACTAGAAACTGACTCATCCATGCAGAACTCATGCAAGATCTGAGACGCATAAATCCTTCATCAACATTTTTGAGCAAAGAAAAGACATTTTAAAGATGCAAGGACTGGGCAATAAGTACAAATCTCCCTAAATTAACACAAGGAACAATTATTAAACATTTGCAATTCATATGTGCCAATATAACAACACATACTAATAAACAGCTACACTTAGCTATAAACTGAATAACAGAAATGAATCAAACTTAACAATTCTAACTCTAACTTTTTTTTTTTTTTTGGTATGCAGTAAGACTAGAATTGCAAATTAAGAAAGAAAATATGGTCAAGTTTGATTTCATGTTCAGATTCTAAAATGAAATGTAAATACACTGTGACGTTTTGATATATTACCCAGTCTTTAAGGTGAGGAAACATCCTATTAGTAAAGAAAATGAAGAGGAAAATACTGTAAAGCTACACTGCAAACACACGCCTGGAGAGACTTGCCTTTCCTGCCGTTGACCGCAGGGCCGTTTGGCCTCATTTCACAAGCTTTATCACAACAACAGGAGCAATGGAGTAAAAACAGTGCAAGAATTCCAACAAATACACAAAACACAAGTCAAATCCTCCTGTACACTTATTTTGAGTGCCATATGAAAAAAAATATGAGAGTATTTCAAACAGCTGATGTAGAGTAAATACCAGTTGGACAGAAAGCAGAGATGGATGCTGGGAAAGAGGCAGACACACACACACTCCAAACAGACAAGATCTTGTGACAAATACGACGGATGTGGCAGATGGGAGTGGAGGAAGTGTGATCGGCTGGAAAGAGTGCCTGTTTGTGTGTGTGTGTCTACAGCTAATTTTTCATTAACAAACCTAAACCTGATGTAAACCTGAAGTTATGTATGAACTGACCACAAACCAGAACCCAGGTCTCATGATACACAGTACCGTTTGGGGTCAGTTCATACATAACTCAGCTGAAGTCAAAGTAATTTTATTTTATTAATTTTAAGAAATTTATACTTCTATTCATGAATGTTGCATTAAATTGATAAGTGAAAGTAAAGACTTTTATAATGTTAGAAAAGATTACATGTTCTTTTGAAAAAATTAATCACAGTTTTCACAAAAATAATAAACTGCACTGTTTTTGACACTGATTTTGATAAGAAATATCTCCTGAAATTTCTGTTTTGCAACTGCAGGGAATTTTTTTTATTTTAATATATATATATATATATATATAACTGTAGTAATAATAATAATAATAATAATTGCTGTATTTTTTATCAATTAAATGCATCCTAAGATACGACTTATATGAAGTTGCCAGACTATATGTTTGTATATCAATCTATTAGGAGTTGGGCTAGAAACACAGTGAGCATTTAACACACAGTTACTCTACTGTAAGTCACTCAACAATTTGCTAAAAGAAGTAACAGAGTTACAAAATAAAAATAAACTATAAAAATAAACAAAAATGAAATTATATACAAACTTTTTTCAGAAGATTAATGATTCTCAGATTTTTTTTCTGAAAAAACAACAACATTCTAACACGTGTCTCCTCTAAACTTTTCAAATGTTTACAGTCTCAAACTGTCTACACTATCCACATTCATTTTATTGCTCCATACTCCTACTGCATGTCAAAGATGGTCTGCATCTTATTGTATATCTCCGAAAGAATCAGAGAGAAAAATGATACTTAACCGAAACTCCATATGAATAAAATTTTGCAAAAACACCATTTGAGCAATAATGCAAAACATTGTTAGCAAAATGGAACAACATCTGTAAAATCAACCAATGATTGCAAGACAGAAATCTCTGTGATTGCTTCTAAAACAACACAAAGGTCACTGGGAAAACAAAAATACATTTAGAAAGTCTTTTATCACAACATTACACAATCACTGTTACAGGAAGACAAAGGAAAAACTAAAAACTATCTGTTCACATATAAACAGAGTTTGCAATGGACCTGGCTTCATAACCTCTCAGAGAAAGCTCTGACGGTCCGAAATAAAGAGGGAATTCAGCAAATCTGACTTCCAAAAAGCTCTATGATCTAATTCTAGACCCGTCTATAGAGGAGATACCAGCTCAAGACCATTGCAGAAAGGTTCAATTCAATCAGAAGCTCCTTCTGACAGATTAAACCTTCACAGAGGTGTTACACACCTGGAGAAGGCTCAAGTTCTTCACCTCCATCTTCTGAGAGAGGAATGAAAGAAGGAAACATCAGAGCGCACATGCAACTAAACCACGCATGTCATTTAACATGATCATGTGTGTCTCCCGCACTCAAATATAACAACAGGAAGTGACTGGTGCACAAACTGTGTCATATTCAGCCAATGGGGTAATGGTGTAAACAGTGCAATGTTGTGATAATGCATAACGATCCCTATAAAATGACAACAATTCACACTAAAGCATTTTATTATTTTGGTTTATTACTGAAATGACAAGCTTTGTTGTCTTCTACTCGACACAAAGAGGCTCCGCCCACCCATGGGGGGAAACAAACTCTGTTACCAGTTACCCATTCATTTAAATGTAGATAACAATGATTTTAATAAATTTGGCTATTTTTAGAAAGAAACTCAGAAATTGGATTTTCCCTGCAAAAAACTAAATCAACGTTAAATCAATTTATTATTTTTATCTTTATCTTTAAGTCGATGTCTGTTGAAGTTGTACATGAACACTGAGATTACTGGAGCAATCATATTTATTGTACGTTATTTGATTATGTATGATATTTTTCATGTTTACTAACGTAGTTAACTAATGCTAACAGCTGTACCTTTTTTGTAAAAGTTGTAAAAATGTTTTCCATAGCATTTCTATTTATAAAAGTATATGTTTCCTGCACACATTCTTATTTCAACAGAAAATACATTAATGCTTTTTAGGCACGCTTTCTAAAAACAGTCAAATTCTTCATGTCCCCAATTAAAATGAACAGGTAACTACTGTAACTGGGATTTGATGCATTGCTGACTGTATTTATAGCAAACCATAACTTTCACCAAGTCAGTCATTCTGCAGTCCCATCTCTCAAATAAACATCTCTGCATGAGCAAGAGCCAACATGGAGACAAAAAGAAGCTGCACAGAAATGCAAACTTACTTCTTTCCAGCGTCCCTTTTGGAGGCAGTTGTGGGAGCTGTCGTCCTCTCCTGCTGTTCATGGGGGTCCCGGTGGGACTGGTCTGAACCGACCCACCACGAGGATGCGCCCTAGTAGACAAACATAATCACCATCATTATCGTTGTTATGTGCATGTACCTTAATGCTATAGCACAAGGCATTACCCTGAACATTGACAAGATTGCCAATTAAAACAGACTATTATAATAGGGCATTAAACAAGAAGGCATAACAACATTTCAGAGTTGCTCTATGAAGAATAAGCAAATTAAATGAAAGTTGATAACTTATGTAACTATACATTTTAAAAACAGGGAAACTAACAGTTATAAAAGCATGGGCTGATAAGGAGTTGTTTAGTCAGTCATATATATGATATTTCACATATACATATGCTGTAAAATCATGCACATCCATTGGAATGATGCTGAGGATTAAAATAACAATAATAAAACAAACATTATGGTTTGCCATCAGCATTTTGTAAAGTAAAACAAAATTATTTGTTTAATCACAAAGGTAGTAATACACATATATGGCAAATACATTAATATAGATGTCTGTTTGTTTGTCTGTTTTAATCATCGTACCAACTTCTATAGCCTTAAATTATCCTTAAATTATAAGATATGCAGTATAATAATAAATAACTTATTAATAATAAGATTTACACTACCATTCAAACATTTGGGGTAGGTAAGTTTTTATATATATATATATATATATATATATATATATATATATATATATATATATATATATATATATATATATATATATATATATATATTATTCTCTCATGCCCACAAAGGCTGCATGTATTTTGATCAAAAATACAGTAAAATATTGTGAATTATTATTATAATGTTTTCTATTTTAACACTTTAAAAGGTAATTTATTCCTGTGATGCAAAGCTGAATTTTCAGCATCATTACTCCAGTCTTCAGTGTCACATGATCTGTCAGAAATCATTCTGTTAATTTGGTGCTTAAGGAGCATTTCTTATTAAAACAGTTGTGCTACTTAATATTTTGATACATTACTGATGAAGAGAAAATTCAAAAGGAAAGTATCTTTTGTTTTTTTATGTGATAAGACATATTTTTGATCAATTTAATGCATCCTTGCTAAATACAACTATTAATTTATTTAAAAATAGTCCAACTAGTCTGCCATTTTATTCCAAACATTATATTTAGTTTATATGCTTAAATATTCAGTATTACTGTATGTACATTTACTACATTTAACAAAATGCTTGATGCTTTGGCACATGAAAGCGAGTCTTCCACAGTGATGCTGCAAGAGAAGTGTGCGTTTTTCTCCGCCATCACCAAAAACAAACAAAACATATTAGGATTCAAGACAAAATAAACCAAACGTGGGAAATAACAAATGAGTTAAATATCACAATACAGGCATAACAACCAATTGAGATTTCACACCACTCATTGAAAATATAACTGGTGTGATTTGCTACAAAACAAATCATTAAAAAAAGAAATGAATAGTATCTGGTGTATCTACAGATATGAGATGGAGCAGATATAACAGCACTGCTGCAGAGAAGACAGAAAAATCAAAGGGTTGGTTGATTGGATGCAGGGGATCTTTGTTAGCACATGAAGGATGTTTTGTTTGATTAGTCAGGTCTGTTTTGATCTGGGTCACCTCGATAAGGCAGGGGAGGGAGGCGCGGAGTGTCCTGACTGCAGGGAGGGCATCGATGATCTCATGTGGGGGCCGTCGAGTGGCCGTTCTGTGGAGCGAGAGCGACTGTACATGGGCCGCTCCAGCACGGACCGCTGGTCTGCAGAACGGGACCTGTGGTGATACTCATGCCTGTCTGGATCTCTGTAATTCCTGGAGAAACGTGATTGTGGGAAACAGGGCGATGTTTAGTGTGGGTGAGGTCGGTTGGGTCGGGCTGTCGGAGTCTCAGAACCGCTGCATGGCATTCTAAAAAAGTACTGAGAGACTAAAGTTGTCTCATCTTTGGCACTTGGAAGCAACCAATGTCTAAATGTAACCCAGCGCTTCTGTACTGTGACATACTTCAATTTGCTTATTTTATAAGAATGGAAGATACATTAACATCCTCAATAAATTCAGATTAGGACATTAAAATCCAAAATCACAAATTCTACAAAACTCAAATCACAGAAGCATACAAATAAACAAAAAACAGATTAAACGAATAAACAAGTTATTATTAAAAACTGTGGAAGGAAAGATTACTCTCAGATTATTCCCACATTTTTTACAGAAGGAAAAATCCCATCCATTTTATTCAGAGAGAAAAAGATTTTCAGAGATAGATTCTGGTTTCTGCATGTTTTATGAAGGTAAATTTAAGACTTTTGAAGACCTTTGTAAGATCAAATAAAGAACATTTTAGGAATACACTGAAATGTCTAGAAAGCTCAAAAATACAACTTCTAACAGATCTCCATTACTTTTTAATTTATTTTACAAAACAAATAAAAATAAATAAATCACACTACAAAAAAGTGATGTTCATCCCATGTATTTTTGTCTTGTTTTCCAGTGTAAATATTCTAAAGATAGTCTACAGATTTTTAAATCAAAATACATTTTCTTGAGAAGCAAAATAACAAATTCTTGTTTTATGAGATCATTTATACTGATCAAAGTGAGAATTTGCATAAACTCACCTAATTTTGTTCAATTTCTCAGAAAACAAGAATCCATATTTCAATTAGCATCTCAAGTATCAGACCTCCTTATCAATAATTGATGCTTTTTATAAAAAACATCCCTATGGAGAAAATGAATGGGAAAAATGCTTCTGAAACCAACACTGCTAAAACATTTGGCACAGTATAACTTGCAGTAATGCACAAGACAACACAGAGACATGTGTAGTGTATGAAAAGCTGTCCAGCATCAGAACACTGATGTATTAATAATTACTGACATAAACTGTGTAGTAAAAAAAAAAAAAGGTAGGTAAATACAAAAATAAATGTAAAACGTACAAACGTAAAAACATAAGCCAAGATGAAGACAGCTCATGACAGTGCAGCAGGGATGCTCTCGGTGTTGGATATCATCCCATATAATGTCTTCATCCTGAAACAAAAAGGCTGTCGACATGTTAGACAGGCCCCTTCATGTCACTGTACGCCTCTATGACGGGCCATCCTTGCAGGACGCGGTAACCTGACCACCACCCGCTGACTGATGGAACACACACTACTGCCGCGGCTGCCAAAAAGACACAGATATTTGGAACTGACTCACATAAATCTCAAAAGTGTGCATTACACACGCTCTCAACTTTATCAGGGTTTAAGGGAATAATTTTCAAAAAATAAAAATTCCCTCTCAGTCCACCCAAGCTGTAGATGAGTTTTTTTTCTTGCTTCTTTAGATCACTTGCTCACCAGTGGATGTTTTTAACAGCTGTTTGGACTCTCTTTCTGATGGCACCCATTCACTGCAGAGGAACCATTGGTGAGCAAGTGATGTGATCAAAAATCTAAATTTCTCCAAATCTGTTCCGATAAAGAAACAAACTCATCATCAAATTTTCATTTTTAGGTGAACTATATACCTTTAATCACACAACATAACTTTGTTAAAATGTTTTATAAATGTACATAAAAACATCAGATTAATGTACATTACTAGTGAATAACAAATGCTGGACAACTTTTCATACAAAACACTATGACCATTAATAAGCTGTAGGTAGTGAAGTACTGTATTTATGTCTGGTTTACATCATCTCTCACAGTTTATTAAAACAAAACCTGAGCTAGCTGTGAAAATGAGCGCTCAGATTCTTGATGATGATCTTATAAGAAAATGACAATGATGCTTTAGAAATGAATTAAAGGCATACAGTAGCTCACCATTCTTACAAAGACAAAAGCATGTTAGGTTTAATGGTGTATATATTTTCCAACTTTTTGGGGGGAAATATATACATTTGCGGGGACTGTGTACATTAGGACAGAGGGATGAGGAAGTATGTGTCCAGCTATTTCAGCTAGTTTTCTTTGTTTATCTTTACACCATGTATTTCCTAGTTTTTGGTTCGTTCAACCTCATGTCGACATTTATGAGCCACTGGTGACCTGTTGATTTCATGTGCACAACATCATTCTTATACATTAAAAAGTTCACACTTTCTGTATTACAGCTCATTGAATATGATGAAATGAATATAAAAAAAATAGTTTTTAAAAATGTTCAATTAAAATTGATTTAATAATGTAAAGTAATAATTCAAATAAAAACATTAACATAGTTAACATGAAGGGGAGAATTCATATGGGATGTTAATTAAGAAAATAATGATACAATTACTTTTTTTTTACATTTTTTAAATTTAAATACTTCAGTAGCTTTAGGAATTTTTTTCTGAAATAAATATTTTGCTTATTTTTGTGCTTTAAGCTATAGTAATTTATTTTCAATTAATAACCTAATCCATTCAACACTGAAACTTATTTTTTTTTTTTTATTAAAAACAAAGAACTTAAATTTTAAATAAATTATGGGTTGAGTCAGCTGTGAAGAGTGCTTTTTATGAAGTGCACAGTTTGGAGAAATTAGGTTTTAAAATAAATGAACAATTAAGAGTGAAAAATAAGTGAAATATGTCTGAAATTTTGTAGTGGTATTGTCACACCAAAAATAATTGCTTTTGCATGATGCTGCATCCACAACATGTCTGAGAACACAGTCAAATTACAAACTACAAAAAATTACTTGAATAAGCGCACGTTTAAGAAAGATGTATTATGCAGTTATCCTACAGGATGCAGTCAGTGTCACACATGAGGTTGTGAAAATTAAAGTTTCTCAATGTCAGAGACCCTCATGAATACAGGTTTTCAACTACACTACAAAATAGTATCAAACTGGTGGCATCTCATCACGTCACGATTATGAACATGTTAACCTGAAAACCTGGATTCGATAAAGTTCAGAGGAAGTGAGGGTTTGAGAAACGCTTATGTGTTAGTAGAGGCTCTTAGCTGGGAGGTTAATGGGGACAGACACAGGCAGCAATGGCTCTACCTGAGTTCCTCCAGCTGACTGTCATGAGGCTGACTGTGTCGGGTTCGAGGTAAGGTGAGAAAATGACTGCAGGCAGATGGAGAGGATTTATATGGATTTTCAGAAGAGATGAAAAGATTTGAGGGAAGAGAGAGGATCATGTTTTCATTGAAACTGATGATGATGGGATGAACCCAAACTTTTTATGTGGAAGAAATGTGATTACTCTTCAATGACACCAAAACTCACACGTCTAACTGTTTCAAGAACAAAGATCATTTTAAAACACTGTTCTGATAATGCCATTAAAGTGGCTCTAGAAAACAGCATTTTCTTGCACTTAATTGAAATTAAGCTGTTGAAACAATCAAATAAATAAATAAATGACATATAAATGCCCTTCAGGATGAAAAACTGCTACAAAATATAGCCAATTTAAAGAAAAAAATCTAGATCTATTTTTATTCCAGTGCTTGCTTGCTTATTAAGAAACACTAAATAACTTAATCACAATAAATACATGTACTATATCAATAATAATAACAACATTAAATAAAAAATAACATAAATTAATTACATTAGTAATAACAACAAAGAAAACAAACAATAAATAAATGAAATTGCTATATTAATAACAATAAAAAATAAATAAAATGTAAATAAATAAATACCATCATAAGTGCACTTCAGGATGAAAAACTGCTACAAAATAAAACCTTGAAGCAATCTAGTTCTATTTTATTCCAGCATTTGCTTGCTTATTAGGTAATCCTAAATAACTTTTCACAATAAATAAATAAAATTACTACATCAATAATAATAATAAAAATAAATAAAAATAAAAATAATATAAATAAAAACAAACAAACAAACTTGTCTTGTAACAAACTTCAAACTTGTAAGGCCAATGCTGGCTTACTAAAAATAAATAAATAACTTTTTATAAAACAAATAAAAACTCTCAAAAGATCGTTGTTGATTCAGTGACACTCACACACTGTTGTTACACTAGATCTTGTGTTGTGGAGTTCTTGAATCAAATGTTACTGTGATAAACCAACACCCTTAAAATGTGGTTCAAATGTCTATGAAGAGAAAAGGTTGAGACAGGAGAAGAGAGATCCGTCTTACCTCTGAGTAGGGGGCATGCTGGGAGACCGTGAGCGCGCTCGGTTGATGTCGGCTGACCGAGAGCAGTGATTGGACGATAAGACCTGCTCAGGCACAGAGAGGGTGGAGCTCTGGAGGTCCCTGCCGTTTCTATAGTCTGGAACAAAGAAAAGAGAAAGAATGAATGAACATCTGTGCACTAATCATCTGTGGCAACAAAGATTTTTCCTACATGTACCGTACTTCATTTTGAGCAACTAATGCAAAACTGCTAAATGTCTCCTGATAGCAGTTTAAATAGGCTTTAATAAATAAAGTCCTTCAAGCTAAAATTTTAATCGTACCAGACCATCTATTTAACAGTTTTTCATGATCTGTTGTATGCTGCTGTGTATTTTTCATAATAACAGGTTCTTAAATTGTTGTAAAAGTGATATTTTAAAGCTAATATGTTCCAGGCATGAATTAACTTACTCCTATTAAATCAGAAAACAGCTTTCACAACCCAAACAAGAATAATGACTTTTTCCTCATGCAAGAGCCATCAACCCACTCAGCCTGATGGCATTTCATTACCCAGCATTCAGTGCGGCCACGCTAAGGTCAGTGCCTTGCATGATTACAAAAGCTTGATGTTCAACTGACTGTATCGCACATTAAAACAGGCCGAAGGTAGAACATTGTATCAAAATGAAAGTTCAAGGAAGGATTTTCTATCTTTCCAATGGCTTATTATTTACTTTTTTATTAAGAACTTACAACTGATTCTAATAGAGTTTGATGTTTTGCTAAAGGTGTATACTCTAATAAGTATACTAAATATGTACCAACCACAAACGTTGGATAAAATAGTCAATTTATAACTATTTTCTCAGTATTAAATAAGTAAAATATTTCTTATATTTATCTATGAAGGACACTTTTGGTGCCTTTAAATTATACCCATAAATGGCAGCATAATGATGCATAATGCTTATGAAATAAGTCTATTATACTTATCAAGCCTGCATATATTTAATCAAAAATACTATAAAAACAGTAATATTGTGAAATATTATTACAATTTAAAATAACTATTTTGTTTTTGAATACATTTTAAAATGTAATTTATTCTTGTGATGCAAAGCTGAATTTTCAGCATCATTACTCCAGTCTTTACTGTCATAATGATCCTTCAGAAATCATTCTAATTTGCCGCTTAAGAAACATTTCTTATTATTCACAATATTGAAAAGTCATTTTTGATCAACTTATGCACCCATGCAGAATAAAAGTATTAATTAATAAAAATAAAAATAAAAAACGTACAGACCACAAATGTTAGTGTAACTTCTGTAACAACTTTTGTGTCGTCTAAAATGCTGTCTAACCAAGCAGCTCACTAGCATCTGGAACAGAGCTACTGCATCTATTACAGTACAAGTAACATTAATTTGGTCTGTCACGCACACATACTGTATGCACACCCTCATTCTGAACGTGCTCCAGCGCAGAGACTGCATCGGCACTGGTGCATCATGCTGCAATAAATGATGGCTGCTAAACACACGGGCCAGAAAACAACTACAGAAGCACAGAGCGCATGAAGAGAAAGCAGCGATCTATAATTCCTCTGAATGTTAATCATCTCCTCCCGGCGGAAAGCACTGCATCAGCACTTTACAACCGGCCCTGAGACTGAGCCAAAATCAATGAGAAAGAGAGAGAGAGAGAGAGAGAGAGAGAGAGAGAGAGAGAGAGAGAGAGAGAGAGAGAGAGAGAGAGAGAGAGACTGAGGGAGGGTTTCCCTCTATCACAAAGAGCACCACTGGAATTTTAAAAAGGGTGTGTGGATGTGTGGAGGTGTGTTTGTGTTGTTTAGGCTTTCCCTTCCCATCTGAGATGCCCGTACAGATGAACATTTTGGCACCAGTATTAGGTTGATGAGTGGTGAAGACATCTAAAACATACTACTGTACTTTGTACTGTGCACAGCAGGACATTAGAATTTATGAGGAATTAGTCCCACATCTTGTTTTAGTCAACTGAACTGCAAAAAGTTAAGACATTTAGATATGAAAGTGGATTAAAAATGCAAAATAGTCACATTTATTTGTGAGATTATAACTGGACGTCACTGGCTGAAATGTGACTGAATTTTTATTGCTACATATTGCTAAATATTTGAAACAATTATTTTTAAATTGCAGGCAGTATACAGTATATAATGTGTGATACAGAGTAAGAGGTATCTTATTATATATTTTTTAAGTATATACTTTGCAGCATTATTTTAAAAAAATATATACGATTGTAGCACTTATTAATATTATAACTGAATCAGATTTTATTTTCATTATTCAAATATTCATTCAAATTTTTTGTAATCTTTTATTTGAGTAATTATGTGCTTTTGCCATTTTTGTTATTTTTTGTTTGCTTTTTAAAATATTTCTATTTAGCTTTAATACTTATTTCAGTTTTTGTTTTAGTAACATTACAGTTTAGTAAAAGCTCTAAAGTTTTTTAGCTTTGCACATAAACTTATTTTATTTTAGTTAGATGCCAGAATTTTATTTTATTTTATTATATATATTTTAAATAGCATTTCAGCTTTTTAGTTTTGGTTCACCCACAAATATTGGAAAATAATATTTTTTTTAACAATAACAACACCAATACTGCACAATATTCAGCAAGTAGTAAGTCATGTAGTTTGCATTATGCAATGCAAATCATTTCAAACAGTAGTATGCTGCATATACATTACATGCAGAATACAATTTATACTACATAGTATAAAGTAAGCAGTATGCTATTATATTAAAAACACTCTAATACACTAATGCTTAAAAAAAAAATCACATGACCTCATCAAAACGCATGCGTTAAGTTATCATCATTGGGAAATTAACATGGTTCTGTGAGATGTTTGTCTTCAAAGGCAAAGACAGACATCATTTTGAACAAATTTAGCAGTAAATGTCTTCATCACCTCTGTCAGATGGTGTCATTTTCACTGTGTTCCTGCTGACATCTTACCTGATACGACGCCAACACCATCATCACCATCATAGTCTGAGAACTCGCTGTCACTGATCCTCTGAGACCCTACAGCAGAAAAACAGAGACACAGAGAGACGTTAGTCTCTAAGTGTTAGTACGGTCTGAAGCGAGACCGGATCATCTGATGTAGCTGTTCTATGATTTCTGCACTATAACCATATTTATATAATAACTCTGTTCCAAAATCTAATGAGCTTTAGATCTATGACCTACATATTGGGGCATATTCAAGATAATAAACAAAACAAAAAAAAAAAAAAAATTAAAAATTAAAACAAAAAAAACTAAAAAAAAATAAAAAAAAATAAATAAAAAAAAAATAAAATGAAAAGAAATGAAAAATGAAATGAAATAAAATAAAATAAAATGGACATAATAAGTAAGAAATAATTAAATAAATAAATGCTTCACCTCCAAGTATTGGTTAATAATATTTTTATTTAAACTTTTATTTGAATTGTATTTTTAATTAAACAGAACTATTTTTTATCAGCCCTTCAAGGAAATGAATGAAAAATAACATATTTGTAGTTGATATTAGATGTCATTATAGTTGTCAAAATCTAACTTTAATTTATTTTACATTTTCAATTTTCATGTAAAATTTTATTTTGTAATTTTTTGTCATTTTAGTATACTTAAACTTATTTCAGCATTTGCCAAGGCAACACTCTCATTTTCAAGTTTTTATATATATAGACATACACACACACACACACACTTTTTTTTTTTTTTTTTTTTTAAAGATAACACTGGTATAATATATGATATTCCTCATGCCTTCAAATGCAGCTCACTATGTTTTGGAACAGAACTCCTGCTTAACCACAGCTGACAAACACAACTGTTCATTCATCTTCCTCTGTGACGCTCATAAAAAGTGGTGAAGAAGCTTTCTGCACTCGAAATGCCTGTCTATTTCAGACTACTTCCAGATAACCGAACATGTCAGTCAGACGTCTCTCTCTCTTCCAAATCTACAAAACAAGAACAAGCCAGACTGAGCTTTGCATTACGTGAGAAAATGGATCTTCTTCTCCCTTCGTTTCAGTCAAGAGGAACAAACCGAGCTGAACGGCGTCCCTCAGCCCACAGCGGTGACGTTTGCCGAGTTTGACACTCTGAAGCGGCCGTTCCATCACTCAGTACAGATCAAGAATGAAAGCTTATCTGCAGCGCAGTGTTCACAGACACCCAGCCTGCAGTCGCCCACCAAACAGACCCTTGCGCTTCAACGGCGATGACGAGCCAGTAATAAACCTGCTCTCATTTCGTGCGCTCTTTCATAAGCCTGTCCTCTTTTCTCCTTCAGCTCTCTTGTCTATAAATCACTCTCTCTTTAAATCACTAGTACAGAGAAGTGTCAAAAGAGATTCACAAATTTATAAGGAATCACATGATGTTTTCTTGTGACGTCTTGATTATTTGTTAGGGTTACATATAGTTTATGAGACTTTTCTTAGGCAGCACAATGTATCACTGTCAGAAGTTTAAAATAAGTGCAAAATCTGCATTTTTACTAGCCACCCATCATCCAGGTTATCCAGTTCGTATTCAGTCCATGTTACCATTGCAAATCTTTGTAAGGGATGTCTTTATATCATCCTAATTATGTTGGAACATATTAAAAAAGATTTCTGGCTCTATGGTGACACTTTTCAAAACGATTAGCTAACTGCTGTCTGTGAAGAGAAAATTACTGGACTGAACATGATTTGCGGGGATTTTTCTTTGCTTCTGTCTCTTTGAATGAATAAAAACAGCTGCTGTAATTACAAAACCACACAGCAACCAAAAACCAAGAAAACTCACTCTTAAAAGAGAAGAAACTAAACTATTCAAAGGCATTTCACACAAAGGCGAGTTATACACAAAATAAAACTTTGTTTTAGAGATATTATATCATCACAGCTATACAGAATTAGTAACCACAAAGGCAGGGGGAAAAAATAAAAAATGAACAATTAGGACTGGGTTGTATGATGGCATTTATCGCAGCATGATAGAAAAGTGTAGAGTTCTCTGTTTATACCGCAGAAGATATATTTGCACAAAAAAAACGTTGACAAAACAAGTAACAAAAGAAACATGTTTTTACTGTCTGATGTACCGGTTTAATTAGGCATTTGTGAGATAAAGTTTTAAAAAAGGGAATAGTCACATTGTGAGGTATAATTTTGTATTTGTGATATTTACAGTCACAATTGTGAGATGTAAATTAGCTGTTAAGAGAAATAAAGTTGCAATTATAAGAAATAAATAGTTAATATTATTCATTTGTAGTATATAATTTTTTATTTGCGTCCATCACATTCCAAATAATAATAATAATTAAAAAAAAAACACATGATTAATGAATAAACTTTTTTTGTTCAAATGTCTGAGGTCAGTGAGTTTATTTATTTATTCAGCAGGAATGAATTAAACTGATCAAAAGTGAATCAAGGAATCCTGAATAAGAGTATCACTTTTCATGAAAATATTAAGCAGCACAACTGTTTTCAACATAATAAGAAGAAAATTATATTAAGAAGAAATGTTTCTTGATCGGCATATTAGAATGATTTCTGAAGGATCATGTGACACTGAAGAATGGAGTAATAATTCTAAAATGTAGCTTTGATCACAGGAATAAATAGAAAACAGTTATTAAAATTATAATAATGTTTCATAATATTACAGCTTTTTCTTTCTTTTTGATCAAATAAATGTAGTCTCGGTGAGCAAAAGAGGCTTCTTTCAGAAACATTAAAAAAAATCTTACTGACCACAACTTTTAAAAGTTTTAGTGTTTTTGTTGTTGTTGTTGTTTGTTTTTACTCATATGCTGTGACCATTACCATAATGTAAAATTATTCATGTTGTGTATGATTTTTGCTCATACCATCCAGCCCTTCTACAGATAACAACAGTAGACAGAAGTCTGTGTTCACTATAGTATATATGAAGAGATCAGACTGATCTGCAATAAAGAGGGAAAAACAGCAGCACTGGGGAGAATCAGAGGGCACTATGGGAAAATGTGACGGTGTGAGGACATGGTCCACTTCAGTCAGTGTTTGTTTTGTTTTTGATGGGAGTGAGAGGAACAGCAGGGTGGATCCAGAATAAAAAAACACGATCAGCCTGAGCATGCAGCGGTCATTACCTGAGCTGTACACAAACGGGCCTTTGGCTGCAGAAATAACCAGGTCAAGATAGAAAACAATGAATGTGGGACACAAACGCTCATACCAACAGCTGCAGTGTTTCAGAGTTCAGATTTCAGTTCAAATCACTGAGCGCTTATGAATGTGTGTGGTCGTAGGCCCGAAACAAATATAACTCTATGCAAGTATGTACGGTATACACAAAATGCTTTTAGAAACACAAGCTTGTTTTTGCTACTGGAGTTCAAATCATATATATTTTTACATCATTTTTGTCTGTTGTCATACAATTTCAAAAAAGGAAGGATTGCGAAATGAATCACAAGATCTTATGGAAAACTAGTGAAAACATGTTAAAATCACTAAAGGAATAGTTCACCCAAAACCTTAATTTGCTGAAAATTTACTTTCTTTCTAGTTTCTTCATCGGAACAGATTTGGATAAATTTATCATTACATCACTTGCTCACCAAAGGATGCTCTGCAGTGAATGGGTGCCGTCAGAATGAGAGTCCAAACAGCTGATAAAAACACCACAATAATCCACAAGTAAATCAATTAACATCTTATGAAGTGAAAAACTGCATGTTTATAATAAACAAAACTTGTAAAGGAGTTCTTTCATTCTGACGGCACCCATTCACTGCAGAGGATCCATTGGTGAGCATGGTGTATGCTAAATTTCTCCAAATCTGTTCTGATGAACAAACAAACTCATCTACATCTTGGATGGCCTGAAGGTGAACTCAGCTCATTTTAATTTTGGGGTGAACTATTCCTATACTTGCAACCTTGCTTAATCACTATCAAAATTATAAGGAATATATTGTGAATATTCAGTATAATGCCCAAAAAACATGTCCAGTATAATGAAAGACATTTAAAGGTAATTTTATCAAGTATTTGCACTTGCATACAACTGTAGAGTACATTAATGGAATAAGACTTTAGAAAAGATCCTTAGTTTTTTTTTATGTGACAGGAAAATCCACATTCTGCAGTACAAGCAGTTATTATTATATACAAAACTGCTACACACTTATATATGAGCAGTGTATTTATCTGAAATTTTCTGTCATATGTTTCTGCTTTGTGTGCATAAAAGATGTGGGCATGTGAGATAGAGAGGGAGACAGAGAGAGACATACTCTGCAGTCTGCGTGTGGGACTGTCTCCATGCAGCGCTCGTCTCTGAAGGCAGGGGGAGCTCTTCGGTAGGGGTACCGATGAGACGTCATGTGTTTGTAGCTTATACCAGTGCGGCTCATCATCCAGCATCGCCGTTTCCAGCTCTATGAGGATCTACACACAAACATTTGCTTCACATTCAAATGCTCGACAACATATCCAGCTTATCCCATATAGAAATTTAGTGCATGTCACTGAAACTCTAAATGCATGGTTTAACAACAGCTTTAAAAACTTACTAAATTATCTTTAGACTACAACAATAACACATATGCATTAAAAATATAATATGACAAAATAATTCTGATGATTAGTATTACTATTGTTGTAAAGAAAACTATTTTGTGATGCAAACTGTCACTAGTCAGATCTATTATTGCAGCAAGATCAGTTCTAGAGTTTCAGACTTTCAAGCTGCCGAAACCTCTAAATATCTGAGTCCATGATTCATCTTGTCCTCACCTCTCCCAAGAACTCGCTCTCCTCCTCTCGCACCCGGGCCTGGTCCCACAACGTTATCTCCAGCATGCGTTCCCTGAACTCCCGCCGGTGGACGGGGGAATACATAAAGGTCTGGTTCCATTTGGGCTCTAGTGATTTCTTTACTGTTTTTGTTCTTCTTTTGCTTTTGTCACTGGAGAAACAATGATTCAAACTGTTTTTATTTACCATCATGGTAAAAGAACCTTGGAACGAACACTGATATCAACAAGGTGAAGAATGCCATGGGAATGCCGAGCGGGACATGAAAGATCTACTCACAAGTGATTTCTGAAATAGGACATAAGCAACAATAAACTTTTTCAAAAGCAGTATGCAACATTATTGCCACATTACCACGCTATGTTCAATGTTATATTCAGTGTGGCATTCAGTAGCCATCTAAAAAAGTAATAAAAGTTTTTTTAACAGCATTTTTATCCAGTTTTGTATTAAAATCTGTGTCTGAAATTTTGTCCAATCATATAAGTAAAAAATAATCATTTTAAAATGGATTGAATTGCATTGTGGGACATACAGTAGCATCCCATAGGATTTTTACTGTTAAATGTTACTGTTTTTATTGACTGAAATAAAGCTGAAATAATATAAAATATAAATATTAGATGAAAAACTAAACAGAAATTAGAAATGTTGCCTCCCCAACTAACTGAAATTTTAAGTTGTAGTTTAAGCATTAAAATTATTAATTGTAAATAAATAAAAAGTCTTAGAAGTAAATTAATACATAAAACCTAAATGTTAATATTTTCAAAATAAAAAAAAGAAATAAAAAATTACAAAGACATAACTAAATTGAAAAAGAAAAAATTCAAATGAAAACTGAAAATATAAAAATAAAACCTAATTCAAATCATTAATAACAAGTGTAACAGAATATAAATAATACTAACATTACACTAGTATTTCAGTGTACTTTTTTGCACATTTTGCCAAGTCAGAAATATATAAACTTTGCATACTGTGCACAATATACATATTACATACAGCAAAAATAGTGTTATTAGTAAGGTAGTATGCCATTCTGAACATAGCCATACTGATTTTTTTTTGTTTTGTCTTGCACAGTGGCATAAAAGTAACTGCCCCAATCTCACCTTCTGTCAGGGAGGAAGTAGATCTTCACGTAAGGATTGAGTGGTCGGCCGTCTTCCCTTGAAGGCAGGTCCTTTGCACCCAGAATGGTGACGATTAGCTGATGGCCGACTTTGTCATACCAAAGTTTGACCTGCAGGGGGACAAACATCAAAAAACGTCTTTTTGAGAAGAAAAGGGACTTCTCAGACTTCGCATCATAAGCTGCTTCATTAAAACAATTAAGAAAAGAGAGTTTGATTGTTTTGTAGTATTGTACATGCTAAGATGATAGACCAAGCTTGGTACTCAGACAAGTATGAACGGGACAGAAAAATACTTACAAGTCAAACACACAGAAACAACACAAACTTAAATAAAACGCTAGATCTTCTAAACCAGTAATAGCAAAATAACTTTCTATAAAGTAAATGCCTACAAATGTCTGAGTAATGAACTGAGTAAAACATGCAATGAAGGACATTCCATACTTTAAGTTAAAAAACAAGGAAATGTGTTACAAGGAGAGCAGGGTCAAACAAATTGTACCATTACACATTCCCCAACAGAACCAGTGGTTGCTCTGCATTAAGGACGAATATATTTTCCAAAATAGAAAATCTGAAATATTGCTGAAAAATGTTGGAACTGTGTAGAGCTATAGGTATAATGTTGACATTAACAGTGCATTGCATTGTTGTTTTTTTGCTATAAACAACATTAAAATCATTCACATCATGTTTCTTTAGGTACAAGTGGGTACAATTTGCTTATTTCACACATCTCTGCATGTGAGAAAATAAATAAAACTGGTAAAACAGGTACTGTTAAAGGTGCCGTAAAATTATTTTAGACATTTTGCAAACTTGAGCTAGACTTATAAACTGAAATAGCCCTTTATACAATTCCATTCTCTGAAAGCATGTCAGGCAGCTTGATGTCAAAATGACTGACAGGCAGACAGGCTTTCTGACTGGCTAGATTTAGACTTTTTTTTCAGTGACAGAGGCATTTATGCTTTTTTTTAGAACACCTATTTTAGTAAGGGTTAGGGTTAGTCACGTAGCAGTGATATTATATGCGTAGAATAACTTACAGCACCTTTAACATATCCTTTTTAACTGCAACATGAAACTTCCAGCAATGTTAGTACCCAACAAAAAAGTTTTTAGCATGATTAGTATAATTACAAATGTGAAGTACAGTTTTTGAATCAAGTCAGCAAATGAATGAATCTCAAAAATATTTAAGCACACTGAATCAGTTCTTTCGAAAAAGGTACAGATGAGTATCAGGATTCAATGCAGTTTCATGTTACATGGAAAAAGAATCCAATTTTATGTCCCGGCAAACTCTGCATCACTAAAACTTTTAAAGAGACACAGTACTCCCTGCCCGGGTTAATGCCGCAGGTGAACATCTCACAGGGTTTGTCTGCCAACACTCGAGTGTCTCTTAAAACATTTTTTGTGCTAATCCATTGCATGCATATGATTTATGCCTTACAATCAGATAAATATGCTTAAAACAGCAATTGCAATGAATAGGTAAAGAGCTCTTCGAATGCACAAACTGAGATAATAAATAACTGGAAATGCAGTCGTTTTTCAACTTTGCATTTCCCAATGAATTAAAGCAATAGAAGAGAAGTGTATTTAGTAGACAGCAACGATTACCTGAACTTTAGGGTTAAAAGGCTCAATTCTTCTACTAAGGCTTTGGCTCTGGGTAAGTAAAGTGAATGAAAAACAACAATGAAGAGAAATGCAATAAAACTAACCTGAAATGACAATACCAGTTGTTAATGAAACACTAAGAAAGCCGAAAGGAGATTCAATCTAAAGACAATGGCTGTCAGACATTTGAACATATTGCATTGGAATATTCTGATTTCATTTACTATTTTCACTATAATGCAATTAACTGCAATCTCTTCTTCAGAGATTGGGAAATCAGTGATGAGGTTTAATCATTTTAGGACTGAATATTTCCTGTGCATTTTCTAGAACAACCCTCTAAACGGTTTCTTTAGTTCCATGAAAAGACTGAAATGTCATGTCTTTTCTACTAAAAAGTCTCAATGGGCATCTCTTCACAAGAAACATCACTGTTTACATTGAATCTCCCGTTCAGCGAAATACAAAGTAACAAGATTGTTATTTAACACACAAAGACACACACACCATAGAGTATTAGAAATGATTGAATTCAGTGAGATACAGAACAAGAATATGAGACGACACATTTGTATTAAGCCTAAATAATACACCATTCATTTTGAGATTAGTGGCACTGACCCAAAACTACCCATCCATGTCTATTCATTTGTCTATCTGTCTACCCAAAACTACCCATCCATCTATCATCTATCTATACATTACATTACATTTACATTTAGTCATTTAGCAGACGCTTTTATCCATTTTATTATATACATCTATCATTAGCCACCCTGGTTTCTACATATCGGTATCAGCCACTGGAAAACCAATTTTGGTCATCCATTAGCGGAAGTCATTGATTTTTTTTTCATCCAAACAGTATTACCTAGGGAAAAACCTGCACTTCATTTGTTTCACTTAAATCAACCAGCTTGTGCACTTTACACCAGAGTTTGTCATGTTCTACAAGCATGCTGGGTATTTTTACACACACACAATGGGCTGCATGAGGCCTGACTGTAACCTGATCAGGTTTGAGAAGACTACGGCAGCTTTGCCTGATCACTGATCCAATGCTTTATCTCTGATTAAAGCGATTTTAGTCCGAATGAAACTGAAAAGTTGTGAAATGTCCTATATTTTTCACCTCTTTTGCTTCCTGAAGGACACAGGAAGTTTTGTTAATGCTTGTACAGCAATCAAAGCACAAATTATGCAAATTACACGTGTAAGCAATGTTTTATCTATGTATTTATGTCAAGGAATGATGGGAAATGTAGTTGTGCTGCACAAGCCTGAAAACCACTAGTTTTTGGCAAAATTTATAGCTACTTTTCGTCAAAATACGCACTGACCTAAATTTTAAACTTGCAATTAAACTTGTTTCTGATATGAATCCTTATTTGACATAGGGAAAAGACTAAATTTGAACTTTCTAGAATGCAAAACACATTTTGTCCCCTGCACAGGATGTGATTATTGTGAACTTACTGTAAGCTGTCCCGATAAGTACTGTGGGGCATCCCGCAGCACTCCGTGGCTCATGGGAGACGTGATGGATATGGAGGGGCGCTCCATCTTCTGAGACTCAAATGAACTCGAACCTAGAAGAGATTCAGCGTTAAGTAGAAAAACATAAAATTATATACATATATATATTTCCAAACTAACCTTACCAACACTGTGTGTGTATATATATATATATATATATATATATATATATATATATATATATATATATATATATATATATATATATATATATATACATACACACATATACACACACACACACAGTGTTGGGAAGGTTAGTTTGAAAATGTAATAGGTTACACATTACAATTACAGTTTACCCTATTTAAAATGTAAAAAGTATTGTAACTATTTCAATTAGTAATTCAAGTAACTGATTACATTTGATTAATTTTTAATTAATGCAGGGTTAACATTACTGTAGTACTCAACACTGATTACTGTCAGACTTTCAAAATCCTTCATCACTTTAATTAGGATGATAAAGACCTGGTTTCACACATAGGGCTTAGACTAAGCCTGGACTGGTTCATAGCTCAATTAGGACATTTAAGTAATTTTTTCTAAACATGCCAAAGAAAAAAACATTACTGGTGTGCATCTTGAGACAAATTTATTTTAAGATCAATCAGTGCAAGTTTCTTTCAGTTGAAACAGATCAGATTTACATTTTAGTCTGGGACTAGGCTTAAGCCTTGTCTGTGAAACCGGGGGAAAATTTACATTTTAAATCACAGCCACCTAAATTTTAGATGTCAGCAGCTCTTTAAACATTGAAAATCAAATAAGCCAAAAAAAAAAACAAAAAAAAAAACAATATATAGTCAGGCGAGTAAACTAAAAAAAAAAACACCTGTAGAAATGTATAATTAATGTCTCACAGAATCTTATTGTTTATACTGTAAATACAAAACTGAGAAAATGTACTCACTGGATTCCAGTTGTGAGTGTGTGCTTTCTGGTATCCTGGGGATATCGCTGTAATGACAGTGGCACAGAGAAATCAGTGACATTTGCGTTACAGTTTTTAAAAAATGCTTACACTCAGTTTTTGAAACTATGGCTCCATTTCTCAAAACTCTACACACAAAACATGCAAAACGTCACAAATTGTATCTTGCAAAAGCAAACACTTCTTCAAAACCATTTTAACACTTCTTTTAACACTTCTAAAAATGATATTTTTGCATAGTAACTACGCACAAACAAAATAATTAGACATACACGGAAAACTACACACAGATGTGAAAAATGTACAACACTACTCTCGTGTGTCTCTTGCTTGTTTAGAGTGCACAGGAGTGTCACAGCACTCGCACATACATGCATATGCACATACACACTGTATATACAGTATGTGTGTACAACTGATGAATTTTACACAGTTATGCAACTGAACTAAATCAATACTGCACTGACTTGTGCTGTGACACTATTGATTTGTTAGAGCTGCTTCACAGCAGAATTTGAATTTGATACGATTGTGAAGCTGCTGTAAATAAATCTATATTGTATAAAGCACTTTAGAAATAAAGCTGACTTTCTGACTTGGGTTGTAAGCAAAGAAAAAAAAAGAAAGTCACATGATCACTAGGTGTACAGTAGGTCATCAGTAAATGAGAGTGGCATTTAAATGTTTCCCAAAGAGCTGTTAGTTTTGGATGATGTGTGTAATGTAGAGAACTGTTTAGAGTTTTGCAAACTGAGTTTAAAGCACATAATGTGCTTGTAGTTTTGCAGACTTGGTCTAAATATTAGGTAGATGAGTGAATGGTTTCACTGAGTGGTCCTCAAGTACCACTTTTAGCATCCAAGCGTAATGACCCTGAGCACCACATTAGTCTTGATGTGAAGCTTGTGGCAGCAGCCAAAACTCACAATCTAAAGAGAGTTCACTTGGTCATACGTTCTTATTCATTACAGTTAGGACGATTACGAGGCTAATCTGAGGGCAGCGGTTTTGTTTGTTTGCTCAGGTGCTCTAAAGCGGTCATGTCAGACATTCTTTCCCTGATGTCCACTAGTCATTTTAAACCAAAAAAAAAAAAAAAAAAGTTTGGAAAGAGTCTTGTAGGTTTGTTTCTGATTGCAGTTCATGAGGAAAATGCAATAAAAAAAGTTTCATTTTTTTTTTTTTTTTTTTTTTTTTTTAACCCAAACTGCTTCAGAATATGATTTTCATCTGTTAACGATAACAAAAATTTTTTGATTTTTAATTGCTTCTTTATCAGTACCAGCAAAATATTCCACGGTAGACGCATCTGTTGCATCTTTTGTATTCACAGTGTAATTGAATGTTTGTAAATGTAATTCCTGTTACGTTCACATGAAGACCAGTTTCATGTCACACTGAAGAACACTGTAGAGGATGTCGTACCCAATGGGTCGTGAGACCACTAGTTCCACCTGAGGCTCTGGCTTTGATTCTAAAATGATATTGTAAACTTCTTTAAATGTGGCTCCTTGCAACTGTCGGCCGTTCCACTCTAGGACCTGGTCACCTATGAAACAAGAAAATCACTGCAAAACTCTGCAAATCAAACACTCATGCTAGTATTCATTACCAGATTGAATACAGTAACAAACTGTCAGACTAATAGTCCACTAAGTAGAAGTTTGGGGTCAGTAAGATTTTCTTTTTATTCAGCAAAGATGTATTAAATTGGTCAAAAGTGACAGTAAAGCAGCATTAAAGCTTGCATAGTTAAAAAAAAAGGATGATTTGCTTTTGGGCCTATTGTATTTCTCAAAGAATCTTTAAAAAAGTATCATGGTTTCCACAAGAATCTTAAGCTGTTAATCAACATTAATAATAATAATAAGAAATCCAAATAAACAAGCAAAACATAAAAAAAGAATTATAAATAAACAATCAACACAAAACTGAAAACTAAAGTAATGGCTGTTGAAAATTCAGCTTTGTCTCTAACAATACATCAAATACTGAAACATAGCATGTACCTGGTCTGAGATGCCCAACTGTATCCGCTAAACTCCCTTTCCTCACTTTGGTGATGAATGCACAAAGTCGCCCAGACTCTGTCATCTTTCCCCCAACCACCTGCAAAAGACAAAAAAAAAAAAAAAATGTTTAGATAATGATCTAGTGATGTTGAAACTATAGTATATTAGGTTTTGCTTTTGCCCCAACATTTTTACCAAGAAATCCTAATGAAATATCACTGGTATTGTAGGTTTCATGACTCTATAATGAAGGTTTCATGTTGTTAATGTTTAGGTAAGCTACATAAACTCAATTTTATGTGAAAATATTTAATAGTTCTTATAGTTTTATGAAACTAGAGTTCAGAGAGAAAAATCTGTTTCGAAATAAACTGCACAAGTTACACAAGTTCGAGGGTGTGTATGTTATTTCTGTCCACGCTTTTGAAAGAGCTGACTGTTGGAAAAGGCCTGGAGGTCTGTTCCATAAACCACATGACCAATCAGTCTGTGAGCATCATACAAATCAAATCCCCACTAATGGCAGCCCAATGCAAACATACAAAGAAGATTACTAGCTGCCTCCAGGATAAAGATGGCTTTACATAATGAGTGGCATGGAGCCGAGGGCGATTGTGAGTGTGTGTGTGTGTCTCTTTGACAAACTGCTGCTGGGGTAACGGATATAATGCACACGGTAGCACTGAGCTGACACACAGTCAGCCATTCAGAAAGTTAGTTATCAGTAATGATTCTCTGTTTCTCTCTACTCTGCTGAACAATCCATGTAAGTGCTTTAACAACAAACACAAGCTTTGCATTTCTGCTTTTAAACCCTGGAAGCGCACAGCCCTTGTTTACGTCCACTGTAAGAGCTTTACTGTAACCATGTTTTGTCGCTCTTTAAATGTCAATAATAAATTTCAATGAACCTTTTAGACTTTCTCAGTACACATTTGTTAAAAGTAATAAGCATTCGCTCTTAAAAATAAAGGTACTTTATTGGCATTTATGGTTCCATGAAGAACCTTTAACATCCATAGAACCTTTTTATTACAAAGGTCCTTTATAATAGAAAAATAATCTTCAGATAAGAATGTTCTTTTAATAACTGTTCCCTGAAAAGTTATTTGAGGAACCAAAAATTGTATTGCTCCAAATAAGGGAAAAGAAAAACATAAACCCTTTGAAACCTTTATTTTTAAGAGTATATTTAGTATAAATCAAATCAAACAACATAAAATATAATTAAAAATTAAGTATAAATATAAATTAAAAAAAATTTCATCAATTTATAAAAAATAGTGATTTTTAAAAATTCTACAAAATTAATAAAATATACTCAACCTTAAAAATACATGGCCATGTTTAATTTCTCTAGAAGACCCACAATTAATATTTCTGGTTTTTAACAATGGTAGGAAATTATTTATCTGTAGTAATCAACATAAATGGAATAGTTCACCCAAAATAAAAATTATATATATATTGTAAACAGTGCTTGATCTGCACATTTTCCTTTTGGTTGGACTCTTATATTAGCTCCTTTTTTTTCAGCTTTTTGCTTCAGAAGACATTAATTGAAGGACTGGAGTCATGTGGATTACACATGGATTTTTGTGATGTTTCTAACAGCTGTTTAGACTGACGGCACCCATTCACTGCAGAGGATACATGCTGAGCAAGTGATGTAATACTAAATTTCTCCAAATCTGTTCTGGTGAAGAAACAAGCTCATCTACATATTTTCAAATTTCAGCAAATTCTAATTTTTGGATGATTTTTTTTTTTAAAGCAAGAACTCTCCTTAAAAATTAACTACACAACCACGTAGGATATCAAAATCACATATAGAGCATTTCCACACAGGTGGCCAAGTGACTCACTTTCAGTCCCAGAAGAGCTCCAGAGTCGCGGGGAACGCTGCCGTCCTTCATGCGCTTGTTGAGCAAAATCCTGCCAATGAGTCGATCTCCATCTTTGGAGGGCTGCCATGTGACCGGGTGCTGTCAGGTCGAAACCACAACAAACATCATTTCAGAACACACAGAAAGCTGCCAGAGCTGGTGCGGGGACGGCTGAGATGAATTTCATCTGATTTATTGCACAAACTCTGTTGTGATTGCAGGTGTTTCATGGGAGCAAGCCACACGTCTGGGACAAATCAAATAATGTTTCCTAGAGGATTAAGGGATTAGCTCCCCCAAAATGAAAATTCTGTCATCATTTACTCACCCTAACACAAAACAAAACCTAAATAATTTTCTGTTTCCGTGGATTGCATAAGGAGATGTTTTCCATACAACCAAAGAGGATAGTAAGTAGCAGTTGACCGATATGAGTTTCTCCAATGTCAAATGGTCGAACTGGAAACTAGAGAGCAAAATGGTCCATGTGCAAGTGACTTCTGAAGTGATGGGATAGCGTAGCATGAGGAACCAACTGAAATGTCATTCATTATTGGAAGCTGAAATTCTTGTGCTCTCAAATCTTGAGGGTGAGTAAGTGTCAGAATTTTTATTTTTTGATATTTAATGATTAAGCTGCAGAAAACCTGTCTTTAAATGCTTCTAAAAATACATTATTTGT